>NW_027361770.1:13205000-13762500 GCF_039654945.1 Dendrobates tinctorius
TATACACACTGCTCAAAAAAATAAAGGGAACACTAAAATACCACATATTCCAGTAGCAAATTTTTATTCATTGCTTAGTGGAATGTGTTCAGAACAATAAAACATAACAATTATCAATGTGAATCAAAATGAATATCCCAAAGAGGCCTGGATTTGGAATGATACTCAATCAAATTGGAAAATCAAATTACAGGCTGATCCAACTTCAGTGGAAATGCCTCATGACAAGGAAAAGATGCTAAGTATTGTGTGTGGCCTCCACGTCCTTGTATGACCTCCCTACTGTACAATGCCTGGGCATGCTCCTGATGAGGCGGCGGATGGTCTCCCGAGGGATCTTCTCCCATACCTGGACTAAAGCATCCTCCAACTCCTGGACAGTCTGGTGCAACGTGACGTTGGTGGATGGAGCGAGACATGATTGCCCAGATGTGCTCAATTGGATTCGGGTCTGGGGAACGGGTGGGCCAGTCCATAGCTTCAATGCCTTCATCTTGCAGGAACTGCTGACACACTCCAGCCACATGAGGTCTGGCATTGTCCTGCATTAGGAGGAACCCTGGGCCAACAGCACCAGCATATGGTCTCACAAGGGGTCTGGGGATCTCATCTCAGTACCTAATGGTAGTCAGGCTACCTCTAGCAAGTACATGGAGGGCTGTGCAGCCCTCCAAAGAAATGCCGCCCCACACCATTACTGACCCACTGCCAAAAAACGGTCGTGCTGAAGGATATTGCAGGTAGCAGAACGCTCTCCACGGCATCTCCAGACTCTGTCACATCTATCACATGTGCTCAGTGTGAACCTGCTTTCATCTGTGAAAAACAGAGCGCCAGTGGCAAATTTGCCAATCCTGGTGTTCTGTGGCAAATGCCAAGCGTCCTGCACGGTGTTGGGCTGTGAGCACGACCCCCATCTGTGGACGTCAGGCACTCAGACCATCATAAAGGAGTCTGTTTCTAACCGTTTGTGCAGACACATGCACATTTGTGGCCTACTGGAGGTCATTTTGCAGGACTCTGGCAGTGCTCCGCTTGTTCCTCATTGCACAAAGGATGAGGTAGCGGTTCTGCTGCTGGGTTGTTGCCCTCCTACGACCCCCGCCATGTCTCCTGGTGTACTGGCCTGTCTCCTGGCAGCGCCTTCAGCCTCTGGACACTACGCTGACCGACACAGAAAAGTTTCTTGCCACAGCTCGCATTGATGTGCCATCCTCGATGAGCTGCACTACCTGAGCCACTTGTGTTTGTTGTAGAATCTGTATCCTGCTACCACGAGTGTGAAAGCACAGCCAAAATTCAAAACTGACCAAAACATCAGCCAGAAAGCATTGGTACTGAGATGTCGTCTGTGGTGCCCACCTACAGAACCACTCCTTTGAGTGTGTCTTGATAATTGCCAATAATTTCCATCTGTTGTCTATTCCATTTGCACAACAGCATGTGAAATTGATTGTCAATCAGTGTTGCTTCCTAAGTGGACAGTTTGATTTCACAGAAGTTTGATTTACTTGGCGTTATATTTTATTGTTTAAGTGTTCCCTTTATTTTTTTGAGTAGTGTATATAAAATAAATATTCCAGAATTTGCAGTCAAAAGTACAAAGAAAAAAAAATGTGCCAAATAAAGTGCAGTGCATTTAAATGTAATATACAAAAGTGCTCTTAATTGAAATACTGGCTGCCAAAAAACTATATCTACTATATAATCGTCTAATTCTGTCTGTCTGTTTGTAACGGAAATCCCGCATCAACAGGCGCAGTCCGGCTGCGAATTGGCTCGGAATTCTAAAGACGCACACCACCGCTACTGTCGGGAGATCTGTGGTGCTAGCCGCTGATCTCCCAAAGGTTGCCGCGGGTCATCTGTTGCACGGATTTGCTGCAATCGGCGATATTGGCGCAGAATTTAAAGGGGATGTGTCTCCCCATTTTTGGCCTATCAGCTGCAGCCACCGCCATCAGGGGCTTATCTACAGCATTCTGTAATATTGTAGATAAGCCCCCGATGAAACCTGAAAGATAAGAAAAAAGGGTTAGATTATACTCACCCCGGGGTTCGGTCCGGTCCGATGGGTGTCGACGTCCCTTCCGGCGCCTCCCATCGTTATGCGATGACGTCCTCCTCCTTGCTTCTCCCTCAGCTCCTGCGCACGCATACTTTATTGTTGAGGGCAGAGCAGAGTACTGCAGTGTGCAGGAGCTGAGGGAGAAGCAAGGAGGAGGACATCATCATATGAAGATGGGAGGCGCCGGACCACGACACCCACCGCACCTGCCCCCGGTGAGTATAATCTAACGTGTTTTTCAGGTTTCATTGGGGACCTATCTACAGCATTACAGAATGCTGTAGATAAGCCCCTGATGGCTGTGGCCTCGGCTTATGGGGCTAAAATGGGGTGACAGATTCCCTTTAAATAAACTACATACATATTCTAGAATACCCGATGCGTTAGAATCTAGTATATACACTGCGTGCAGAATTATTAGGCAAGTTGTATTTGAGAGGATTCTTTTTATTATTGAACAACAACTATGTTCTCAATCAACCCAAAAGACTCGTAGATATCAAAGCTTAATATTTTTGGAAGTTGGAGTAGGTTTTTTTTTAGATTTGGCTATCTTAGGAGGATATCTGTTTTTTTTCAGGTAACTATTACTGTGCAGAATTATTAGGCAACTTAATAAAAACCAAATATATACCCATCTCACTTGTTTTTTTCACCAGGTAAACCAATATAACACAAAATGTAGAAATAAACATTTCTGACATTCACAAAAAAAAAAAAATCAGTGACCAATATAGCCACCTTTCTTTACGATGACACTCAAAAGCCTTCCATCCATAGATTCTGTCAGTTGCTTGATCTGTTTACGTTCAACATTGCATGTAGCAGCCACCACAGCCTCCCTGACACTGTTCCCAGAGGTGTACTGTTTTCCCTCCTTGTAGATCTCACATTTTATGAGGGACCACAGGTTCTCTATGGGGTTCAGATCCGGTGAACAAGGGGGCCATGTCATTATTTTTTCTTCTTTTAGACCTTTGCTGGCCAGCCACGCTGTGGAGTATTTGGGTGCATGTGATGAAGCTTTGTCCTGCATGAAAATCATGTTTTTCTTGAACGATACCGACTTCTTCCTGTACCACTGGTTGAAGAAGGTGTCTTCCAGAAACTTGGCAGTAGGTCTGGGAGTTGAGCTTAACTCCATCCTCAACCCAAAAAGGTCCCACAAGTTCATCTTTGATGATACCAGCCCATACCAGTACCCCACCTCCACCTTGCTGGCTTCTGAGTCGGAGTGGAGCTCTCTGCCCTTTACTGATCCAGCCTCAGGCCCATCTATCTGGCCCATCAAGAGTCACTCTCATTTCATCAGTCCATAAAACCTTAGAAAAATCAGTCTTAAGATATTTCTTGGCCCAGTCTTGACATTTTATCTTATGTTTCTTGTTCAAAGGTGGTCATTTTTCAGCCTTCCTTACTGTGGCCATGTCCCTGAGTATGGCACACCTTGTGCTTTTTGATACTCTAGTAACATTGCAGCTCTGAAATATGGCAAAACTGGTGGCAAATGGCATCTTGGCAGCTTCACGCTTGATTTTCCTCAATTCATGGGCAGTTATTTTGCGCCTTTTTTTTATCAACACGCTTCTTGCGACCCTGTTGGCTATTTGCCATGAAACGCTTAATTGTTCGGTGCTCACGCTTCAAAAGTTTGGCAATTTCAAGACTGCTGCATGCCTCTGCAAGACAACTCACAATTTTTGCCTTTTCAGAGTCCATCAAATCTCTCTTCTGACCCATTTTGCCAAAGGAAAGGAAGTTGCCTAATAATTAAGCACACCTTATATAGAGTGTTGATGTCATTAGACCACACCCCTCCTCATTACAGAGATGCAAATCACCTGATTTACATAATTGGCAGTTGGCTTTCAAGCCTATACAGCTTGCAGTAGGACAACATGTATAAAAAGGATGATGTGATCAAAATACTCATTTGCCTAATAATTCTGCACACAGTTTATATAAATAAGTAGGTCCATGTACTAACCTGGATTCATGCTGTTGCTTCGTGAGGGAGTGATGATGCAGCTGCAGATTTTTTTTTTTGTTTAAACAATATGTTGGAACCTGAAGACCTACCTCTTCCGACAAGCCTACAACTTGCAGTAACCACCGATCCACCAAACCGCTGCACGACCAGCTCTACCCTCACCTACTGTATCCTCACCCATCCCTTTTGGATTGTGAGCTCTCACGGGCAGGGTCCTCTCTCCCCCTGTACCAGTCTGACATCGTGACTTGTATTGATTAAGATTATTGTACTTGTTTTTACTATGTATACCCCTCACATGTAAAGTGCCATGGAATAAATGGCGCTATGATAATAAATAATACTCAACCTCCCCAGGTCCAGCACAGAGCCTCAATTATTTTTCCTGTTGTCTCTTTTTGTCTGAAGCACTAACGTCACGTCAACAGCACTGCAGCCAAAAGTGTGTTAAATGGCTCTGTTCAAGTTGCTGAACTCACTGATTGGCGTGACAACAGCACTGCAGACAATAACAGACACTAGGTGGAGATTCTGTGTTGGACCTGGGAGTGATGAGTAAAGAATATTTTTTTTTTTTAACAAACTGTAGCCGAAGGACAGGGGAAAACTGCTTTAACAATCAATGGCATAATTGGTGTCTGACCGCACACATCACCCCTGTGACTAAATAAAATGTTGGTCTTTACCTTGCACTCTTGTTCCAGTTGTAATCTGATCAGATTAGCTACCCTTGGAGGACATGGTTGAATCTATGCTCATTGTGGTTAGAAAACTCAGATTTTTTTTCAAGATAAATTTCATGTCGATTCTAGACTGAGCTATGTTTAATACTTTATGAAACACGAAACAAAGTTCATAGAGGTAGAATCCATACATACTGGGTGGGATATCTTCTGACACTGCAAAACTTTAATGGGGTGTATTTTTACGATTACATTTACTATTGATAAGTATCCTGATTTAGATATAATGTGGCCAGCAATGTGTCAGCATTGTTCACAGGATGCATAGCTTCATATACAGTAAGAGATACGGCAGGTAATCATGCTTTGCAGGCTTATTCGTGTATTCTGCTTGCAGGGTCAGATTTCGAATGGTTGGTAATTAGTGATGAGTGAGTGTACTCGTTGCTCGGGTGTCCTCCGAGTATTTTGGCGTGCTCGGAGATTTAGTTTGTGTCTCCGCAGCTGCATGATTTGCGGCTGCTGCCCAGCCTGAATACATGTGTGGATTCCCTAACAAACAGGCAACCTCCACATGTATACAGGATTGCTAGCAGCCGCAAATCATGCAGCTGCGGAGACACAAACTAAATCTCCGAGCTCGCCAAAATACTGGGAGGTCACCCGAGCAACGAGTACACTCGCTCATCACTATTGGTAATCTGTGGTGTAAAAGGAAAGAAGCAGGACCCTGGAGATTAAAGCATTATTATTATCTATCTTCATTGATTTTTTTTTACTTTTAAAGTCATAAAAACTAATTTGTAATATTTCATTAGAGGAACAAAGCATTCTCATGTAGGTCTCCACACTATTGTAGAGCATAAAGGCACTGGCTTGTCAGTGTGCTCATACACATTCCAGGACCGCACCTTACACAAGTATTCACAGCAAATCCTCCCTTTGGTTGGGATCAGACCTCTAGACCTAGATTTGGTTTCTTTGACTTGGAATATTAAAACCTAATAAAATGCTCTGTTTTAATTTGATTTCATTCATGAATTAAGGACGTGATTAGTTTCTTCCTGCCAATTATGAATTGTGCTGTTTGCACAATCTATACAAATTGCGTTATGCAGAATTCTCCCACATAAGGCCTTGTTCACACGTCTTAGTCACGTGCATGTTCTCTCACTGCCTTTCATGGATAGTACACGCTCCCATTATAGGCCATGTGGGTGTTCACATGTCTCTGCAGACTTGGTAAAATGAGGATGAATGAACTCATGGAGATCAACATCCAACACTGCGGAGACACCATCACATGTTTCTCAACGCAGTGATTCTAGAGCAATGCCCCATCCCTTATGGGAAATACGGTATGTAAAAGCATGCAAAACACAAGCCGCGGAGACAATCACGCTGATGAGGGGCAATACCCCGAAACAGCTGTCTTGTGGATGGATACCATGTTTTGGCATAGGTGGTTTCCTTCATTGGAGACTGCCCTTCCCGTGGTTGTTCCTTCCCGGGGAAAGACCTGGCTAGTCTTTGCTTGCGTTGAGAAACATGTGATGGTATCTTCACGGCTTGTGTTTTGTATGTTTCTGCAGACTGAGCAGTCGGCAAAATATTATGGCAACATATCCGTTGTTGATCAGAGTCCCGGATCTGTGGGTCCGTGATTAATAGTGCAATAAGTAACAGAAGCTTTGCAATTGTATTTATTTTTTTTCATTTATGAAAATTACTGATGAAACACAGATGGTATAAAGTGTTTTCATTTATGAAAATTACTGATGAAACACAGATGGTATAAAGTGACATAGTGACGAAAACACTGCTAAAACTCTGATCCAAAGCACATATGAACAGCGGTCTGTATTTTTATTTTTTTTGGCTTGATAAATATCACGGACATCTGAGACCAAATGGCATGTGTACACTGATATCGGGCTCACATTGTGATTTACCCTCATGTCAGTGGCTCCGTCGTGACTTATATTTCAACCCCTGGAAAATGGGATTTGGAACATATGTGATCAAAATGGGGTGCAAACCTAGTCTGTATACAAAATTGACTCATCAAAAGGAAAGAAGACTAGATAAAAGAGGGTATGCACATCCACACAACAGTAAAAGTAGAAAAAACCTTTATTGCACCTCAAACAACACAATATTAAAGACATTTAAAACACATACAAAAAATGACCAATAAGGTCATAAGGTAGCGCTTATTGTTAGTATTGGGGGGGGGGGGACGACACTCGCTTGGCAGCGCATTCACGTCACACAGGAACACTTTCCATTAAAACAGTCCAATGCAGTTTATTATGGCATCATAAACCGCACCGTAAGCCATGTTATACTTCACAGGCTTGCACATAGTTCATAACATTTCAACATATGGCTTTTGCTTGCAGTCCCTAAACACGCTGGACCTCCTCACTGTCCAGTTACCGCGGGCGACCGCACGCCGTACAGTTCATTAATGTTCATAGAACACAACAGGCACCAACAGTCATATCCCCATGACCGGGGTTACCTCACTGGAGCTCCGGCTCCAGATGCCGACTCTTTGTCTGTCCTCTATTTCCCAGGGAAGCTGCCGAACTGGGGTCACCGTCCCGGATAATGTCTTGCTCACCAGGCCACCTGACAGTCCAGATCCACAGACGAACAGTAGCTCCTCAATGCAGTGCTGTCACTGACTCTGCAAACACACATGGCCTGTCCAGGTGCTATTCAGGGATCCATCCCTACTCCCAGGAACTCCCAACACGCCGGCCTCACCAGCTCCAGGGCCTCAGCGGGTGCTATTCAGGGATCCGTCCCTACTCCCAGGGACTCCCAACACTCACGCTTCACCAGGTCCAAGGTCACAGCATGTGCTCCAGGGATCCGATCCTTCTAGCAGAATCTCCCAACACTGACCCTTCAGGACCTACCACCCTGTACCACTCAGGTACACACTCTCTCTCCATGTGACCTGCATCAGGCACATTATATGGTCCGTAGCCACACCCACAGGTGATGACATGGCTATGACCTCACTAAAGGTCTTATTTCACACAGCCACACACACAGGCTTTATCCTGGGCGTTCCGACTCACACCCCTGGGTGGGTTTGTAGGTGACTGGTCCCACCCATCTCACCAAGTCACCTGAAAGCCGTCCCATATAAAACAAAAAACCCCCATTAGCAGTAGATCTGCTAATCACAACATGATTCGGCTTCCATCACAGGGCACCCACCACTGTGATACATATCAACCCTGCCGGTCACCATTTTCCCCTATTACAATGAAGGAAACTGCATGCATGTCCTGGGAAGCCCATACAGCGCCCCCTAGCTGTCACAGCGGTCACTGCATCACAGGCCATAGGGGATGTAAGTGGAAATACACCATAAATCAAAGCATCAGCTGGCCAATAGTAACAGTATATGCTTAGAATAAAGACATGATTGATCTAGGACCAATATAGACAGAAATAACCATAGGGAATCTGTGTATTGGTGCCAACCCATGATGCACATAAATCATGCCATGTTCACAATAATTCCCAGTAATGCCTTGCGGCACGGTCGTGTGATGACGTAGTCTCGCGTGACTCTAGCGGTCTCGCAAGATCGCTATAGCAACGTGAGACTACGTCATCACAGGTCTCTCAAGGCATTACTGGGAACCCTGAGGCCCGGGATGGCAGCGCGGGACGCCGGAAGGTAAATATACCCCGATTTTTTTTATTTTTTTTTAGCATTTTAACATTCTATCTTTTACTACTGATGCCGCATAGGCGGCCTCAATAGTAAAAACCTGCTCACACTTATCAAACACTATGTTTGACGAGTGTGACCAACCTGTCAATCACTTTCCAAGCGATGCTTGGAAAGTGCTTGAATATCGCACACGAAAATCGCAGTGAAATTGCGCGGAATAAAACGCACGATTTCTGGGAAGGAGTCCGGTTTTTGGTGTGCGTTTTAACACGCACCGTGGGCACATAGCCTCAAAGTGATGACTGTTTATTTAGAATCCTATAATCGTAGAGTTGGAAGGGACCTCCTGGGCCATCTGGTCCAACCCCCTGCTCAAAGCAGGATTCGCTAAATCATCCCAGACAGATGTCTGTCCAGTCTCTGATTGAAGACTTCTATTGCAGGAGAACTCACCACCTCTCGTGGCAGCCTGATCCACACATTGATCACTCTGTCAAAAAGTTTTTTATAATATCTAATCTGTGTCTCCTCCCCTTCAGTTTCATCCCATTGCTTTTAGTCCTTCCTTGTTCAAATGAGAATAAAGATGATCCTTCTACAATGTGACAGCCCTTTAGATATTTGTAGACAGCTATTAAGTCTCCTCTCAGTCTTCTCTTTTGCAAGCTAAACATTCCCAAATCCATCAACCTTTCCTCATAAGACAGGGTTTGCAGACCGGTCACCATTCTGGTCGCTCTTTTCTGAACTTGCTCCAGTTTGTTGATGTCTTTTTTAAAATGTGGCGCCCAAAACTGGACACAGTATTCCAGATGAGGTCTGACCAAAGAGGAATAGAGGGCAATAATGACTTCACGTGATCTAGACTGTATGCTTCTGTTAATACATCCTAGAATTGCAATAGCCTTTTTTGCACTGCATCACACTGTTGACTGATATTCAGTCTGTGATCTATTAGTATACCCAAGTCTTTTTCACATGTGCTGTTGCTTAGCTCTATTCCTCCCATTCTGGATATGCTTTTTTCATTTTTATAGCCCAGATGTAGTACTTTGCATTTTCCCAGTTAAAACCATTCTGTTAGTTGCTTCCCACTGCTCCAGTTTATTTATATCTTTTTAAAGCCTCTCTTCTCTAGTATTAGCTATCCCTCCTAGCTTTGTGTCATCAGCAAATTTAATCAGTTTACCCTCAATTCCTTCATCTAAATCGTTGATAAAGATGTTGAACAGTACAGGGCCCAGGACAGAGCTCTGTGGTACCCCACTTGAGACATTCTTTCAAGTGGATGTGCAGCCATTTACGACCACTCTTTGGGTCTGATCACTTGTTTGTTGGGTCAGTATGATTGCAGCGATACCAGATATAAATTTTTTTATGCTTTGCTGCTTTTAAGCCTATTTCACCCTACAGTTTTCCGGCGTCTGTCAAAATGCGTCAAAAATAGTGAAAAACGAATGCAGCGGATCCGTTTTTTCGACGGATCCGTCTAGCGGATCCTCCGAAAAAACGGATCCGTGTTATTAGTTGCATCCGTTTTTTTTCATTCCGTCAAAGCTGCAGATTTTGGAATTTAAAAGAACACGATTCGAGAGAGAGAGAGAGAGATCCGTCACTGTCCGCCTTTTCGACTGAGACAAAAAAAGTCTGTTGGACAACTATTTTCCGACGGATCCGTTGCACGATGGACGAAACGGAATGCTATCCGTCACAATCTGTCACTAATACAAGTCTATGGAGAAAATGACGGGTCTGCCAGGCAAATCCGTCGGATCCGTTTTTTTCTGCTAAGGGCGGATTTTGACTGACACCAGAAAACTGAAGTGTGAAAAAGGCCTTACAGACTAAAAACACTGTTTTGCAAAAATGAATTTTGTTTTTGCATCACCATATTCAGAGAGCTATTTCTTTTTTATTTTTTTTCCCGAATATGCCATATTAGGGCTTGTGTTTTGCCGGATGGTTTGTTGTTTTTATTTATACAATTTTTTAACATATGACTTTTTCATCTGTATCTATTCATTTTTTTGGGTGTCAATATGACAAAAGATTTTTTTTCTTTTTTACGGTATTCATTGTATTGAAAAAATAACGTACCAGTTTAAGGGTATGTGCACACGCTTCGGATTGGGGTGCGGATTTGTCTGCGCGGATTTTGTAAAATCCGCAGGTAAATTTGCAGGTCAAAAGACCTAAAAAAAAACAAACAAAAAAACCAAAAAACAAATCTGAACTGAGAAAAGTAAGTTAATGTGTATGCACAATGTAAGTGCATATTAACACATGACCATTAACCAGAGAAAACAAAAAGCAAAAAACACAAATATCCTGAACTAAAAGTAAAAAATATACTGCAAATAATGCATAAAGGTAATAATAATAAGGGTATTTAGTAAACATAATTTTGATCAAAATAATGTACAAGCCATCCCGCCACGTCACGGCAACCCTTGTGGGATAGTCCCTACTCTAGTATTTAAAACCTTATCACTTGCCAAGTGGCGTGAATGTGAATAAGGGTCGAGCGGCTGAACCACTTGTAACAGCTTAGGCCAGACTGGATGGCTTTCCCAGCTCAGAAAGAGGGCGGTCACACCCATATATGCACTGAATGCACAATGAAATGAATAAAAAACAAATCTGAACTGAGAAAAGTAAGTTAATGTGTATGGACAATGTAAGTGCATATTAACACATGACCATTAACCAGAGAAAACAAAAAGCAAAAAACACAAATATCCTGAACTAAAAGTAAAAAATATGCTGCAAATAATGCATAAAGGTAATAATAATAATAATAATAATAAGGGTATTTAGTAAACATAATTTTGATCAAAATAATGTACAAGCCATCCCGCCACGTCACGGCAACCCTTGTGGGACAGTCCCTACTCTAGTATTTAAAACCTTATCACTTGCCAAGTGGCGTGAATGTGAATAAGGGTCGAGCGGCTGAACCTCTTGTAACAGCTTAGGCCAGACTTTCATTGTGCATTCAGTGCATATATGGGTGTGACCGCCCTCTTTCTGAGCTTGGAAAGCCATCCAGTCTGGCCTAAGCTGTTACTAGTGGTTCAGCCGCTCGACCCTTATTCACATTCACGCCACTTGGCAAGTGATAAGGTTTTAAATACTAGAGTAGGGACTGTCCCACAAGGGTTGCCGTGACGTGGCGGGATGGCTTGTACATTAGTTTGATCAAAATTATGTTTACTAAATACCCTTATTATTATTATTATTACCTTTATGCATTATTTGCAGTATATTTTTTACTTTTAGTTCAGGATATTTGTGTTTTTTGCTTTTTGTTTTCTCTGGTTAATGGTCATGTGTTAATATGCACTTAAATTGTGCATACACATTAACTTACTTTTCTCAGTTCAGATTTGTTTTTTATTCATTTCATTGTGCATTCAGTGCATATATGGGTGTGACCGCCCTCGTTCTGAGCTGGGAAAGCCATCCAGTCTGGCCTAAGCTGTTACTAGTGGTTCAGCCGCTCGACCCTTATTCACATTCACGCCACTTGGCAAGTGATAAGGTTTTAAATACTAGAGTAGGGACTGTCCCCCAAGGGTTGCCGTGACGTGGCGGGATGGCTTGTACATTATTTTGATCAAAATTATGTTTACTAAATACCCTTATTATTATTATTACCTTTATGCATTATTTGCAGTATATTTTTTACTTTTAGTTCAGGATATTTGTGTTTTTTGCTTTTTGTTTTCTCAGGTCAAAAGACCTGCGGTTTTACCTGCGGATTGGCCTGTGGTTTTGCCCTGCGGTTTTTCATCTCCACAATGGAGGAGATGGCAAACCGCAGCGGAATCCGCAGAAAGAATTGACATGTCAATTCTTTCTGCTGTTTAGAAACCGCAGGAAAACCGCTCGGAAAAATCCGCACCGTCTGCGCTGCGGTTTTTAATATCCATAGGATATTATAGTACTGTACACTGCAGCAAAAACTGCTGCGGATCCGCAGCGGCCAAATCCGCTGCGGAACCGCAGCAGAATCCGCAGCGTGTGCACACACTCTTATGGATCGGGCCATTCCAGATGCGGCAATACCAATTATCTGTAATTGTTTTTATTTATCACAAATTTCCACTATGGTAAATGTATATTTTTTTACTTTGATCACTGGTCTCATGCACTGCAGTCCTCATGTACTTATCGGTATGAGACCTGTCAGTAACTGACTGTGCCTGTGAGATGGTGCATCAGATGACCTCAGAGTACCATGGCCACGATCACACCCTTGATTATGATCGAGGGGAGGGGGGTCGATCCTGACATAGATAGTCTTTTTTTTTTTTTTTTTTAACTGTGTATTTTATTAACATTTTTAAACAGATACAGAAAAAGTACATGAATGTATAGATATGTCTCACAAGCTTGTTAGCAATAACTGTAAACCAGAAATCAGTATACACATAGATAGTCTTTTAACTCCATTTTAGCCACTTAGATATTGTTGTCGTCGCTGTAGGCCCCGATCGGCCTCAAGCAGTTAAAAAGTTGTGCAGAGAAATAAAGCTCCTTAACAGCCGCCATTAAAAGGCATATTGGCGGATGTTAAAGGGGTAAAGCACCACTCCTCCAGTATTTATTTTTTCAGCACTGGAATGGTGCTCCTTAAGCCTAGTCTTATTCTTGCCCTCCGGCGTCTTCAACTTTTTTTGGTGCCATCTTGTGACGGATTAGGATTTAGTGTTAGGTACCCGTAAACATGGAGACCTTTGGCGCAGATTGCGGGCTCACGTATTTTGGCCAAAATATCAGCTAATACTCCACATTTTTTAATGTGTTTTTGCACTTTTTATTCAGGGTGCAGTTGGACCCATTTGGTCTTGTAAACTGCGGCGTCTGTTCACATGGCATGCATTTTGATAGCGCTGGGCCAGCCCACCTGAGCTAATAGAAGGGTGTCACTACTAGGCTGGCCTGGATGCTGTGCATGGCCATAGTGTGAACAGCGCCGCATACAAGTTTTTTATTGTGCATTAACATACCAGGCAACCGCCCCCTCCATGTATTGGTAGGCTGTGAGCGGTTGTTTCATCGGTATTCTTGCGCCTGTGTTGCCATCATAATTATATGGGTCCACTGCATCCTGATAGTGCATTTGTCTGGAGGCCTGGACGGGTAAACCTTTTTGCTCTTTTGCTGTTTTCTATTATTGGAGGATTTTTAAGTCCTCTTTCTGTGCTATTTCAGTGCCATCTTGTGACGACAACTTCTGAGTGGCCAGAATTTAGAACTTACGTCACAAGCTCTCATTTCAAGTCTTTGAGAGCCAGAACAAGCAGCAGTCTGGCAGGTCACAGACTGCCGGAGACCGACGCGGTAGAGTTGTGGTGATAAAAGGTGAAGATGGCAGTGAGTAAGTTTATGACTGGGGCCATGGACCTTAGATTAGATTGGAAGCACCACTCCAGTGGGAAAATAAAAAAAAAACCACAGGAGCGTTAAAAATTGCAGAATCCTTGTGTCAAAGCTACACCGTAAAAGGGAAAGCACAGCTAAAATAAGAGCAGCTTTCTTTTGTGTATTTTGTTACAGACTGTAGAAAAAAAATGCAGCATTTTTGAAGCATCACCATGGCCTTAGGTTATGTGCACACGCTGCGGAATCCGCTGCGGATTCATCCGCGCGGATTTTGCAAAATCCGCAGATAAATCCGCAGGTCAAAAGACCTGCGGTTTATCTGCGGATTAGCCTGCGGTTTTGACCTGCAGTTTCACCATCTCCACAATGGTGGAGATAGGAAACCGCTGCGGATTCCGCAGAAAGAATTGACATGTCAATTCTTTCTGCAGTTTCAAAACCGCGAGGAAAAATCCCCACCGTCTACACAGCGTTTTTTTTCCCATTCATTTGAATGGTACTGTACACCGCAGCTAAAACTGCTGCGGGTCCGCAGCGGCCAAATCTGCTGCGGAACCGCAGCAGAATCCGCAGCGTGTGCACACAGCCTAATACATGTAGTATAAACTGAGTTTAAGGCCATGTTCACTTGATGTAAGTGTGCAATTTTTTTTACTACTATTTTATGAATATGTGGTAAAAATGCAGTGATTTTACCGTGATGTTGGAAAATCATGGCAAAAAGTGCCTCAAAATTGGATTGCAGTGTGTGAACATGGCCTAGTGCTGATAACCTGACTTTTAACCGAAGGACACTTTTTGCATTTTAGCCGTACCTAATATTGCAGCTCAGAACCATCATGTGGTAGCCAAACCCTAGCTAATTAGTACGCCATGTGTTCAGGATGTTTGCTTTGCATGACTACCAGATGACAACATCATGTATAGGCAGGGAGAATCACAATTGGCAGGAAGGTAGGCATTGACTGAAAGGTGAGGAATCTTGTGAATCTCTAATATTTTATTACTGTTTCTAGTCATCTGCACACCGATCAGTCAGGTTATATTGAACATTTGACTATGTATGCTCCTTTTTCTTTTTTTAGATTTGTGCTGATTCATAGAAATACAATTTGGTCTTGAACAACCGGTCTTGTCTGCATTTTTTTTTATTTGACACAAGGTATTTTGGGTATGCTAAAATGACCTGGATCTGTGGCAGTTCTGGCTTCTTTTCTTACATAATCCTGCTAAACAAAGGCATCACAGCAGTATCATATCTTTTCTTCAAGGCAGGAAGCGTGTCCTTTAAAGGGAATCTGTCACCCTTTTTTGAGATATCATATAATGATATCATTCAATTGTGTGTCACATAAGGATTCTCTTAGTACTTTTGCTTCTCCCTGACCCCGCACCTTTCATGCATAAATACCTTGTTTATATCGGTTCAGTTGTATGTAAACTGCCACTGTCCAGTCCGCTGGGCCGGGCTTAATCACCTGCTCCCCCCTCCCTGTCTTGCTCTACGCATTTCTTCTTGTGTAGAGCAAGACAGTGAGGGGGGGGCCGCAGCTGAATAAGCCCCGCCCATTGGACCGGATCGTGGCAGTTTACATTCATCTGAACCGATATAAACAAGGCATTTATTTATGCATGAAAAGAGCGGGGTCAGGGGGAAGCAAAAGTACTAAGAGAATCCTTATGTGACACACAATTGAATGATATCATTATATGATATCTCTAAAAAGGGGTGACAGATTCCCTTTAAGTATAAGTGGCATTGGTGTACCTTTTTTCACTGTATGGGCTTGTGCACCTCACTAATTATATTGAACAAGTGCTAGCCGTGATTTTCCTGGATAGCACTCGTGCCCATCATAGTCTATGGGGCTGTGCACATATCCGATTTTTTTTTATTTTTTCCTTCTTCGGACTGAGTGGCGACATGTCCAGTTGTGATCTGAGTGTCCGATCAAAATCGTCAAGTCTATGGGTCATAATCGTTATTATTTTATGGGGGCAAAACCTTTTGATCAAGAAGGGGTTGTTCTAATAGTGGACAACCTCTTTAAAGGAAAGTATAGTCTACTATGCCATCCTATACAAAGGGACAAAGTTTAAATAAAATGTGCATACTGTAAGTAGTGATTCTTATTTTAGCCTTTTTTTCTACATTGCGTGTCAGGAGCTGATGTTTTCTGCTGCCATACAGCGGCATGCAGCTAAAAATTCCACTGGGGAATATCCTTTGATCTAAACAAAAACTGGAACTGTGAATAGACCCAAAATCTCATGCTTTCTTCAGTAAAATAAAGTTATGGATGTGGCCTCACCCCAGAGGGGTGGTTGTTATGAATGAGTCACCGTAGGAGGCAAAAACAGAAATACTAGCTAAGTCCAGAAAACCAGAGAAGTTGGCAGCTATCGGATTGCAGACCCCTGAACCTAACAACAACAACTAGCAGTAGCCGTGGGGGGTTCCTATGGTGCCCTAGACCCCTTGATCACAGCCGGAGAACTACATAGCCTAAAGACAGAAAGGGAAATCTAAACTGCCCCAGAGCAGACCCCAAAGCAATAGGCAGCCCCCAACATATAATGACAGTGAAGCAAGATGAAAAAACACTCACACAGATAGAAAGATAGACTGAGCAAATGATGGGGCCCAAGCTAACTAAATAGGACAGAATAGAAAAGCTGCTGTCTGCAATCCGCCAAAACCCTCTCAAAAACAAGAGCCAACAGACTGATAGGGAAAAAAGCCCTGAAGAGGCTAGGCTTCAAAAAGACTATATCAGTACTCTGGTATTATCTGAAGACAGAGCAAAAAGGAATTCAGCTCACGCAACAGGGAAAGGCAGAAATCTAGAAAAACAAGGCCAAACAAAACCAAAACGCAAATGCAAAAACTAGAGCAGAAAAATTAGCTTTTGAGGAGCAGGAATCAGACTGGTCTCCAAGAATCCCTGAGTAATCACCCGCAAGGCAGAAGAGCGTCGGCTGCCTTATATCCAGTCAGCAATCCCAGTCACCCAGTCATCATCATTCTGCTCAGGTGCTTTGTAATCAGCCTCACTACCTTCCTTCACCAGAAGAGGGAGTTCATCAGACCTCAATGGTGAAGGGGAAAATGAACTCACAACAGGTGGTACATGGGATTTTAATTTAACCATGATTTTGGAAATATTCCTCCATCGACCATGCATCAAAGGCTTTTAAAACAATAAATATTAAATAATAGTATAATGGCTTAAGAAATAATTATAAAATGCTGTGTTCATCTTTTTTCTTACTATCGTCCTGACTTATCACTATTATCTTTAGTATCATTTTAGTCATATTCTACTGGCTAATACAGTGCGAAGATGGTTTTACTGTAACAAAATGCAATTAACAAATCTCAGCCTGATATATGTATGGTTTTCCATGAGGCGCTGGTACTGTCATGGCCTCTTCCTGTCATTCTAATTAGAAAAGTTTGTCCCTTCAATGTCAAATTAAAAGTTCACTGAACATTATCAGAAGCTATTGAGTTCCTGGCCTTGGATATACTACACATAACAGAGGCTGGGCAGGAAGCCAACGTAATAGAATATGTATAATGTTCTCAGCAGCGTATCGTAAATTTCTGCTCACCTCCGTCTCTGTTCTTTGTATTGGTGTAAAATAAATATTAGATAATATTATAATGGCTTACAAAACTTAGAGAATGTAATGTTATTTTCATACCAACATTATGACCCATGACTATTATCTTTAGTAATGTTCTATTGCATTTCTACAGTATACATGCTGGGTTTTGTCTAGCTCCATTCACGTGCATTGTAATTTATTATAGTTTTTCAGTGTGGAATCTGTACCAAATATTTGTGGGATCTGTGTTAACAGAAGGAAAGTTAAAAGCCTTAAAGTGGTCTCCTTATTTTTTGTAAGATTGATACCCTATCAATGTTACATAGGCAGAGGCAGGGCCGGACTGGCTATCTGGCAAATGCCAGAAGGGCCTGTCTGGTTGTGGGCTGCCTTGTCTGCTACATTGCTAACAGACTGACTCCATCACTTATCCCAGCAGGCCACAGGTATCATTAGAAACATTGGTCTTGTAGTAAATCTTGCTTTCCTTTATCCAGGGTAATATTAGTAATGTATCCCATCCTGGTGCCTGGGGACGGGGACAGCATGGACCTGTGTGATTTCAAATCCCAGGGCTGAATTTCAGCCCTCGTCCGTACCTGGGCAGAGGTCTGACGGCTGGCAACCCATGGATGTGCCTGGTATAGCAGCCTCGTCATATTTGTAGCCTCTTCAGTAGCTGGTCGACAAGTGCAGAGAGTAGGACCCTCTATGAAGAGTACCAGGGAATGGAGTGCAAATATTTCCAGTGTACTTTATTGTTTATTTTCCACTACTGGTTTTGACTTGCAAATTCTGGGGCAAAATACTGACCAAAATGTATACCTGTGAAAGTGGATTCAGAGATTCAAAGATGAAATGGACAGAGATCAGTGTTAGGGAGCTGACAGGTGGCCTTATAAATCAGACTGAGATCAGACCACAATGCATGGACTACAATGCATGGACTGGCTGGAGGCTCTCCAAACCCGAGCGTGACAGCTGCATCTATTTCTATGCAGTTGTCACGTTCACGTCGGGAGAGCCGCGGCCATCCGATCTGATTTATATGGCTGTCTGAGTTTCCTTGATGAGTTTTCAATTCCCATGGTTAATTTTTTTATGCAGAAAAACAGAATGAAAAATACAAGTAACCTAATTTACTAAGATTTACCAAGCTTATTGGAGCAAAAATGCTGCAGAAAATCTGCAACATCAAAAACTTATCGTGGGAGTGTAGTCTTAGGGTATGTTCACATAGGCAAAATTGCTGCAGAAGATGAATATACTCCTTTGGAACACTTGTGGCTTCTTTGCCTAGTCACATGTTGGTCCCTGTACCAACCAGCCATCTTATCCTTTATGTATTTCTCATACATAACCTCCGGTCCCGACTCAGAAACCGGCGATCCCCGCAGGGCACAGTTCATGCGCTGGGGGTAGTATTAAGTTTGTAGTCATACAGAGTGACTGCAGACTTGTCGATTTGAACCAGAAACCCGTTTAAGGAGTTGCTGCGGATCCATGGATAATCTGCACCGAAATCTGCAACAAATCGGATTTATTACAACTTCCATGTTGAACTTAATTGGGAAGCTTCCCCGCAGCGCCATTTTTTTTAGTTGATTCAACCTTGATTTCAGATGAATTTTTTTTACTGATTTGACAAAGATTTCACCTTATGCTTTGCAGAGGTTGACGTCCACAAAGAAAATATGCAGAAATAATTGACATGCTGCAAATTAAAAAATCTGTACCGCAGGTTAATTTATGCATTTATCCAAATTCTAGACAATACATATAAACGTAATAGTTGAATTAATTTGCATTCACCTTTTATTGCATGTGAATATTTTAAGAGGTTTTCCCATCTCCAATACCCTACCACAATATATAGTAGGTGTAATAATAATATTAGCAAATACAGCCAATTAGAAATTTAGTATAGTTCTTCTCATTTGCTATGTTGCTTACCCCATGTGCAGGCATTGCTGTAGCTTAGCTATCTATGGTTATGACCACTCATATAGTGACAGTTAGTTGCTTGCTAGGTAAACCATGGATACCTGAGGTCCTGCAATGCCTACACATAGGGTAACATATCAGAAAGACTATGCAACATTTCTAATTGGAGATATTTGCTATTATTATTATTACACCTACTACATATTGGGATAAGATCTTGGAGATGGGAATATCCCTTTAAGGCCTCTTGCATAAATACCACATTTTTAAGTACAAAAACTAAGTATTGCAACTTGTTAGATTAATGTTTTATCAGAATAATTGCTCTGGAAAAGTAAAGGTGAGGATCTGATTAGCTTTAATAGACAGCAATGATTTATTTTGCTTAGGCCTGTTTCACACTTCCGTTTTTGTGTCCGCCAAACGGATCCGTTTCCGTTTTTTGACGGAAACTGATGCAGACGGATCCGTTTTTAAAAAAACGGATCCGTTTTTTTGACGGATCCGCGGTAACCACTAATGTAAGTCTATGGGACAAAAAAAACGGATCCTGCAAAAAAATGGCGGATCCGTTTTTTTACGGAAACCAACGGATTTTGACGGATTTGAAAAAACGGAAGTGTGAAACAGGCCTTAAGTTTATTTATCTTGTTATAGCAAATTTTAGCGCACTATCCGTAGATTAAACCTAACAAGCAGAGCTCACCCTACCTGCAGATTTTCTTACTCAAAGTTCCAAAAGGATATGCGATATGACTTGAGAATCTGTGTGGGCTTGACTTTTGGGATACTGAATGGGGGTCCGATATGTATTATTGGAATTGATTAGCGCCACCACTCCGTTCGCTCTTTATAGTACTGCCACAAATATAAAAGCACAATAAACTGTGTTCCAAATTATTATGCAAAAAGAGTTTAGGAGTGATAAGGTTAGAATTTTTTTGTTTGTCATTTAAACTCATTGATGGTGATGTGTGTCAGGGCTCTTTATATCACTGAAAGCAATTGCAGATACCTGTGCAAATTAGTTTGGCAGGTGTGTCCAAATAAAGGCAAGACTACTTAAGCAGGCTGTTCCACATTATTAAGCAGCCTACATTTTTTGCCAAAATGGGAAAGAAAAAGGATGTGTCGGCTGCTGAGAAGCAACAAATTGCGGAGTATTTAGATCAAGGCATGACTACAATCAACATTGCCAAGACACTTCATCGTGATCATCGCACAATCAAGAAGTATGTAGCTGATTCCCAGCACACACATGTGCGTGCTGATAAGGAAAAATTGAGGACTCTTTCCCACAGGCAATTGTGTCAGGTTAAAAGAGCAGCTGCAAAAATGCCTTGTCATAGCAGCAGACAAGTTTTTGAAGCTGCTGGTGCCTCCAATGTCCCCCGAACAACAAGATGCAGGGTCCTTCAGAGGTTTGCAGCTGTGCGTAAGCCATCCTGTCGACCACCTCTATCCACTGTACACAAGCAGAAACGGCTCCAGTGGGCCAAACGATACATGAAGACTGACTTCCAAACTGTTTTGTTCACCGATGAGTGCCGTGCAACGCTCAATGGTCCAGATGGATGGAGTGGAGGATGGCTGGTTGATGGACACCCCATGAAAACACGGCTAAGGCGCCAACAAGGAGGAGGTGGAGTAATGTTTTGGGCTGGAATCATGGGGAGAGAGATTGTCGGCCTCTTTAGGATCCCTGCAGTGGTAAAGATGAACTCCATAATCTATGTGGAGTTTCTAAAACAGCACTTCCTGCCATGGTTCAAGAGGAAGAACCGTGCTTTCCGCAGCAAGATCCTTTTCATGCATGATAATGCACCGTCTCATGCTGCAAATAACACATCTGCATCTCTGGCTGCTATGGGCATAAAAGAGGACAACCTTATGGTGTGGGCACAATCTTCCCCTGACCTCAGCCCCATTGAGAACCTCTGGAGCATCATCAAAAGGAGTGTCTATGATGGCGGGAGGCAGTTCGCATCTAAACAACAGCTCTGGGAGGGTATTCTGTCCACATGCAAAACAATTGAAGCACAAACCATCCAAAAACTGACAGATTCAATGGACGAGAGAGTTCAGAAGCTTCTTTCGAACAAGGGGTCCTACGTGCAAATGTAACATCACCTAGAATAAAGTTATGACTTGAAAACGGTTTGATTTCATTTTGTAATAAGCTGATAATGCTTATAATTTCACAATTGACCATTTTTTTTGTTCAAAATAAAAATAAAAAGGTTGAAAACTCTGCTGTGCATAATAATTTGGAACATGCATTTTGAGTGTTTCTTATTTTTAAAAATATACTGTTTTCATAGGCAGTTTGTTCAAAAACATTGCAATTATACTAGAATAGTAGATGACTGGAAAATAACAATGACTGCAATTCATATAGGTAATTTAGAGAAAATATGAGGAAATATTTTTTGCATAATAATTTGGAACACAGTGTACTTTGCCATCACTGATAGTCTGATGATGCATTCTTCTGAGCCCTATTTTCAAGATCTATAGGGGTTTCAGAGGTCGGAGCCACAACTGATCCTCAAGTTGTCACCAATTCTTAGAATAGGTGTAAACGTTAAATATTGGGAATAACCCTTGAACAGGAGATCCATTGAAGCTCTCCTCTGAGCCTGACATGACTTACTACTTCTTACCGCACAGGGTAGCCCTTCACGGGGGTATTTTAATGGTTTTGTCCAATGTTGAAGAGTTAAGATATATCCATAGGAGTGGCGACAGTCAGACTGCTAGGAAGCCAACTGGTCACATGTCCATTGCTCTCATGCACTTTCACCCACAGACTACGTGTATTACATTCTTCAGCTAATATATAGTCTGTGGTTGATAAAGAAAAAGGCAAGTATTGTCACCCGTTAATGAGATTCCTAACATTTATGGATTATTAAGCACTTACGGTATATGGGTAGCTAAAATATAAACTTGAATAGATTTCTTCTAATCAAATAAGTAACCATGACTCACTCTTTAACTCCATCACATTGAAAAGCAGAAAGCTCACCATATTGTGGGTGTGTAAAAAATGTGTCATTGTGTGATTCAGTTTCCTCATCTGGCTGTCTCCTACATGATGCAGATACATATTTATAAAATGAATGTTTTGTGTCCTTCATGCAATTTGATTACTGTAAGGAGCAAGCGCATGACTTTAATGTAGTGAATAATTCACTTGTAATCCAAGACCCACTGTCCAACTATATACTACAAAAACATTTCTGGCAGCCCCTCCTAACAGAATAAGGCAAATGTGAGCAGGTGCAAGCTGATATGTCTGTATAATATACAAACCAAAGAGAGCAGCAGGACGCTGTGTGCACCCAGAAATATGCTTATGAAATTAAGGTATTGGCGCACTAATTGGACAGTATGCATATATCCGGCCTTATGCTGGATAATGCCTTTTCTGTGGTCTTTACTGACTCTCTTCCTCCCATTCATGTGGTGTACAGATTACCATGACAATACAGTATGTTACCCAAATAACAGTGCCATATGTTGCTGAAAATAACACTTCCATTGTTGCTTAAACCCCCTCAGACATTGGTTTACAATGCTTCCACCACAAGAGTGCTCTATAGTGCTTAAAAATTGTATTGGTCAAAAACTTTGGGTTTGGACCAGAGGCATTCAGCACAGGAAAGAAGGGTGCGATATACATCTGAATGCGCTCACAAACTGGGCATCCCATGTTGTTTACTTTGATGAAGGCACATCCTAATGATAGTGGGAAAAGGGGTGGGTGGATCAATTCACAGGACTCTGGTCCATTTTCCAGGACAGTAGTCTCTGCCTACTTGACAGGAGACTCATAAACCTCTTACCTTTCAGAAACCCCAGCGTGGCTTTTGATTAATCATTCATTGTGTAAGTTAAGCTAATTAAGGCTATGGGCCCACGTAGCGTTTTAAAACGCACAATAAAAACCGGACTCCTTCCCAGAAATCGCACGTTTTTTTCCATGCAATTTCACCGCGATTCTGTTTGCGATTTTGCCGCGATTTTCTCAAGCACTTTCCAAGCGATTTGAAGCATCACTTGGAAAGTGATTGACAGGTTGGTCACACTCGTCAAACATAGTGTTTGACAAGTGTGACCAGCTTTTCACTATTGAGGCCGCCTATGCGGCCTCAATAGTAAAAGATAAAATGTTAAATATCATAAAAAAAATCGGGGTATATTTACCTTTCGACGTCCCGCGCTGCCATCCCGGGCCTCAGCGTTCCCAGCGATGCCTTGCGAGACCTGTTATGACGAGATATATATATATATATATATATATATATATATATATATATATATATATATATATATATATATATATATATATATATATATATATCTATAATATAGATATATATATATAGATAGATAGATATACACCCCGATTTTTTATTCTTTTTTTTACAGGGGTATGGTGCCCAGGGCCTGGAGGACAGTCTCTTCTCCTCCACACCGTGGGTACCAACCGCACATGAGACGCTTAACTTCCCGCATGGTGGGCATAGCCACATGCGGGAAGTGGTTCTCATGCATTCCTGTGGGTGCGGAATTGCGGCAATTCTTTGAAAATTCCGCACAAAAGAATGATCATGCTGTGATTTTTTCCGCGATGCGATTCCGCCGCGGAAAAAAGCGCAGCATTAGCACAGCATGTGCGGAATGCCATAGGAATGCATGGGGTGCGTCATGTACAAGATTTTTAAACGTTTTCGCAGCGTTTTTGCGCCGAAAATCGTGGCAAAAACGCTTAAAAATCGGATCGTGGGCACACAGCCTTAAAGTTGCTCCTGGAAGATTCGCAGAATTCTCATCCGATGGATCGGACTGCTGCAGTTCAATCCGCCCAACTGTAGTGAGCTCCTATAGACAATAATGCAGTTACTGAATAAAAATCACTCTACAAAGATCAAGGCTGATATTACCACCACACACTGACCATATATGGTTTGCAGAAATAGCACTGTATGTTATACAGTAATATACAGGGTGGGCCATTTATATGGATACACCTGGGTGGGCCATGTATATGGAAACACCTAAATAAAATGGGAATGGTTGGTGATATCAACTTCCTGTTTATGGCAAATTAGTATATGGGAGGGGGAAAACTTATGTGCCACAAACAGGAAGTTGATATCACCAACCATTCCCATTTTATTTAGTTGTATCCATATAAATGGCCCACCCTGTATAATTACACATTTGATGTGCTCTCGGCTTATATTCATTCACTTTTCCAGTATTTTCCATCTGGGCCACACTATCATAATGACTTATTTTTGTTCAGCCACGACTTGTCTGCAGGGTTTGTAACAATCGCTTCTCAAATTTCCAGTTACATCCCATCTATATCCAAACTACACAAAATCCCCAACCTGCTGATATCCCCAATTCTGTGCCTGTTGCTGCCCCTACTGTGTTGTGAATTACCTGAAATACTGTACTGTAAAGAAGTACGCCCTGAGTGTCCCTAGAATATATATATATATATATATATAAGTTGTTTCATATTAAAACCCAAATATTGGCATGCCCGTACCCCAATCATAAAGATTAGGTCACTGTCCAAATGTTTCTGGACCTAACTGTTTATGGGAAATGTTATGTAACTGTTTTGGACACACCCCCTGACGATGCAGGGTGAAACATGCTTTGGGGCACTAGGAATGTGGTACAATCAGGTCTTCATTGCAACACCATGTAAGTCTGCTTAATGATATAGACTATCCACTGGGAATTAGACTTTAGAGATCTGTAAATTGTAATGTAATTTTCACCATAAGTGGGTGTTTTTTCTATGGCTCTCCATTGAGTCACTCAGCCTATGGAAAAAAATATTAAGTATAGTGTTTATAAATTTTCAATTGTGAGACATTCTGTAGCACATCTTGCTTGGCTAGCGACTGTATTTTGTAATAACTGTTTTGTATAGTATGGCTATCTGCTTTAAGGGCATAAAAGTAAAAATTTGAAAATCGCTTATTTTTCTACATCTTTGCGAAATTTCCAACATTTTCATAAATAAATACAAAATATTATGGACATAAATTTACTACTATCGTGAAGTACAATGTCTCTAAAAAAACATTGTCCGAATCGCTGGGATTGGAAGAAGTATTCCAGAAATTATTACCACGTAAAGTGACTCATGTCAGATTTGAAAAATGGGGCTCTGTCAGGAAGGTGAAAACAGAAGCTCAAAAGGCCAGAACTCGCTGTAAAATCCTGGTTTTGAATATTTCTGCCAACCGATATTTGTGTTGAACGCTGCATGTTCTGCTTATACACTCTCTTGGGACATTTCTGTCGTTAAGCCTACAGGCTAAAACTACATTTCCCATGCAGGTTATTGCCCGTTTCTGCTTGCTCACAACCTGCCCCTTTGATCTGTCACCTCAACCTCCGAATAGTCTACAGGTACATTGGCTCACAAAGGGTTAAAAGCCCACACATGTACGTGTGATGTTATTGCTGACTTTCTGTTCATGATGAGAGCCGACCAGCCTGTAGAAGGTCATATAGGCATGTTTGGCATGTAATCTACTGCACAGCGGGGGTGGGGATCATGTGACAACTAACGGGAGTGTAGGTAACTACGATCCCCCATGTCGATTACAGAATTCTTGATGAGCACTTTTTGAACTAGTTAAGTTTAAGGACAAATACAATCTAAAAGCACTTTAAGATCTTTCTCCTAGTTTGAGGCTGCGTCTGATCTTTTACTCTTTGTCTCTGTGAACAGGTCAAGGATTTTCTTATGTTTCACTGATTAAAACTTTCAAACACATTTTTAGTTTAATTTTTAATACATCGAATTGAACTTTCTATGATGTAATATTTTTTTTAGTCCAGTACCCTTTTGCTAGACATTCCATGTATTTACTGATTATCTACCTTATTAATGTAAGCGCTATTGTTCCGCTCATGTGTCAGTTGTTGTTTAGAACATTACACTTATTGTTTCTTGCGCTGATGTAATCAGATACCTATATTGTGCAATTTATTAGATTGCCTTAGTAGTATTTTCATATTGAGTAATTATTAATGGACCCTGACAAAATAGCATATTGTAATATTCTGCCCAACAACACAATGTGACTCCAGAGTAAAAGCACGTGCTTTATTGTTAATAACTGAATATAAGAAAAAAATCAACTACTCGGTACCAGAATCCATTCTTAAAGGGATTATCTGGGCATGTAGTGATTGTTGATGGTACTACGGTTAAATGCAAGGCGATCCTTGAAACGCTGGAGTCCTGGGTTCAAATCCCAATGAGGACAACAATGAGTTTGTATGTTCTCCCTGTCTTTGCGTGGGTTTGTTCCGGGTTCTCCGGTTTCCTCCCATATTCCAAAGACATACTGATAAGGAATCTAGATTGTGAGCCCCATCGGGGACCGTGCCAATAATGCGGAATAAGATAGCGCTATATAAGCAAAGCATAATATATAACCTTAATGTGTCTTGATACAGTGCCAAATGTTTCTATGTGATTAAATCCTTCGTGAGTAAACCCAGTCTCTGACTACAAAGCCAATGTAAAAAGTTTCTCCGTGTTCTTCCTACACTAAGGGTATGTGCACAAGTTGCGGATTTGGCTGCGGATTTTTCCGGGCGGATTTGGCTGAACCCTCAGGTAGAATGACCTGTGTTTTACCTGCGGATTTAGTGCTGATTTCCTGTGAATTGTGTGGATTTCACCTGCATTTTTACACATGCGGATTTCTATAATGGAAGAGGTGTAAAAACAATGCGGTTTCCGCACAAAGAATTGACATGCTGCAACAAACCGCAGCAAATCTGCATGGAATTTTCCGTAGCGTGTGCACAGCGTATTTGGTTTTCCATAGGTTTACATGGTATTGCATCGCGGAAAAAATCGCAGCATGATCATTCTTTTGTGCGGAATCGCAAAGAATTGCTGCGATTCCGCACCCATAGGAATGCATGAGAATTGCTTACTTCCCGCATGTGGCTATGCCCACCATGCAGGAAGTTAAGCGTCTCATGTGCGGTTGGTACCCACGGTGTGGAGGAGAGGAGACTGTCCTCCAGGCCCTGGGTACCATACCCCTGTAAAAAAAAGAATAAAAAATAAAAAATCGGGGTATATTTACCTTCCGGTGTCCTGCGCTGCATTCCCGGGCCACAGCGTTCCCAGTAATGCCTTGCGGCAAGGTCCTGTGATGATGTAGTCTCGCGTGACTCTAGCGGTCTCGCGAGATCGCTATAGTAACGCGAGACCAACGTCATCACAGGTCTCGCAAGGTATCGCTGGGAACGCTGAGGCCCGGGATGGCAGCGCGGGACGTCGGAAGGTAAATATACCCCGATTTTTTTTATTTTTTTATCATTTTTAACATTTTATCTTTTACTATTGAGGCCGCATAGGCAGCCTCAATAGTAAAAAGCTTGTCACACTTGTCAAACACTATGTTTGACGAGTGTGACCAACCTGTCAATCACTTTCCAAGCGATGCTTCAAATCGCTTGGAAAGTGCTTGAGAAAATTGCAGCAAAATCGCTCGATTTCTGGGAAGGAGTCCGATTTTCATTGTGCGTTTTAAAACGCTACGTGGGCCCATAGCCTGTGGAATGTTTTTTCTGAAAATGCTTGGAATTACTTAACGTTATAAATCTTCTTTATTTTTTAGTGTTCGTTATGAACTCCAGGCTGCGTGCTTTGGGTGGAAGGATAAACAACATTCGAGCAACTGAACTTCCGAAGGAAAAAAACAGGTCAGAAGTGGTTTGCAACGTCCGTTTCCTGGATGGCTCTCAGCAGAATTTCAGAGCTAATGTAAGTGTTAATGTAGCAGACAACAAACTTAAATATGGAGTGCTTTAGTTATCAACAACGCTGGAAAAATGCCTAGCGTGAACTTACCCTTAAGGCCTCGTTCACACGTACCGTTTTTTTCGCATTTCCGCGGCAGTATTTTCCGCGCGTTTTTGCCGCGAAAACGCGAAAAATAAGCATCCCATGCATTCCTATGGGATTCCGCAATGCTGTGCTAATGCTGCGGTTTTTACCGCAGCAGAATCGCTTTACGGTAAAAAACACAGCATGCTCATTAATTTTGCGGACTCGTGGCGATTCCGCACCCATAGGAATGCATTGTTCTGCTTTCTGAATGTGGCTGTGCACACCATGCGAAAAGTAAGCAGAACATTTGCGGATGGTACCCACGGTCCGGAGGAGAGGAGACTGTCCTCCGGGCTTTGGGTACCATATCCCTCTAAAAAATAGAATTTAAAATAAAAAATATTGTTATTCTCATCTTCCGACGTCCCGCGCAGCCTTCCCGCCTCTCTCCACGCTCCCGGTCCCAGTTATTATTATTTTTTACATAGGCAGCCTCAATAGTAAAAAGTTGGTCACACTCGTCAAACACTATGTTTGACGAGTGTGACCAACCTGTCAATCAGTTCTCCAAGCGATGCTACAGATTGCTTGGAAAACGCTAACAATTCTGCAAGCTAATTACGCTTGCAAAATGATAGTTTTTCCGTGGTAAAATCGTGGGAATTTAAAATGCGATTTTCCCGCGGAATGGAATTCCGGAATTGTCGTGGTAATTTCCGCGAGAGTTCCGCTACGTGTGAACCCAGCCTAATAATGCTCACATGATCAGTTGAGTATTAAGGGTAAGTTCACACTGGGTGTTTTTTCAGCTTTTTTTTTGCATTTGTTTGGTTTTTCATGTGTATTTTGCTGCGTTTTGGACAGTGGTTTTGACATGCTAGATTTGTCATTTATGCATGCTGATAAAGTTTAGTGTTGGTAAAAAAAAGTCCTTTTCTATAAAATCAGCGAAACCTGATACCTGCGTTTTTGTTGCGTTATTTCAGCGTTTTTTCACCACCCATTCATTTCAGTGGGTGAAAAATGCTGAAAAAACACTGACATTGACATACTCCATTGTGCCAAAAACCATGCTAATCACAAAATCCTGATGGCAAAAAAAAAAACAATGTGTGCGCATGAAATTTCTGAAATCTCATAGCCTTTGCTGTTACTATAAAACGCAGCTGAAAATTTGCATAAAAAATGCATCAAAAGACGCTGCAAAAATAACTGGTGTGAACTTAGCCTTAAAGAGATTCTCTAAGCCAGTGTTCCCAAACTCCGGTCCTCAAGAGCCACCAACAGGTCATGTTTTCAGGATTTCCTTAGTATTGTCCAGCTGATAACTGGAGTACCTGCACAGGCAATAATTCCATCACCTGTGCAATACTAAGGAAACACTGAAAACACGATCTGTTGGTGACTCTTGAGGACTGGAGTGGGGGAACCCTGCTCTAAGCCCTCATTCAGATGTCTGTGTTGCACGTACGTGTTCTATCCATTTTTCTCTGATGGAACATTTTCCCATTATCTCTGCTGATATTCACATGGCCGTGTTTTTTCACAAACTGTGCGTCCGTGCAAAATTCAGAGACCTGTCCATTTTTTTTCTGGCAGCACGGATGATATGGGCCAATACAAGTCTGTTGGTCTGTAAAAAAAAAAACAAAACACATGCAGCGCATGGATGGTATCCGTGTGCCATCGCATTGCTGTCTGTATTTAACATTGCAAAGAATAGAAGAAGATTTAAAATGTATTTATCCATCTATGAAAAACACTGATGGTAAAACGGCCACACGGATCGTACACTGATGACTCACTGATCCAAAACACTGATGTCACCGATATGTGTGAATGAGGCCTAAGATGAACTGGTAATCAGTGGCTAAGGGTCTAACTTTCGACAGCACAGGCAAACATCTGATAGAAAAAAGCCACAGTGCGCATATTTTGCCTAATGCTGAAGCTCAGTTTTTGTCCCATGACTAGTTGCAAAATTCTTTTTAGAGCATTGGTTAGATATTCTGCACATATACACCCAATAATCAAATTGTAACCCCAAGAAAGAAAAATCATAGATTTATCGGAATCACAGGATCAACAGACGTATTAATGATTTGAAAATTCTGTTTGTATTTTTTATTTGCATAACCGCTCAAGTTCTTAAGTACCGTGTTTGAGCGCTATGCGCATAAAAACGCACCCACTCCTTGTCATGATGTCAGTGAGGTTATTATATGATTGTTTAAGAAATGTTATATGCTCGATGCACCTGGGCATGCAAATCATCAAGATCCGCTGCTGGCAGTTGCTTTTGCAAGTAATCCGACTTTCATACATTTTGCCACCCGTACCCCAATCCTGGGAGTCGGATAAGAATGATGTTTCCATGAGAAGGCCTCCTCATGGGATTGCTCATGTGGTATCCAGATGGAGACGTGAGGTTGTAGTGGAACAGTGAAGGCTGGAATTTAAGTCTGTCGATTCAGCAATGAATTCCACTTTTGTCTTATATGCAATGATAGACAGAAATTGGTCTGGAGACCACATGCTTAACACCATGAAAGAGGTCTTCAAGAGGGAATGTTACATCCATTCTATTCCTGGGATTATGGTGTGGGCTGGCATAACGAATAGTAGCTGGAGTCTTCATTCCAGGTACACTAACAACATGCCATTAATTGATTTGGCTGTGGCACTAGTGGTATGTCCATTTCTCCAAAGTGTCTCAGAATCTGTTTCTGTACATGACAACGTCAGGCCGCATGTTGCTTGTGCTGCTGTGAGCCTGCTACATCTCTGGACTTATCTCTCATTGTACACATCTGGTACAATATTGGTTGGCGATTGCAAAACGAGCTTTCAGCAAATGATTGTGATGATTTATGTGCCCAAGTGCATTCAGAACATTCCCTGGACAACAAAAAAAACCTCATTGATTAAATGTCAAAGAGTGCACGTGCACAAATTTCTGTACATGTTGCTCATGCTTGGAATTGAATAAATGCAATTTTTTTTCTTTTTTATAATTTGATATGAACTTTTTTATCATGTCATTTACGTAATTCTACGACTTTGTCTTCATGATTTTGCAATATCAGTGTGTATGATTAACTGAGGTCTAAGGGGTAAGGTTTCTCCTTGTGGAGAGTGACATGCCAGCTCTGGCTTGTCAAGGTAAGGAGGCTTATTCGCCGTGCAATGCTCCTCTGGGAAAATAATATGCAAATTGCCTCTTCAGCGAAAAAGAGGACTTGAACTCTATAGCGCCACCTGTTGGTAGTAGCGATCCTACAAGTCACAATGAACCCTTTAACAAATCTTGTAACGAGTCTTTTATCATAAGTCATATTACAAGACTCGTTAAAGGGTTGATTGTGACATGTAGGATCGCTACTACCAACAGGTGGCGCTATAGAGTTCAAGTCCTCTTTTTCTCTGAAGAGGCAATTTGCATATGATTAACTGTACATATTGCAGAATGAGGATATAGGCCAGATGCATATCAATGCTTGTGCCCGTTCTTATCAATTGCATTTCAATTCACAAAAACCATTCCTCACTCAGATCCCTTAACTGTCAATAGAAATCTAGAGGGTTGCCATGTTTCTGCTAGCGGAAAGTCTGTGGAAAAAATTCCAGTGAAATCTGCATTCCTAAATTCAAATTCACTTTTCACTTGTAGTTGCAGTTAACAGTTTATTGGGTGCGTGTCTGCGGAAAGAAAAGCTGGGCACAATGTATTGGGCACTAAAATGAAATATTTGGAATTTACACTGAAAATCACCTATGGGATCAAAAGAGTTACTAGACTAAAAATGAATTTTGCAGATGGTTTAATTTTTAACATGGTGGGCATGGGAGCAAGGTGTAGAGCTGAGTAGACTGATTTATACTGTAGTTTTGTGAGAAAAGATCCAGTGTAACCTGTGTTTTCCTCATTTAGTCCTCTGCTCTTTGTGGGATTTTCAGTCCAGTGGGCGATCCTATCAGCAGTTTTCTTTGTACACATGTGCATATAGAGATAATAATTTTATTTCTATAGCGCCAACATATTCCGCAGGACTTTACATCACAGAGGGGACTTATACAGACAATAGACATGACAGCATAGCAATAAACACATAGATCAAAGCAGATCCCAAGAGAAATGAGGGCCCTGCTGGCAAGCTTACAATCTTATAAGGGAAAAGGGGAGACACGAAAGGTGGATGGTAACAATTGCTTTTATTGTTTTTATGGTTTGGACCATCCCTAGTGTAAGGCTGCGTTCACACGTGGCGTTTTTTCGCGTTTCCGCGGCGGTTTTAACCGCGCGATTTTGCCGCGAAAACGCGAAAAATAAGCATCCCATGCATTCCTATGGGATTCCGCAATGCTGTGCTAATGCTGCGGTTTTTACCGCGGCGGAATCGCTTCGCGGTAAAAACCGCAGCATGCTCATTAATTTGCGGAATCGCGGCGATCCCGCACCCATAGGAATGCTTTGTTCCGCTTACTTCCCGCATGTGGCTGTGCACACCATGCGAAAAAGTAAGCAGAACAATTGCGGATGGTACCCACGGTCCGGAGGAGAGGAGACTGTCCTCCGGGCTTTGGGTACCATATCCCTGTAAAAAATAGAATTTAAAATAAAAAATATTGTTATTCTTACCTTCCGGCGTCCCGCGCAGCCTTCCCGCTTCTCTTCACGCTCTCGTTCCCAGTAATCCTTTGCGAAAATGCTCGCGATGGCGTCCTTTCTCGCGGGATCGCGAAGTCTCGCGGTCATTCGCGCGACATCATCGCGAATTACTGCGAGACGTCGCGATCCCGCGAGAACTGACGTCATCGCGGGCATTTTCGCAAAGTATTACTGGGAACGGATGCGCGGGACGTCGGAGGGTGAGAATAACACCGTTTTTTATTTTTTTTTTACATTCTATCTTTTACTACTGATGCCGCATAGGCAGCCTCAGTAGTAAAAAGTTGGTCACACTCGTCAAACACTATGTTTGACGAGTGTGACCAACGTGTCAATCAGTTCTCCAAGCGATGCTACAGATCGCTTGGAAAACGCTAGCATTTTGCAAGCTAAATACGCTTACAAAATGCTAGTTTTTCCGCGGGAAAATCGCGGGAATTTAAAATGCGATTTTCCCGCGGACTGGAATTCCGGAATTCTCGCGGTAATTTCCGCAAGAGTTCCGGTACGTGTGCACTTAGCCTAAGAATCGGGAGTTCCTGTTGCTGCATGAACCAGTTAACAGTCTAAACATGTAACAGTACAGACACAGAGGGCTATTAAATGCAAAAAGCATGTGAGAACATGATGTGAGGAACCTGGATATGGTAAAAAAATTTTGAAATGAGCCACACAGGGATAATTAAGTTAATGCATTGAGGCGATAGGCCAGTCTGAACAATTGCGTTTTTAAGGCACGCTTAAAACTGTGGGGATTGGGGATTAATCATATTAGCCTGGGTAGTGCTTTAGAGATAGCTGTCAGTCACTGATAGGACTGGGCTGAAAATCTCAGAGAAAGTAGAGGATTAAATAATGAAAACACTGGTTTTCCTGAACGTTTTCTCATAAAACTATATATCAGTCTACTCTGCTCTACACCCTGCTCCATAATGTGTAACCTGCAGATTTGACTGCATTTTCCTGGTGACAGGTTCCCTTCTTTAATGTAGATTTAAATACCTGAAAGGAATAAAGTTTTTAAAAATTTGGTCTTGTTTGGGACTTTTGTGGTGAATGAGCCCCTCAAAGCTCAATTCAAAAGTGAAGTGGTCCCTAAAATAGAGGTTTTGAAAATCTAATTGAAAGAATTGGCAAATTGCTTCTAAACTGGTAAGGCTTCTAACATCCTAGTGAAAAATAAATACATTAAAAAAATGATACCAAAGTAAGAAATAAGTATATATGTGGGAAATCTTATTAAAGGAAATCTGTCAACCTCCTGGGACTTTATCTATTAATATGGGCATACAGGTAAACAGAAGGGTTAATATAGTCTTATGTATGCCTCATAGCTACGGTTTAGATGTGCAGAAATCGTCTTTCAGGCACAGGATTCCCGGGGCCAGCAAACACGTTTCCGGGGGCTGTGTGTTTTCTTCGTCACTGCATGCCCCGGAGCCTGGAAGAGCTCATTACCATAACAGAATAAAAGACGTTTTGTGCAAATCAAGACCGCAGATATGGGTTTACAGGTATGACTATTTTAACCATTCTATTACCTGTATGTCCATATGAATAGGTAAAACAATGCCAGGGGTTAATAACTTCTCGTAAATGATTTTGTGTAATATCACGATCTGTTTTAAAGGGAATTTGTCAGTTGGATTTCACACCCAAACTATTTGATATATGTATATAGCTGTATCATAGTTAAGCCCAGCAATACCTTTCCATAGCCAGTCCATTCCTCCATTCCAGTGAAATTTGTGTTTGAATTGATATGCAAATGAGGCTGTAGATTTGAAGCCTCTTTCATTCCAGCTCTATTCTCCACCCAGCGCTACCTCCTTCTACTTGATTGACAGCTCCTTTGCCTGAAGTCACACTTTATAGAGGCTGCCAGTTAAGCAGAAGGTGGTGGCGCTGAGTAGGGCACAGAGCTTGGGTGACGAAGGCTTCAAATCTACAGCCTCATTTGCATATCAATGTAACTCTTATTTCTCAGTAACAGGAACAGACTGGCCATGTAAAGGTATCATGGGACTTTGAAAGTGCTACACACATGGACAAAATTGTTTGAACCCTTCTGTTAAAGGGGCTATCAAGGCTTGGGGTTCAAGTATGCAAATTTCCTATGGGACTGTAGACTTGTGAGTCCTCACAGTGTGCATTTTCAGAATTTTCCTGGGCTGAGAGCTGGCGGGTTGTTGTGTGACCGCAAATATGTGATTTGCATACTTCTGAACGCATTCCGACTAGAAGTGGAGCTCCCGCTAGGGCCGGGAGACTCGGTCCGGGCCTTAGTCAGTTCTTCAGGGTTTTTTTCACGGCAACGGTGACCCGGTCCGTGGCCCTGGGTGTCCAATCAAATAAAAATGGGGAAGTTAGTTGAAATAAAGTCGTGACGCCACCAGTGGTATTTGGCAATAAGGAGATAGCCAACGCTGCTTAAGGAGGCTCTGGGGCTATTGGTGATGCAGCAGAGTTGATACAGCTCTCCACGGGTAGAGCTATGCCCCAGTTCAGATATAAGGTAGTAGATGATAGCAATGGTTGTAGTGCAGGGCAGATGGCGCAGTAAATTATCTGAGGATACAGCGGAGTGCAGTCTTCACACTTTTACTCACAGTTCTTCCAGTTACAATCCCCAGCCAGGGTGCTGTGTCCTCCAGGTTGATGGCCCAGCCAGCTCTCAGGTAGTTTGGGGTCCACTGTACCAGAACCCCTTCTTATGTTCCTTTCCTGGCCGTCTCTCTGCGCTGGCTCCCACCTTTTCTGCCCTGCGCCTTCACACATAGTGTCCCAAGCCAGCAGCCTCAGATCCTGTCGGACAACGTTCTCTTAGTCCCCTTGATCCTATCTGGCTGCCTTTTCAGCGAATATGTATGGAGTTGGCTGTAGCACATACAGTCGCTACAGCCTCCGGTTTTTTAGCTGAGTCCTTAGTTTCTCCATTAGTCTGGGGCTGGTCCCCTACTGCGACCTGGTCCCTCCACCCGACTACAGTCGGCGTGGATTCGAGCGCCACGAGTGGATTCCTCACTTCCCGTGCCCCTAGGACCCCTTCTTTCTCTCCTCTTTTCACTCACGCTGCGCTAGTCTAGGGACGTGCTCCTCTCTCCTTCAGTCCCCAGCACCAATTGTCTTCTCTCCCTCCAACGGACTCCTGTTTCTATGACAACTCTCCACTCCCAACTGTCAGCTTTCTCACCAGCTGTCCTACCCTTATCTACTTCCTTCACCCACACCCTCTACCTAGTTCCTCCCTGGCCTAAAGAGGTCTAGTGTTGTAGTGTTGGGTGATAGTGTGTGGGTCCTGGATAGTATCCCCTCTTTACTCGAGAGTGGAGTACCACACCTCTGGCTGAGGTGCAGTACCTCTGTGGCGACTGGACCCTCAGGAGTGCCATAGATATGTCTGGTTTCACTCAATTTACTTGTATTTAGCTAGGCAACATGACCTCATGTATGTAAATCGCATACTTGCGGTCACACGCCCACTCACTCATGGAGAATTCAGAGAGTGTGCTGTGGAGATATACAGGTCTGTAGTCACGTAGAGTAGACTTGGCATTCAAGTCTGTAGTCAGACAATCTCTTTAAAGTATGAAAAACCCACAATGGTCACTGAAATAAATTGAAACTCCGTAATTTTTCAGTTTAAATTTAATGAATATCAACTAATGCTAAGGAAAATTAGGGATTGATTTTTGAGTTGTGGTTGGTTCAATAGAAAAAAAATCATTCTGAAAATGACCTAGACAAAAATTATGGTACCCCTAGAAAAGATTGAACATACAAAATTGTATGGACATGTTACATTAGGGTGTGTTTACAAGCTGGCAATCAGCCTATTTAAAGGGTGAAAAGTAATCACTGTGCTTTTTGGTATCTTCATGTGCACCACACTGAACATGGACCGAAAAAGGCTAAGGTGAGTGTTGGCTCAGGAAATTAGGAAGAAAATGCTATGCAAACATGTTAACGGTAAGACTATGTACCCACGTTGCAGAAATGCTGCCGAAATTTCCGTAACATTTCCACACTCCAGCCGTGTGTAAAACGCATGCAAACTCGCATGCGTTTTTCCCGCAGAAAACAAGCGTTTGCAAGCGTTTTTCGCTTGCGGAATGCTTACGCATTCCAAGTGATAAGCGGATCAATGCATTCCTATGGGTGCGGAATTGCCGCGATTCCGGAAAAAGAATGGGCACACCATTGCGGAATCCCATGGGATTGCATGGGATTCGTTTTCTTTGCGTTTTCATGGCGATTCCGCAGCCTAAAGGTTATAAGACCATTGCCAAACAGTTTGATGTTCCTGTTTCTACAGTTGCACATATTATTCAGAAATTTGAGGTCTATGGGACTGTAGCTAACCTACCTGGACATGTCTACAAGAGGGAAAATTTATTACACATTGAAGAAACGGATAATACCAGTGGTAACCAAATGGCTCAGAACAGCCATCAAAGAAATTAGAGGAGAAATCAGAAAAAAGTGAAACTGGAAGCTGCCAAAATGCATACTGAAAAGCTACAAAAGATATGAGAATTTTCTTTTGACATTTGAGACAACACTTGAGCTTTTTGCAAGTCACATCAGCTCTATGTTCACAGATGCAAAAATAAATCCTACAAAGAAAAGAGTATTGTACCTACTGTACAAAAGCATCCAAAAATGGCTAAGAGAAAATCATTGGACTATTCTAAAGTGGCCTTCTATGAGCCGTGATCTAAATTCTATTGAACATCTGTGTAAGGAGCTGAAACATGGAGTTTGGAGAAGTCGCCTTCACACTTTAGGCAGCTGGAGGAGTTTGCTTATAATGAGTGGGCCAAAATGCCCGTGGACAGGTGCAGGTATCTCATTGAGAGTTACAGAAATCATTTGTTTGCAGTGATTGCCTAAAAGTTCTGCAACAAAATATTAAGTTAAAGGGGTATTGCCATCCCCAAGATCCTATCCCAATATATGTAGTAGGTGTAATAATAATGTTAGCAAATACCTCCAATTAGAAATTTAAGCAGTTCTTCTGATTCACTATGTCGCTTACCCCATGTGAAGGGCATTACAGTAGCTTGGGTATCCGTGATTACGACTGCTAACAACTAGCTAACTGTAACTCTGAGTAGTGTTCGTAACCATGGATACCTAAGCTACTGCAATGCTCTGCACATGGGGTAGGAGTCATGGTGAATCAGGAGAACTACACGACTTTTCTAATTGGAGGTATTTGCTTTGTTGATTATTCCTCCAATAATAAATCCTTTCTTGATCATCTTCCTTTACTATTGTTTCTTTATTTCTAGCAATGACTATAACTTATTAGACCGTGAATGGAACAGTGGTCCATCATGGTTAGTAATGCTTTCTTCATGCAGTTTTGCCCTCTGTTCTAGTGATCATTGGGGGTTCTCAGACCCCGAGAAATCATGTATTTATCATCTAGCCTGAGGATAGGTGTGGTTATGGGATAACCAATTTAATCTGTCACCCCTTTTTTCGAATATGAGCTGCCGGCACCGACATCAGGGGCTTATCTACAGCATTCTGTAATGCTGTAGATAAGCCCCCGATGTAACCTGAAAGAGAAGGAAAAAAGAGTTAGATTATACTCACCTCGGCGTTCGGTCCGGTCCGATGGGTGTCGCTGTCCGGTCCGATGGGTGTCGCCGTCCGGCGCCTCCCATCGTCATATGATGCCGTCCTCTTCTTTCCTTCCTGTCGTGGCTCCTGCGCAGGCGCACTGATCTGCCCTGTTGAGGGCAGAGCAGAGACCTGCAGTGCGCAGGTGCCGGGAGAGGTCCGGCACCAGCGCACTGCAGTATTCTGCTCTGCCCTCAACAGGGCAGAGCAGTGCACCTGCGCCACGACAGACAGCAAAGAAGACGACGTCATGGTTAGAAGAAGGGTGGCGCCAGACCACAACACCCATTGGACCAAGATCGGACCGCCCCCCAGTAAGTATAATATAACTCATTTTTCTGCTCTTTCAGGTCACATTGGGGGCTTATCTACAACATTACAGAATGCTGTAGATAAGCCCCTGATGTCGGTGCCGTCAGCTCATATTCGAAAAAAGGGGTGACAGATTCTCTTTAACGTTACATAGGCGTGGTGTGCTGCCTTTTCTATTTGATATTCTGTAGCTAATATGTTGAGGTACACACATTATTTTGTCAAAACATTTCACTTTTTGCATGGTCAACAAGTCAAATACTTTGCTGTAGTACATTTTTGTAGCGCTCCCATGCTTGTTTTCTTAACCGCTGTTACTTCCATTCATTTCATTGGTTTTTGTTTTTGCTACAGAAAAAAATCAGTAATTGTTTGTAGGTTTCACATTTCATATGATTTTAGTCATCCAGTATAAACCCTTAATTTTAGACTTGCATTGTGAGATCCCAATAAAAGAAAAGATAAATTTTTATAAAGATTGGTGGAGGTGTGCATTAATGACTGTGAAACAATAAATATTCGCAACGTGCCATTGCAGTAATCTGATGACTGTGGATTGCGTGGGCCATAGAGAAGGCCTAGCATTTCAGTCTGGCTATGACTAACATCATGGTTGTATAGACTGAACTAATAGAACATTTTCAACCGGAAAAAAAGGTATGTTTCTGAAAGAATTGATGTACCAGCCTACTACTTATGTGGGCAGTAATTACTTTAGCCATATAATTAGGAGCAAGATCTGAATGTGAATCCTAAGCGCAGAAATAACATGTCATTAGATGGCATAGATTTGTGTTTTGTTCTCGCTAAACATTCTCTTAGAAATGTGACTCTTTAAAAGCTTCACTTGCTGTTACTCATGCATCTGAGACATTCTGGTGTTTGTCAGTTTGCTCCGTGAATTTTTAGCGATCAGTGTACAATTTATCGTTGTAGTGTTTGAAGTATTGTCCTTGCCTGAAAAAAAATGTAAAATGCTTTTATTAAGGCCGTATATCACTAAAAACGGAGCAAACAGCCCTCTCATTTATTTTCTGCTAAAGCATGGCACAATAAGAATAAATGATAATTTAATATATTTTCTCTTGTAAAAAGAGCATATTATTTACACCCAATCATCCCCAATTCATGTACATTAACACCTAACCATGAGTATACCGTATATACTCGAATATAAGCCGACCCGAGTATAAGCCGAGGCTCTTAATTTTACCACAAAAGACTGGGAAAGCTTACTGACTCACGTATAAGCCTAGGGTGGGAAATGCAGCAGCTACTGGTAAATGCTTCATGCAAAATATGTCTCATATAATGCTCCATAAAGTTCAAGATGGGCCCCATAAGATGCTCCATAAAGTTCAAGCTGGGCCCCATAAGATGCTCCATACACAATATGCCCATATAACGCTCCATAAAGTTCAAGATGGGCCCCAAACAAAAATATGCCCCATATAATGCTCCATAAAGTTCTAGATAGGCCCCATAAGATGCTCCATAAACAATACGCCCCATATAGTGCTTCATAAAGTTCAAGATGGGCCCCATAAGATGCTCCATAAAGTTCAAGGTGGGCCCCATAAGATGCTCCATCCAAAATATGCCCCATATAATGCTTCATAGAGTTCATGATGGGCCCCATCAGATGCCCATATAATGCACGGTTTATGTTGATCCCCATATACTGTATATTGCTGCTGCAAATAAAAAAAAAAATACCTCTCGTCGCTGACCGCTACTCCTCGGTGTAGCCGTCTCTCTGCACTGACTGTTCAGGCAGAGGGCGCACACTGATCACGTCATCGCGCCCTCTGACGTGAACGTCACAGTCAGAGGACGTGGAAGACATCGCAACGGTGGAATGGGGAGAGGTGAATATTGCAAGTATCGGGGGTCTGAGCAACCGGTGGCACAGGCACCTGGGGCCCTATTGTGCGCTGATCTCCCCGCCTGCTCAGGACTCCAGGCCAGCCCTGTCAGCAGTCACCGGAACATTCACAGAGGCTGCAGGCACACACAGATGACCAGGAGAGACTGGGAAACACCCGCACTGCAGCGGAGAACAAGTAAGTGGGACCGTGATTCTTGTAGAGTATATACCGAGGGGGGTCTTTCAGCAAAAAAATGTGATGAAAAACTTATCTTATACACGAATATATACGGTAATTGTACAGGTAAAATGTACAAATTTTTATCTGCCTTTCAACAAGATGCAGAGTTTATACCCTACATAATCTTGACAAAAGCCAGTACTGGGAAATCTATAAATAAGGCCCCATGCCCCTATGGCAGTGATGATGAACCTATGGTATGCGTGCCACAGGGGGCACGCAGAGCCCTCTCTGTGGGCACGCATGCCAGGCCTGCCGCCGCACACACTCCACTCTCTTCCGATGTTCAAATGTATTTGCGTCTTTTAGACGCTAATACATTTAAACCAGGGGTGGGGAACCTACTGAAACCACAATGCTTGATCGTCAGCCGTATCCTTATCATTATAGAACGCTGCCTGTACATGGATGTTGATGTCATTGGGGTGGGCGGGATTAGCGCCCAATGCGTTCCCGTCTTCCTATCCCGGAAGAGGAGCTGCTGCCAGAGAGTCCAGAGCTACCTCTGTGCCGGCAGCTCTGTGCCTGTCTGCTGGTGATTTCTGTGCCTTTCTGCTGGTGATCTGTACCCCTCAGCTATGTGCCCCCTATGATCTCTATGCCCCCCAGCTATGTGCACCCCTGTGATCATTGTGGCTCGCAGCTTTGTGCCCCCCTGTGATCCCTGTGCCCTCTATGTACCCACCTATGATATTTGTGCACCCATGTGATCTCTGTGCCTCCTGTGAGCTCTGCCTCCTCCAGCTATATGCCCCCCCTGTAATCTTTGTGCCACCCCCCCGGAGATCTCTGTGTCCCCCCGGTGATCTATGTGCCTCCCCGGCGATGCTGTCAGCTCCAGGTCCAATGCGCAACATTGCTGCCGGGGCCGAAAAGAATAAAGACAGTGCAGGCGTGCACTGGCAAGAGCTCCAGCAGGAGCTGGACATCTAATGTATTATGTTTAGTTTTGAGAGAAGTGGGGATGGGGAGCTACTTTATTCAGAGGGAGTGTGTGTGTGTATGTATATATTTTGCAGAGGGGCAGTGTGTGTGAGTATATACTATGAAGAGAGATTGTGTGTGTAAGGGAGAGTATTTTGCACGTCCTCTGTGATGTGATGTTAAATTGGCGTATTGGCACTCTCTGATAAATAAGTGGGTTTTGGGTTGCCTTTTCGACACTGTCTCTAAAAGGTTCGCCATCACTGCCCTATTGTACGAGTATACCTAGAGCGTTTACTTTTGGAAAATGGAGCAAATATACATTGATGTCATTGCCTGTGGTGAGATGATTTTTGTTTTTTTTAATTTTTTTTCTCAACCCTGTACCAACTTGCATAGATATTCACGCTACAAACTTACAGAACGAATCTAGTTTGTAGCTTGTGGACTGCCTGTATAGGCAGTGCGGGTTGCTCTTGGGGTGGCTCTTCTCCTTGAGTGACAGTACTGGTCAGTAGCTTTTCCTGCTGCTGTGACACATTAACACCTGTCATTGTTCTGAAGTGTACAATGTATTCACTATATTTCCATTTAGAGATAACAGTGCATGTGAACAAGCACATGGTTAAAGGGGTTGTCCTGGCTTTTCGCATATTCTCAGTACATATCTGGGCTGCAGAATTATGACAATAAGTAATTTCCTTTCTGTCACTAGTTTGCACGGTTTTCTAGATATTCTGAACAGAACGTCCAAGGGGGGGTGTGTTATGGCATTGAAATGAAGACTGGTCATAACCTCCTGCTCTAGTCTAAACATGCCCTCTATAGCAACAACCCCACCCTCCATAGCTACAGGCCCTCCCCGTCCACATGAAGAAGCCCTCATCACACAGTAACAAATCCTCCCCCTCTAGCAGCCTCACTGAAGAAATGCATAGAGCAAGACGGAGGGGAGGAGCAGTTGAATAAGCCCCGCCCAGCGGACCAGACAGCAGCAGTTTACATACATCTGAACCGATATAAAAAGGTATTTATGCATAAAAGGTGCGGGGTCAGGGGGAAGCAAAAGTACTAAGAGAATCCTTATGTGACACACGATTGAATGATATCATTATATGATATCTCAAAAAAGGGGTGACAGATTCCCTTTAAGGAAAGTGAGAGTCGTGGTTAGGGATATTGTTCTGAAAATTATGGGTGGTGGGAGCCAGTGAATTTTGATTTTGTAGCACTTATCAAGAACTGAGAGAGAGGGAGGTGAGCAGTCAACTGCTATATACAAATCAATGAATTGGAGAGAACTGATTAGAATCTTATCAGTTATTGCCTCAGCTTGGAATGTTCTACTGGGCGTACTCCGGCTATTCTCTGGTGGTCAATCTCCTTGCAAATAAACTGTAAAGCCCCCGTTACACACTGCGATATCACTAGCAATATCGCTGTAAAGTCACCGATTTTGTGACGTTGCAGCGATATTACTAGCGATATCGCTGCATGTGATACTTACCTCCGACCGGCTCCCCCGCTGATTATCGCTGATCGCGCGAGAAGCTGCTGGACCATTTCTCGTCGTCAGCTTCCTGCGGCGCTTCCTGCTGTGACGACGAGCGACGCGTGGAGCCGGGCGGGAGGACGCAGGATCGCCTGGTGTGACAGGTAAGTAGCGACCCCCGTCCCCAGCGATGTCGCTGGTGAGATCTGCCTGAGTGGCAGCTCACTAGCAACCATCCAGCGATTCACCAGCGATCCTGACAGCGTCATATCGCTGGTCGGGATCGCTGGTGAGTCGCTAGGTGTAACGGTACCCTAAGATAAAAGCTCTCATAGTTTAAGAACCACAGCAGATATAAAAAGTAAGTCAATTGCAGATTTTTTCATCTACTAACTATAGAGTACCAATTTCATAACGTGAAAATGCCTCTTTAATTCTTTCGCTGTCAGGGTTTTTTCTTTTACATCTTGAACTGCGACAGTATTTGCACTTTTTACATGTAAAAATAAAACCTATATTCAAAAATAAAAATTGGATGTTAAAAGCTGATACCAATCTATCTTCACGAAGCAAATTGTCAAATGCCATTCGCCATTATACCGGTACATGCAGGCACCTTCGTGTAAACTTAAATCAGAGTGATTTGTCTTTTAAATAATGCTTAAAATTGATATTGGTGGCTAAAAGTGGGATCCAAATATAAAACTACAAATACTACATCTCTTTAAAATAAAACATAATGTGTAGAATACATAAATACTACCTAGTCCTGTCTACATTTTATATATGCTTACAAAATCTGCAGAACTGGAAAGAATCTATTGTTACTCTGGTAAATTCATGTTTGGCATGTGTGTCAATTTACATAGCATTAACTTTGGAATACCTTCACGTTATCTGGTAATTCTGACACATTTTTATGACGTATTGTACTTAGCATATCGATCTAAATTTACTACTACTAAAAGGAAACTGAAATTTACAAAGAAAGTGGAAAAATTTGCAATTTTCAAAATTCCAATGGTCTAACCTTAAAACAGTCATTCTACACTAAATAGTTAATAATTGCTGTTCTATTATGTCTCCTTTTATAATGCCATTTTTTATGTACCTTTTATTTTGGGTGACATTAGAAGACTTATTAACAATTTTTCAAATTTATAGGAAACTTTTAGAAACCTACCGTATTTTTACAGGACGCTTCAAATCTCACTTGCCTTTTAAAAGTACCTTTATATTAGAAGTTGCCCACAAATTACACAGTGTTTAAAAAGTGCCCCTCTTATAGTAGTCAAAATATTGGTTGGTCAGTTTAACCATTTAGATGCTTTACATGAGCAAACACACAGTCTAAATGAAAATTACATTTTTTTCCATTATAATTTCATCCGAAATTCCACAAAGTCCACTATCACTGCAGCCCTCCACCAGTCAGGCAGAGTGAAAGCCCGCACAGAGTTTGTTAAAAACGCATGAAGGACTCCCAGACTATGAGAAATAAGATTCTCTGGTCTGATGAGCCGAAGATAGAACTTTTTGGTGATAAATCTAAGGAGTATGTGTGGAGAAAACCAGTTGTTGCTCATCACCTGCCCAATATAATCCCAACAGTGAAACATGGTGGTGGCAGCATCATGCTATGGCGGCGTTTTTTAGCTGTAGGGACAGGATGACTGGTGTTACGGTTGCTGTTACAGGGGGCGATGTGAGAACAACCCGGTAGTGGACCCTCAGGGTCACGGCTCCAGAGCCCCCGAGGGCGAGCAGACCAGCTTTGGCCACCCCCTATACAGGGAGCGTTAGGGGCAGGCCCACGGAGGGTAGAACCGTGACAGCCGGAACCAAAGGGGCGACTGGGGTTAAGCCAGGAGCAGACACACAGAAGACACCAAGCTGTAGCAGAGAAGGACCTGGGGATCACGGAGAATGGTGCGCGTACCGAGCTCAGCGGGTGGCACAGGCGGGATGCTGTAATGGAGAGAAGGCACAGGTAAGGACACAGAATGGGAGACAAGGCAGGAGGCAGACGGACAGAGGCAGACACAGAAGACAATGGTGGACAACGCGAGGGCTGCCAGAGGTGGCGCAGAAAAGGGGCCAGGCAGGAGACACAGTGTGCGCTGAAGGAGACAGTCGCCGCAGTCGACAGTCAGGCAACCTCCTGGCCAGACGCTGATCCTATGTAGTCGGTGGATGTCACCATGTTGGGGGCGGCGCCACGCGTCATCACTCCCTGGAGGCAGATGCACCGGGATCCCCACAGTGCGCAGGTGCCCGACGCCGAGGGACACGGAAGCTGGGCGCGGGGACGCGCCAGGCCACAGGACCGTGCCGGGAGGTGCGCGCATCAGCCGGGACCGTGACAGTACCCCCCCTCTTACTCCCCTCCCTCTTAATGTTGGTGAGAAATCGTCTCATAATAAGGGGAGCATTAATATTCTCACGGGGTTCCCTTGATCTCTCCTCCGGGCCGAAGCCTTTTCTATCAACCAAAAACAAAGTTCTTCCTGTAACTGTTTTCATGGCTAAAATGTCCCGCACCTCGAAAATGTTATCAGAACTACAAGACTGGGAAGTCTGAGCTGATGCAAAGTGAAAACGATTAAATACTGCAGGCTTGAGGAGGGATACATGGAAGATATTGGGGACTTTCAGTGAGGTGGGCAGTTTTAACTTGTAGGCCACATCGTTGATACGATTCAGAATCTCAAAGGGGCCAATGTAACGTGGACCTAACTTATAGGAAGGAATTTTTAACCTGATATACAGTGAGGATAACCAAACCCTATCTCCTGGGCGATACGGGGGAGCGTCTAACCGTTTTTGTCGGCATATCTCTTCATCCTGAGGCTGGCTTTTTCGAGAGCCTCTTTAGTCTCCCTCCAAATCTGAGAGAAGTCTGTGGACAAGGAGTATGCTGCCGGTACACCCGAGGTAGGGGTAACAGGAAGGGGAATGCCGGGGTGTTGGCCAAAAACCACAAAAAAAGGAGACTTGGAGGACGCCTCGCCAGGATGGTTGTTATAGGCGAATTCTGCCCAAGGAAGAAGGGAGACCCAGTCGTCTTGGTGAGCATTGGTGAAATGCCGAAGGTATGATGCAAGGGCTTGGTTGACTCTCTCCACCTGACCATTAGACTGGGGGTGATAGGCTGAGGAAAAATCCAAGGTTATCTTCAACAATCCGCAGAGAGCTCGCCAAAAACGGGAGGTAAATTGGACTCCTCAATCCGAGATGATATGCTGAGGAAACCCATGGAGACGAAAAACGTGGAGTAGGAAGATCCTCGCCAATTCGGGAGCAGTAGGCAGGCTAGGTAGAGGAATGAAGTGGGCCATTTTGGAAAATCGATCTACGACCACCAATATCACTGTACATCTGGAAGACGGAGGCAAATCGGTGACAAAATCCATAGCAACATGGGTCCAAGGATTGGCAAGCACTGGTACCGGATGCAGGAGATCCGAAGGAGAATGTCAAGGGACCTTATTTCGGGTGCAGGAAGGACAGGAGGCGATGAATGCCAGAATGTCTTTGCGAAGTGAAGGCCACCAATAATAATGGGACACTAGAGAGAGTATTCTTGACTCCTGCATGTCCAGACAACTTAGACGAATGGCTCCAACGTAGAACCTTCACTCTGTCTTTACTTCGAACAAGGGTTTTACCGAAAGGTGGAGACACTAAGTTCAGTGGAGCTACAGTAAGGATTTTGGCTGTGTTGATGAGATGTGCCGGACCCTCTTCCTTATCCACTGATAAGAACGACCGTGATAAGGCATCAGCCTTGCTGTTCTTGTCTCCGGGTCGGTAGTGGTGTTCGAAGTCAAAACTTTTTAAAAACAATGACCATCTGGCCTGCCCTTTGAGCGGACTGCAGGTAGGCCAAATTCTTGTGATCCGTGAAGATGAACGGATGGATGGCCCCCTCAACAAGATGACGCCATTCCTCGAGAGCCATCTTTATGGCCAACAGTTCTCTATCTCCAATGGCATAGTTTTCTTCTGGATCGGAGAAGGCTTTAGAAAAGAACCCGCAGGTGAGAGTACGGCCGGAAGAGGATTTTTGCATTAGAACAGCTCCAGCTCCCACTGAGGATACGTCAACTTCGAGAATAAATGGCCTATTGGTATTCGGACGTTGGAGTACAGGAGATTTCTCAAATTCTTGCTTCAAAAGCGTCCTCCGCGTCAGGAGGCCAAAGGTTGGGATTGACTCCTTTGCGGACTAGAGCGGAAATAGGCTTAGTCAGAGATGAGAAATGGGGAATAAATTGCCTATAATAATTGGCAAACCCCAAAAAAGTTGAATCGCCTTTACTCCGAGAGGACGTGGCCAATTGAGAACTGCTGAGAAATTCTCAGGATCCATCTCCAACCCCGAGCTCGAGACGATGTAACCAAGAAAAGGCAACGAAGTTTGCTCAAAAATGCACTTCTCCAACTTGGCAAAGAGATGGTTCTCCCTGAGACGTTGGAGAACTTGTCGGACGTCTCGACGATGTGTAGCTAGATCGGGGGAGTAGACCAAGATATCGTCCAGGTAGACTACGACACAGGAGTAGAGGAGATCTCAAAAGATGTTGTTAACGAGTTCTTGGAAGACTGCGGGTGCATTGCGGAGCCCAAACGGCATAACCAAATATTCATAGTGCCCGTCTCGCGTATTAAAGGCAGTCTTCCATTCATCCCCGGAGCGTATGCGAACAAGATTGTAGGCTCCTTGTAGGTCGAACTTGGTAAACACTCGTGCTCCCTTTAGGCGATCAAAGAGCTCAGAGATGAGCGGCAGGGGGTATTTGTTCTTAATCGTGATGCAATTCAAGTCACGGTAGTCGATGCACGGACTCAAAGACCCATCCTTCTTCTTCACAAAAAGGAAGCCTGCTCCTGCCGGGGACGAAGACTTCTGAATAAATCCTCTGGCCAAGTTATCTTGAATGTATTCAGACATGGCTTGAGTCTCTGCCGAGGAGAGAGGATAAATTCTACCACAAGGAGGAGTGGTACCCGGAACGAGCTCGATGGAGCAGTCGTAGGGACGGTGCCGAGGAAGTTTCTCAGCTTCTCTCTTGTCGAAGACATCCGAAAAAGCACTGTAAGTCAACGGCAACCCGGAGGGAACAAGGAACGGACGGGGGTTACCTACGGGACGCACCAACAGCAGACACCGAGCCCAACAGGACTCCCCCCAGCGCAAGACGTTGCCACTATGCCAATCCAAAGTGGGCTCGTGGAGCCGCAGCCAAGGGAATCCGAGAAGGATAGGATGGGAGATACCTGCTAAGACATAAAATGTAACTCTCTCCTTGTGCAGGGCCCCTATTTGCAACTCCATCTCATGGGTGACAAGAGTAACGGTCTCTTGCAGGGGTCGACCATCTACAGATGCGAGAACCTGGGTATTCTCCAAAGTTCTCACAGGGACAGAAAGTTTAACCTCCTCAAGCCTAATAAAGTTTCCAGCAGCGCCCGAGTCCACATAGGCCACTAGAGAAGCCCGCCTCCCACCTACATGCAAGAGGACAGTCAAAGTGAGGGGTTGAGAGGTATCACATACGCCTAGGGAGGCCTCTCTTACCTGGCCTAGGCGGAGAGGTTTTCCGGACGCTTAGGACAAGATCGGAGCAAATGGGAGTTGCCGCAGTAGAAGCAAAGTCCCTGAAGACTTCTCTCCCTACAACGCTGGTCAGAGAGCTTAAGGCGGGTCCACCTGCATTGGTTCTGGCGCAGAAGCAAGAGCGGAGATCCTCGGTCGGGGACTGGGCGGTCTGCGCACCGAAGATAATGGGCGGGGAACCCTTCTCTCCCGAGCTCGTTCCTGGAACCGGAGATCAATCATGGTGGCCAGGGAAATCAGATCTTCCAGAGCTGTGGGAGTGTCATGACCAGCAAGCTCATCCTTTATACTGCTCGAGAGGCCTCGCCAAAAGGCGCCCACCAGCGCCTCGTTGTTCCAGCCTAAATCAGAGGACAAGGTCCTAAACTGTATGGCGTACTGGCCCACGGTCAGATAGCCTTGGCAGAGGTTAAACAGAGCCTCAGTGGTGGAGGCCAGAGGGCCCGGTTCATCAAATACCCGCTGAAATGTGTCCAAAAATACAGATAACTGTGTGACCGCAGGATCGTCATGCTCCCAGAGGGGATTGACCCAAGCCAAAGCGTCCCCCTCCAAATGGGAGATGATGAAGGCCATCTTGGCTCAGTCTGTGGGATACTGCTGGGGCAGCAGCTCAAAATGAGGGCGGCATTGGTTTAAAAAACCCCGGCACAATTTGGCATCATTGTTATACCGGGGTGGCTTGGCTAAACACGGAGGCGGGTGAGAAACCGGAGCAGGAGGGGGAGCTGAGGCGGCCGACTGCAAGGAAAGTAATCGACCATCCACAGACGCCATGTAACTAAGGATATGCGTCTGAGTGTCACGCTGCTGAGCCAAGTCTTGTTGTAAGCCCGCCAACTGAGCGGCATTACCAGGGTCAGAGGATTGGAGAGCGGAAATACACGAGTCCATGGTTTTCATAAAGGACATAATACGCGTCTGATTCTCCCGAAGGAAAACTAACTCTTTTTGCGCAGCCGAGGCTCCGGCGGGGTCCATGGCCTGACTGTACTGTTACGGTTGTTGTTACAGGGGGCGATGTGAGACCAACCCGGTAGTGGACCCTCTGGGTCACGGCTCCAGAGCCCCTGAGGGCGAGCGGACCAGGTTTGGCCACCCCCTATACAGGGAGCGTTAGGGGCAGGCCCACGGAGGGTAGAACCGTGACAGCCGGAACAAAAGGGGTGACTGGGATTAAGCCAAGAGCGGACACACAGAAGACACAAAGCTGTAGCAGAGAAGGACCTGGGGATCACGGAGAATGGGGCGCGTACCGAGCTCAGCGGGTGGCACAGGCGGGAGGCTGTAATGCAGAGAAGGCACAAATAAGGACACAGAATGGGAGACAAGGCAGGAGGCAGACGGACAGAGGCAGACACAGAAGACAATGGTGGACAAGGAATGGCAAAAGGGACAGCGCGAGGACTGCCAGAGGTCGAGCAGAAAAGGGGCCAGGCAGGAGACAGTGAGCGCTGAAGGAGACAGCGTCACCGCAGTCGACAGTCAGGCAACCTACCTGGTCAGACGCTGATCCTATGTAGTCGGTGGACGCCACCATGTTGGGGGCGGCACCACCGCGTCATCACTCCCAGGAGGCAGAGCGCCGGGATCCCCACAGTGCGCAGGCGCCCGACGGAAGCTGGGCGCGGGGACGCGTCGGGCCACAGGAGCGCTCCGGGAGGTGCACGTATCAGCTGGGACCGTGACAACTGGTTGCAATTGAAGGAAACATGAATGCGGCCAAGTACAGAGATGTCCTGGGTGAAAACCTCTTCCAGAGTGCTCTGGACCTCAGACTTGATCGAAGGTTCACCTTCCAACAAGACAATGACTCTAGCAACACAGCTAAAATAACAAAGAAGTGGCTTCAAATCAACTGTGTGACCATTCTTGACTAGCCCAGCAAGAGCCCTGACCTAAACCCTATTGAGCATCTCTGGAGAGACCTAAATATAGCTGTTCACCATCCAACCTGACGGAACTGGAGAGGATCTGCAAGGAAGAATGGCATAGGATCCCCAAATCAAGGTGTGAAAAACTTGTTGCATCATTCCCAAGAAAACTAATGGCTGTACTAGCTCAAAAGGGTGCTTCCACTCAATACTGAGCAAAGGGTCTGAATACTTATGACCATGTGATATTTCAATTTTTCTTTTTTAATAAATTTGCAAAAATTTCTACATTTGTTTTTTTTCAGTCAAGATGGGGTGCAGAGTGTACATTAATGAGATTAAAAAAAGTTCATTTTTTATTTACCAAATGGCTGCAATGAAACAAAGAGTGAAAAATTTAAAGGGGTCTGAATACTTTCCGTACCCACTGTATATTATACGTAATTTAAAATAGGCAAGTCACATTGTAAGGGAGGGAAGTTGATGTGTTGCTGATGGTGAACCCAGAGGCCGAGGATGTCGGCAAGGTGAAACTGTGCCTGCTGTGGGAGCACAACAAACACACACGTTGTCGACCTAGCTTCCTGTCCCACTTTGTAGGGGGCCATGGAAAACTATTCTTACAGCCAAACCAGTGTGAAAAAGGTTGTTGGATGGATGGCAGATACTTCCAGTCAGTTTGCCAGCACCACCTTCTCTTTCACATGGTCCAGTCTCAGTAGCTGTAATTCTAGACCACATACTCATCACCCTAATCGTCTTTCCTCTTTCATACCGAGTGCCCGGAGACAAGTGTTTCCACACTTGGACACTCCGAAGAGCTTTTCACATTTTGATTTATAGATTCTCGCCTCTCACCCTGGCTGTTTCAAGCGGGACATGATGAGATCACATATACAACTAGGCATGGTTATGTGTGACAATGGCCATAACCTGGTGCTGTCTCTGAAGCTTGGCAACCTTGCACACCTACCATGTGTGGCCCACGTGCTCAACTTAGTGGTTCAACAGTTTATAAAATCCTACCCAGAGCTACTTGTGAAAGTATTCCACATATGTGCCCATTTCCGAAAGTCTACTACAGCTGCCGCCACCCTGGCAGTACTGCAGCAGAGTTTGCAACTTCCAGCTCACCGACTGGTGTGCGATGTCACCACGCGTCGGAGCTCAACGTTACATATGTTGGCAAGGCTTTGTGATCAGCAGAGGACATTAGTTAAATAAAAACTACAATATGCCCGTCAGTATTCCGGTCTGCCTCTTCACATAAGAGCTGATGAGTGGCAATCGATGTCTGACATATGTGTGGCGATAACTCCATAATCAGCGTAACCATTTCTGTCTACTGAAATGCTCACTGCTCAAAATTAAAGAGGAGGCATTACAGCTGGTGCAGGTTGAGATGGAGCAAAAAACTATACTGGGTGATGCTACACAGCCCAGCCTCATCTCATCTTCTCTATGCGAATCGGGTGATTATGAGGAGGAGGAACAGGAACTGGTTACTTGTGCTACAGATGGTGCTACTTAATCACCTTCATCCTGTCTATTCAGCGTGTATGGCCTGAAGACATCTTGTGCTTGTTCTACAAATGAATTCCACGCAGGCACAGTGAATCATTCGGCTGATCCCGGCGGCAGAAGCGTGACGTGTCTACAGGCAGAGGAAGCCTTTCACATTAATGGGGTTTTCCCACGAACAAAAGTTCATTTTAAAAATTGTCTGTGTCTGACCATGTACGGAGCATACCACATCTCCTGAGCAGTTGAGGAAGCAAAAGACAGTACTGACATTACAGCAGGGGATCAAAGAGGATTCATTTTGTCAGGTAAAATATTTCACTGACTGTTTTTAAACAATATTTTACCTCACAAAATGTATCCTCGGCGATCTCCTGCTGTAATGTCCGTATTGTCTTTTGCTTCCTCCCCTGCCCAGGAGCTGTGGTATGTTCTGTACACGATCAGACACAGACAATTTGAGTACACAGGGGGAAGACAGCACAAATGAGAGAACACATGAAGGAAGAAGACAGCACAGTGGAGGAGAAAGAGAGAGCAGACAAGGGGGAGAGCACATGGGGTACACAGGTCCAAGAAGAGATGACATCAGAGGAGAAGACAGCAGATGGGGGAGAGAGAAAGCGCACAGAGTACAGGGGAAAGACTGCTCAAATGGGATAGCACATGAGGGGAGAACACAGCACAGGAAGGAGAGAGACAGCAGACAAGGGGGATAGCACATGAGGTAGACAGGTCAAAGAAGAGAGCACAGATGGGAGAAGTCAGCACATGGGGAAAGAGAGAGTGGATAGGTGGGTGAGCACATGTGGGGAGAGATTCAACGCTGCAAATCCTGCCCCCATCGTTCCGTTACCGACCTCCCGATGCGATAGCATCAGGCCTCCATCTAGTTCCTTAGTAATGAGGAAAAATATTTTTTGAGGCCCTCCACTACGTCTCTTCAAAGGGGTATTGAAGTGTCTCCTAATTTTTCACATCCCTTAGACTTAGGCATACGTTTTAACAGTCTATGAGTCTCACCCCATAGTAATTGGAAAAAAATGCTTTTCTGAGGCTCCACCTTCTAGTTGAGGAAAACTTTATGGATACCAAAAGAGCCAGTGGGTTCTATTAGTATATGATCTAGTGCCCAGTTGTGTGGTGTCAGGTGATCGTTCCTTAGGGAGTTTTCACACTGCTTACAGGATTTCGCACCCGGGAGTGGAGACTTTGTACAGTAAAAACAGAAGATCCTTGTCAACTCCATATCGGGCTGAGTAGATGCGAAACAGTCCACTATATTCCGCAGGAGGGTTGATGAAATAACAGTCATTCATGCTACTACCGTATATACTCGAGTATAAGTCGACCCGAGTATAAGCCGACCCCTCCTAATTTTGCCACAAAAAACTGGGAGAACTTATTGACTCGAGTATAAGCCTAGGGTGGAAAATGCTCCATAGATTATTCCCCCATATGGTGTCCCCAGAAGAAGCTCCATAGATTATTCCCCCATATGCTGCCCCCCATAAGAAGCTTCATAGATTGTTCCCCCATATGCTGCCCCCATAAGAAGCTCCATAGATTGTTCACCCATATGCTGACCCCAGAAGAAGCTCCATAGATTGTTCACCCATATGCTGACCCCAGAAGAAGCTCCATAGATTGTTCACCCATATGCTGCCCCCATGCTGCTGCTGCATGTAAAAATAAAAAAAGACATACTCACCTGTCCTGCGTCCATGGCTGCTCACCGCTATCTGCCACGTCATCAGTCAGTGACGTTCAGACTGCAGGGGGCGCGTCGCGCACTAACCACGTCACCGCGCCCTCTGCTGTCTGAAGTCACTGACCGATGACAGACAGCAGCAAGCAGCCATGGACGCAGGACAGGTGAATCATAGAATCATAGAATCGTAGAGTTGGAAGGGACCTCCTGGGCCATCTGGTCCAACCCCCTGCTCAAAGAAGGATTCGCTAAATCATCCCAGTCAGATGTCTGTCCAGCCACTGTTTGAAGACTTCCATTGAATGAGAACTCACCACTTCTCGTGGCAGCCTGTTCCACTCATTGATCACTCTAACTGTCAAAAAGTTTTTTCTAATATCTAATCTGTGTCTCCTCCCATTCAGTTTCATCCCATTGCTTCTAGTCTTTTCTTGTGCAAATGAGAATAAAGTTGATCCTTCTACAATGTGACAGCCCTTTAGATATTTGTAGACAGCTATTAAGTCTCCTCTCAGTCTTCTCTTTTGCAAACTAAACATTCCCAAATCCTGCAACCTTTCCTCATAAGACAGGGCTTGCAGACCTGTCACCATTCTGGTTGCTCTTTTCTGAACTTGCTCCAGTTTGTTGATGTCTTTTTTAAAATGTGGTGCCCAAAACTGGACACAATATTCCAGATGAGGTCTGACCAAAGAGGAGTAGAGGGAAATAATGACTTCATGTGATCTAGACTGTATGCTTCTGTTAATACATCCTAGAATTGCATTTGCCTTTTTTGCTGCTGCATCACACTGTTGACTCATATTCAGTCTGTGATCTATTAGTATACCCAAGTCTTTTTCACATGTGCTGTCACTTAGCCCTATTCCTCCCATTCTATATATGCTTTTTTCATTTTTATTGCCAAGATGTAGTACTTTACATTTCTCCCTGTTAAAAACCATTCTGTTAGTTGCTGCCCACTTCTCCAGTTTATTTAAATCTTTTTGAATCCTCTCTCTCTCTCTTCTCTAGTATTAGCTATCCCTCCTAGCTTTGTGTCATCAGCAAATTTAATCAGTTTACCCTCAATTCCTTCATCTAAATCATTGATAAAGATGTTGAACAATACAGGGCCCAGGACAGAGCCCTGTGGTACCCCACTTGAGACATTCTTCCAACTGGATGTGCAGCCATTTACGACCACTCTTTGGGTCCGATCACTAAGCCAGTTATGAATCCACCTAACAGTTGCCTTGTCCATTCCATACTTAGTCATTTTTTCAATAAGGATTGTATGAGAGACTTTGTCAAATGCTTTGCTGAAGTCAAGATATACTATATCTACAGCATTTCCTTGATCCACCCAATCCGTGATACCGTCATAGAATGAAATTAAGTTAGTCTGACATGACTTATTAGTTACAAACCCATGCTGACTCTGTTTAATCACGTCATTCTTATCCAGGTATTGACATACATGTTGTTTAATAATTTGTTCAAAGATCTTTCCTGGTATAGAAGTCAGACTCACCGGCCTATAGTTGCCTGGGTCCACCTTCTTCCCCTTTTTGAAGATAGGAACAACATTTGCTCTTCTCCAGTCTTCTGGCACTTCTCCTGTTCTCCAAGAATTTTCAAAGATTATGGAGAGGGGTTCAAAAATTTCTTCTGCTATCTCCTTCAGTACTCTGGGGTGAAATTCATCTGGACCTGGAGACTTGAATTCATTTAGGTTAGCTAAGTGTTTCCTCACTATCTTTCTGTTTATAGATATCCTGTATTCTTCTATTCCCTTAATAGGACAGTGAATAACAGTTGATGTTACATTTCCTTTCTGAGAGAAAACAGATGCAAAATAGGAATTTAAAAGTTCAGCCTTCTCAACATCCTGTCTTACCAATTCATCATTTTCATCCTGTAAAAATCCTATAGCATCTTTGACTTTTCTTTTACTTTTGACATATCCCAAAAATCCTTTATTATTATGCGCATATTCATGAGTTTTAATGAGCGGCACCACGTGACCGCTGAAGGCAGGAAGAGAGAGCACAGGGAGAAGCTGGGGGCTCAAGACACAGCGTCAAGACGGGTAAGTATGACCTGACACCTCTGCCCCCTCTGACCCCCTTTGTATATGACTCGAATATAAGACGAGAGGGGGACTTTCAGCCCAATATTTTGGGCTGAAAATCTCGACTTATATTCGAGTATATACGGTAGTTTACACTAATAGCTCTTGTCAGGGCTAATTCAAATAGATTCTGTAATAATACCGCTCTTATCTGCCATTCGAACTGCCGCAGTAGGGATAGCTTATTACAGGCACCAATCAGGGATTATTGCCTTATAGTCCTTGCTATTACAACCTAACAAAAAAAATCAAGGTAACATCATTTCTATTCTGCAATAATACCGCTTTCAGCTGCATTTAGTATAGGGATATGTGCTAGGTATTATCTACTGCAAATGAGTGTTCATTCTGGTCACACATATCTCTTCCTTAGTCCATAACTTGATTTGCTTTTTTCCATACATGCTTTGACAGATTTGTTTTTACAGTGATCTGCACTCAGAAATTTATCAAAGCAGGCAAAATTACCTGATTTAATGTGTCCATTCGCAGTCTCTCTGTAGCATCTGTACGTAAGAGAGTATTGGTTGTAGACTTTATGTTACTGGAGCTGGAATTACCACTTCTGAAAGCTCCAGTTCTTTGTTTCCATCCATTTCTGGGTTCTTCTTGAATCATGTTTGGGGTCATTGTCCTGCTGCAAGACCCATTGCCTAGGATGCAAACCCAGCTTTCTGCACTGGGTGCTACACTGCGGCCCAAAATACTTTGGAAATTTTTTCACATTTCGTGATGCTTTGCACACATGAGTATCAAATATCTTTGAACCTCTACCATATTTGACTGTTAACTACTGTGTAGGCCTCATTCCATTTACAATAAACAGTAGAATGATGTGCTTTACCAAAAAACTTTATCTTGGTCTCATCTGTCCACAAGATGCTTGCTGACCCTCTAAAAATAGTGATAGTTTCCTGCTGGCAACATGTGACACGCAGCAGTGACCGGCCCCCCCGCTGGATATCGCTGATCGTGCTCGAATGTCCTGGGCCATTTCTTCGTCGCCGATGTCCCGTTGGCCAGCGCTCATCGCTGTGTTTGACCCGACAAGCGATCTCGTTAGCGATGCAAAACTCAGGGACGCAGGCTGGAATCATTCAGAATCGCTGCTGTGTGACAAGGTACCAATGACCGCCGAGGATCGCTGGATGGTTGCTGTGTCTCTGAAGAGATCTGCCTGTTTGGCAGCTTACTAGCGATCATTTAGCGATGCACCAGCGATCCTTACCAGGTCGTATCGTTGTCGGGATTGCTGGTGCGCTGCTAAGTGAAACGGGACCCTTACACACTACATGGCCAGATTGGGTAGTAAAATGTTAAAATTACATTTCCTGGAGAATGTTTTTTTCACCGTTGAAAGCAACACAAAGGTATGGCCCAATGTGTCGAGGAGCATTTTTTTTTATTTTGACTTATATGCAAGTCATTATCCTGGAAATAATTTTTTTAACCCCTTCACGACGGAGACCTTTTTTGTTTTTGTATTTGTTTTTCACTCCTCTTCTTCCCAGAGCCATAACTTTTTTATTTTTCTGTAAATATGGCCATGTGAGGGCTTTTTTTTTTTTTTTTGTGGGGCGAATTGTGTTTTTGAACGAATCCATTAGTTTTACCATTTGTACTCGAAAATGGGAGAAAAAATTCTAAGTGCAGTAAAATTGCAAAAAAAAGTGCAATTCCACAACTGTTTTTTTGGATTTTTTTTTTGCCATGTTCACCAAATGCCAAAACTGACCTGCCATTATGATTCTCCAGGTTATTATGAGTTCATAGACACCAAACATGTCTAGGTTCTTTTTTATTTAAGTGTTGAAAAAAAAACCAAAGTTTGTTTAAAATAAAACAAACTTTGTGTCATTTTCCAAGACCCGTAGTGTTCCGTTTTTTAGGATCTGGAGCCAGGTGTGGGCTTATTTTTTGCGTGCCGAGCTGACATTTTTAATGATGCCATTTTGGAGTGTATATGATTTTTGATCGCCCGTTATTGCATTTTAATGCAATGTTGCGGCGACCAAAAAACGGAATTCTGGGATTTTGACTTTTTTTTTGCTACACCGTTTACTGATTTATAGCTTGATCGGTCGATTCTGAATGTGGCAATACCAAATATGTGTATTTTTTTATTTATTTTTTTGTTTTATTTTGACTATGAACTTTTATATTTTTATTTTTCAATATATTTGAAAATTTATTTTTTTTTACTTTTTGCATGCTTCAATAGTCATGTGCCTGGAAAGATGTGTGCTCTGCGCCGGAGCCCACATCAAAGGGGAAGACACATGTGCAGTACATATACGGCGCATGTTGTGAAGGCGTTAGAGGGATTTTACTGGAAAATTTTGTATCTTCTGTTTTGTATATTTTATTGTAAGTGTGGCGCCCCTGAGGGTCCGGTCGCCAGAGAGGTACTGCACCTCATCCAGAGGTGTGGTATCCCACCCTCGAGTAAGGAGGGAGCACCACCTGGGACTTCAACACTTGCACCCAACACACGCTAGTTCAGTTAGGGCATCTGGGTGTACCCTTTGGGAGGATGGCCTCATCCCAGGCTGGCTAGGAAAGGGTGTTGGGGAGTCAGTTGGGAAAGGTAGAGAAGAGGGAGGAGTTAAGGAGATGGTGTTACAAAGAGTGTAGCCAATCAGAGAGTGAGTGGGAGGAGTTAGTGGAGAGCTAGAGAGAGAAGTTTCCAGAAAGTGTCAGTTGGTGACGGGACAGTGAAGGATTAAGAGGAGTCAAAGCCAGAGTGAAGGAAGAAGAACTGAAAGGGAGTTTAGAGAGAACAGAAGGAGTCCTGAGGGGCATGGGAAGTGCAGCAGCCACCCGTGGGGCCCGCTCCAGTTTGGAAGGACTAGATCGCAGTGAGGGTACCGGCCCCTGAGCCAAGTGGAGAAGAAGACAGACTCAGCTGGCAAGCCGGAGGCTGAGGTGACTGCAAGTACCTCAGCCTCATCCACATCAATTCCCTGAAAACGTGGCCAGGTAGAGGATCCCGGGGCCTGACCCACGTCGCCCGGCAAGGTCCAAGGCTGCTGGCTTAGGCACACTGTTGTGAAGGTGCTAGGCGAGAGGAAAGGAAAGACCAGCACAGGGAGACGACCAGAAAGAGAGGAAAACACAAAACGAAGTCCTGGAATGGTGTTTCCTAAATTAACTGAGAGTTGGCTGGACCCCTTACCCGGAGGACACCGTGCTAAGCGGGACACCTGACCGCACAGGTCAAGTGTGAGTAAAAGCCGTGAAACTGCACCTCACTGTGTCATTCGCGTCCCACTTGCTTAACATTGCACATAACATCACAGTCACCAGCTCACCAAGTAACATCCTAGATGCCCTCGGACACAGCTCTGCCCGTGGAGAGCTACACATCTCTGCTGCTGTACCACCATTCCAGAGAATCTGTATAGCAGCGTCGGCTACCTTAGCCGAATACAACGGGTGACCCTTTCCGTATAATTATCCTTTCATCTACCCCTCATTGAACTTCCATCTACACTGGACACCCAGGGTCACGGACCGGGTCACTATCACCACCGTGACACACTTCCCCTTTAAGAGAGCCTGACCGGCCCGGTAACGAGTAACCCCCGGCCCTGTGGGACGCTCCATAAGTCCGTAAAAGTGGCGTAATACTCTGTCAACATTATTCTCAGTAGCGACCTGGGTTTCAGAGATGTTTCAAGGGGTCTTCCCCATGCTGTTCCTATATTTTCATCGATTTGAGCAACTTTTAGGCCCCACCAGGTATGCCGGAAAAATGCTCGAGTTTCCCATTGACTTCCATTATACTTATTACTTGGGTCGAGCACGCAAACATAGTGATTTGCTTGACTCTAGTAATGAGCACTTAAGCATTTTAATGCTCACTCATCACTAGTATATATTAATGATTGGCCCCACCGTGATTCATAGAGTGGTGGGACTTACTTTGAACAGTCATTCTGTTCTTACAGAGTCCTTTAAAGCAGTGGTCCCCAACCTTTTTTGCACCAGGGACCGGCTTAAAGCAAGACCATTCTTCCATGGCCCGGCAGGGCGGGGATGGAGGTGGGGTAGGGGGCGGGACTTTGGTCATATGGGGGTGGGGCTATGGATGGAGTTGTAGTATGTATATATAGTATGTATAGATGGTCCCACACATATAATCCCCCCATGTATAGTATGATGGTCCCACACATATAATCCCCCCATGTATAGTATGATGGTCCCACACATATAATCCCCCATGTATAGTATGATGGTCCCACACATATAATCCCCCCATGTATAGTATGATAGCCCAACAAAGTACTGATTGAGATAGATATATATATATATATATATATATATATATATATATATATATATATATATATATATACACACACACTGTATATACTTGAGTACAAGCCGACCAGAGTATAAGCCGAGGCACCTAATTTTGCCACAGAAAACTGGGTAAGCTTATTGACTCGAGTATAAGCCGGATATGCATTGTCCCCTCATTCCAATCCCAGTATGTGTGGTTCTGTTCTGTCCAGCTCTGTGTGGCTCCCACCCTTGCATGCATGGCTCCGCTCCCACCCTCCCATCCTTGTATGTATGGCTCTGCTCCCACTGTCCCATCCTGTACACATGGCTCTGCTCCCACTGTCCCATCCTGTACACATGGCTCTGCTCCCACTCTCCCATTCTGTATACATGGCTCCGCTCCCACTCTCCCATCCTGTATACATGGCTCTGCTCCCACTCTCCCATCCTGTATACATGGCTCTGCTCCCACTCTCTCATCCTGTAAACATGGCTCTGCTCCCACTCTCCCATCCTGTACACATGGCTCCGCTCCCACTCTCCCATCCTGTATACATGGCTCTGCACCCACTCTCCCATCCTGTATACATGGCTCTGCGCCCACTCTCCCATTCTGTATACATGGCTCCGCTCCCACTCTCCCATCCTGTATCCCGCCCACCATTCCTAGGAGTAAGCAGCACTGAACATAAGCTCCTGAATTTTCATCACTTTATACCTTGTAATGAGCCAACTGTAAGACAAAACCTGGAAAAAATCAACTCCGTGGAACAGAAAAGTGATCTGGGCTGAGCTGGACTTTAGATTTTTATTAAAGAGGAAGAAAAAGAGGATTTAAAGGACCAAACAAGAATATCTTGGAGGACAGACTGCAAACAACAGGCAGCACTCATCTGACATCCAGAGACCTGAGCATCCAAAGGTAGGACCATCCTGCAACCCCAAAACAATCTATAGACTTCCTACAAAATAATTCTCTTAGAAATAAGGATTATAATTAGTATATAACCACAAAAATGGAAATCCCAAATTTAGAAGGCGTAAATGAGCAAAGCACAGAGCTGGAGACACAGGACCCCAGGGGGTCAGACATGGAGAGAACACATGGGCAGAGGAGCAGTAGAGCCAGGAAAGGAAACACAATCAGAGAGAAACCAGAAACTCTTATTGCTGATTACACCAAAGAGGAAGATAAAAGAAAAACCAACCTGCTATTCTACACAGACCACCTCTCAGCCTGGCACACCACCCTGTGCAAACATTATAAATATATATGTAAGTGCAACACTAATAATGGCCGGCAGATTAAAATTAGAAGATGATGACACCAACTCACTTACCATAATCCTATACAACAATGGCACCGTCATGGTGCAAGGGACTGAGGACAATCTGCAGCAGTTTGAAAACCATTTTACTCATATCAGAGACCAGGCACACATCCTTAAAAAACAACAATCCCTAGAGGCCACTTCTAATGCTCCCATCTCTACAGAGACCTCCAGGCTCAGCTCCTCAACCCCCAACACTTCACACCTCTCCCCTGAGACTATCAGAGACTTCTATCCCAATTAGAAGGAGACTTGGTCCAAATTAGGGAAGAGCTTCAAAGAAACTCGCATAGAAATGCAAATGCCCAAGTAACAAGTGAGATCAATAAACTGAAATGCTAGTACAAGTCAGCTCTACAGAAGATAAGAGAAGAAATGCGTGAATTACAAAATGACAATGAAAGACTCAGAAAGGAGATCGCAGAACTAAAAACACAGACCCCTCACCATCTGGCCCAGCAGGGGGCAATGGAAACAAGCCAGAGAGCAGACAACATGGCCTCCTCTGACCTGAATGTGGAGATGCCAAATAACAGCACAACAATAACCAATACAACCAATCCTGAAACCAATAAAAGTGAACCAGAAACCAGAGAGATGGAAGAGAGAGGAGAACCAACCATCAGCAAAGCCAGAATCACAGACCCCCATCAGCAGCCACTTAACCCGCCCCAGACATCACAAAGTCCTGACATTGTCCTAATAATGGACTCAAATGGGAAGTACCTAAATGCACAATGGCTATTCCCAGGAAAAAGGGTCAGAAACATCCACTGTGCAACTATTGAACAGGTGACAGAGGTCATCAATAATCCACGGTTTACCAACCCAAACCATATTATCATACACACGGGTACAAACAATCTGCCAGACCAGCACCAGCAGATCGCAGGACAACTTATCCAATTGGCAAATACGGCAAAACTAAAATTCCCAGACAGCAAAATTATTCTGTCATCTCTGCTCCCAACAAAGGACATATCCAGACAAACCACCCAAAGCATCAATATGGAACTGACAGAAAGGGTCAAGACTGTCCCAAACGTGACCCTGGCACAACACCTTTCCATAAACCACCATCACCTGTATGATAATAAACACCTCAACAAACAAGGGGTCAGCCTCCTGGCCAAAGAACTGAAAGACACTGTACTAAACAGAGGACGGAGGCCTGGTCTCAACAGTGACCATAATCACACTGAAAGACCCCCCAACAATAAAAAGGCAGAAAACCCCAATCCTATCTCCAGAAGCTGGAAACAATGCTATTCACACAAAATCAGACCATCAGAGGAGGAGACCTCCATGGAGGGGTCCACCGACCTCACACAGATACATGTAGAGCACAGATATGGATGAGATAACGACCCTGCTCAGCGCACTATGCAGGAAACTAATGTGACTGGATGGAACCAAGCACATCAACAAAACAGTCAGAAATCCAGTTTTTCCTACACAGCCATACTCCTTACAAGGTATATACACCCAAGATATATAGAAAAATGACTTCACTTGCAATCAGCAGCTGGAATATTCAGGGTCTCAACACCTCGACCTTTGGATGTAAAACAAGTGACCCTGACTTTATACAAAGACTGAGAAATATAGACATTCAGATCCTCCTGGAAACATGGACCAGAGACGAAAATGAATTTCTGGTGCCCATCGGATACAGGGAAATCTCTGTTCCTGCCCTGAAAAATAAAAACATCAAACAGGGCTGGAGCTCAGGAGGAATACTGATCTGGTATAAAGAGGAGCTCCACCAGCACATCATACCGGTGATGAGAGGAGGCAGCCACATATGGATCAGGATTAGCAGCTCCATCCTCAGCTCTCAGTCTGATATCAACCTCTGCGCCACCTATATACCACCACCAGAGACACCCTACTTCAATCCAGACTGCTTCGGGATCCTACAAAGAGAAGCCGCCCACTATCAAGCCCTGGGCAAAGTTCTCATCTTTGGAGACCTCAATGCAAGAACAGGGAGAGAAAAAGACTTCCTGACCACGGACGGGAACAACATATTTGGAGAGAATTACGGCCAAGACTCAGTAGTCACAGAGATAAACAGCTATGACAGTACAGTCAACAAAAGTGGTAAAAAGCTCCTGAACATATGTAGAAGTTTAGGACTTCATATTCTTAATGGACGAACCAAAGGAGACTCCTTAGGGAGGTGTACACTAAACTCCCATGTAGGGAGGAGTGTAGTAGATTATGCCATTACAGATATGAACCTTGCAAATATCAGCGCCTTCATAGTCTCCCCACAAACGCACCTGTCAGACCACCACAGCCAACTTCTTCTGTACCTGAAATCTACAGAAAAACCATCCACTCAAGCCTCAGCAGAGCGGCCTCTTCACACGGCCTCCATCCTATAAATGGCACAAAATGTCGGCATTAAAGTATAAAGAGGCTCCCAGCAGACCTGAAATACAGCGGATGCTCCACCACTTCTACAACTACGAGTACCAGCCTCACCCAAAGGGAGTGAGTCAAGCTGCAAAAGACCTCAATAATATATTCTATGCAATGGCCAGACCAAAAGAAAAACAGATCAATGGATGGTTTGACAGAGAATGTGTCTTGATCTCAGTGCGGGTTTGACTCGCACACGTGGGGTTAATGTCTGGAACCAGTGCTGATGACTGGCATTTCTGGGGTTAAAGGTTGTGATCCCGGTGCAGGCTTACCTGCACACCTGGGGCTATGATTGTGGCCTCTCCCTGGTTCTGGGAGAGGCTTCTTATAGCCTCAAGATGCTCCCATCCGTGTCAGTTATACTCTTGCCCTTGGCATAGTGTGGTGACCCCTGAGTGTGTTTTTGCTGTGTTCTGGTTGCTTGATAATGTGTGTATGACTCGGTCTGTTCTCTGGATTTTGCTTTGGATTCTGCTTGGTACCTTCTATGTCTGTTTGGTTTTTGACTGCTGCTTGGCCCTGACTATCCGCTCTGTCTCATCCTTGGTACGTTGCAGCTATCTCTGTGTATGAACCCCGTTTTGCCTGACTCTGAGTAATTCTGTATAGTGTCTTTTCATCTCACTAAGCAGGACGCTAAGCCCCGCCCCCTTGCAGTCACATGACCGTAGGTCCCGTGTCTGCTTGCTAAACTTCTGCATCCACATGTCCTGTGCATCGGTACTTTCTGGCTGTACCTGACCCCGGTACCCCTACAGTGCTAGTGAGTCCCTGCTCAGCGGAGGCTGCACGCCGGCGCTGACAGGATCCTGACACTCAGGACACGTGCACTGGCTCAGTGAGCAAGTACAGTGTGGTGTTCCTGACAGAATTTAAAGCCGTATGGAAGACCCTGAGAATAGCCTCAAACAAGAAACGCAGAGACCCCAACAACCCGGGTCTGAGGGAAGCCTTTGACACCATACAAAGGCAGTACAAACCATCCTTGGAGGAAGAAGCAAGAGTTACATCTCCACCAAACTTATCCAACTCCAAGATGCCCTCCAAGACAACTCCTTCTGGGAACTATGGAACCACATGGGCACAAAACACAAGAAAAACAACATCTATATCCAAAATGGCAACATCTGGCTCCAGTACTTCAGAGACCTCTATAAAGACATTCCAAAGGAAGAACTAAGCCAAGAACAGGAAAGCATAATGGCAATACTAAAAGCAATGGAGGAAAAAGTAAAACATTTCCAAAACCCCATGGATACACCTATTGCATTACAGGAAGTAGCAGAAAGAATCCATAAGATGTAGAAAAGCCGGTGGCCTGGATGTAATCCTACCAGAAATGCTGAAATACATCCCACCAGAAATACAGGCCGCAATGGTTAAACTCTTCAGTATTGTGCTAAGTGCTGGCTACTTCCCTCATACCTGGAACCATTTCCTCATCACACCCATCCACAAGAATGGGGACAGGTACGACCCTGCCAACTACAGAGGAATATGTGTCAGTAGCAACCTGGGAAAACTGTTCAACAGCATCCTGAACAAGAGGATCCTCAGTTTCCTCACTGAGCACAACGTCCTCAGCAAGAGGCAAGCAGGGTTCATGCCAAACCACCGCACTACCGACCACATCTACACCCTGCGCAGCCTCATTCAGAGACACGTCCACAATACAAACAACGGGAAGATATACGCCTGTTTCGTGGACTTTAAAAAGGCCTTTGATTTGGTGTGGCACCTCGGCTTACTCCTGAAACTGCTGGAGAGCAGAATAGGAGGAAAGACCTACGATGTTATCAAAAGCTCCTACACCGAGAACCTCTGCAGCGTGAGTGTGAATGGTAAAATAACAGCTTATTTCCAGCAGAGCCGGGGAGTCAGACAAGGCTGCAGCCTAAGCCCAACGCTCTTCAACATTTACATAAACGAGCTGGCTACCGCTCTGGAATCTTCCACAGCACCAGGTCTCACCCTCCACGAGGCGCAGGTGAAATTCCTGCTGTACGCAGATGACCTGCTGCTTCTGTCACCAACCGAGAAAGGACTGCAAGAAAACCTGAAAATCTTAGAGAAATTCAGCTCCACCTGGGCACTTCTGGTCAACCTAAGGAAAACCAACATCATGGTGTTCCAGAAGAGAGAGAGAAAATCAGACCAGTACCCTTCATTTGTCCTCAACAACTGCGCCCTTACAGGAACGGACAAATATACCTACCTGGGCCTAGAGATTCACCGGTCAGGGAGCTTCAAACAAGCCATAGAGACCCTGAAAGACAAGGCCTGCAAAACCTTCTATGCCATCCGAAGGAAACTCTACTGTCTTAAGCCACCAGTAAGGGTCTGGTTAAAAATCTTCGACTCTATCATCGCCCCAATCCTCCTGTATGGCAGGGAAGTCTGGGGCCCTCACACCTACCCAGACTGGTCAAGGTGGAATTCCAGCCCAACAGAAATATTCCACCTGGAATTCTGCAAGCACCTTATCCAAGTCCATCGGAGCACCTCCAACAGTGCTTGCCGGGCCGAGCTGGGCAGATTCCCTCTACACCTAACGATTCTAAAGAGGGCACTGTCATTCCGGGCTCACCTATGTAGGAGCAATCCAAGCGCCCTGACACATGTAGGTGAAACAGAAAAACCAGGACCCTCGGAACAGCTCACCCAAACCCAACCTGACCAGAACACCAATCACTGCAACCTGACAAAAGCCGGAATCAGGAAGATGGTAGACGAAGGCCAGGAGAGATACGTAAGTGACTGGAAGAACGACATCATCAGGTCACAGAAACTGACCATGTACCGGAGTCTACAGAGAGACTACAGACTGGCCCCATATCTGGAGAAACTCCCGGACCCCAGAGACCGCAAGATCTTGAGCCGGTATAGACTCAGTGCCCACAGTCTGGCCATCGAGGTCAGCCGACACAGGCAGAGCTACAAGCCCAGGGAGGAAAGACTGTGCCAGCACTGTGACCTGGAGGATAAGACCCACTTGTTGCTACACTGCTCCAATTACTCAGCAGTGAGGGACACTCACTTCAGGAGATTCTCACATCTCTTCCCAGATTTCATCACTATGAAGGAGGAAGAGAAAACATATATCCTGCTGGGGAAGACGAGAGAGCAGTGGAGATAGCAGCGCGGTATGTGAGCGAATGTCATAGACTGCGAGAAAGACAGTCATGATATGCCATGGACTTCTATGGCCCCCACCCTAGATCTGCCCCCATCCCCCCATCCACCTTCCCTATGCCATGGACTTCTATAGCCCCATCCTGGATCTGCCTCATCCCTCCCATCCACCTTCCCTATGCCATGGACTTCTATAGCCCCCATCCTGGCTCTGCCCCATCCACCTTTCCTACATCCCCTACCCAACATCCCTACAGTCCCTATCCCTATTCCCTTTTGTACACTTGCTTTGGCAAAACTAATGTGTATTTAGTCCTGCCAATAAAGCTTCTTTGAATCTACATGGCTTTGCTCCCACTCTCCCATCCTGTATGCATGGCTCCCCTGTCCCATCCTTGTATACGTGGCTCCCCTGCCATCCTTGTATGCACGGCTCCACTGGGCTCCCCCTTCCTCCTGTCACGGTCACGTGTGTCTGGACGCAGCGAGTACCGCAAGGCAAACCCATAAGACACCCGTGACCCTGGATACAGCGCCTCCAGTGGGGCGAATTTAAATAATAAAACGTGCAGCTGGATACGCCGCCTCCAACTGCCGAATTTAGGTATTACACGTTATACATACAGTAGTCTGGAAACCCCGCCTCCAGTAAGGTGAATTTAAATAATAAAGGGGGAACCTGGGTAACATTAACAATGGTGGGCCCTGCAATAGGGAAGTGGAGGCCTCCTGAACTCCCCTGAGCCAGTGTCCCTGCACTCCTAACGTTCCCTATGCCGGTTCCGCACTGGGCGACTCACAGGAACCTAAAAACCCTAGCTTGCCCTGAACCTAAACCCTCACTAGGGAATTGGCCGGTGCGGAAACTAATCCCACCACTGCACTAAACACACATGAGGGAAAATGTCAATACAGGGGAAACACCACTTAGCTTTGCTCTGTTGCGTACGCTCCTAGCAACAGAGCCCACCACCTGTGTGCATCTTCTCCTCCACCCGAATCCATCACTATAACTGGATCCTTCACCATAGTGCAGCCTTGGAGCAGAGTCTACCACCAGTTGCAGCTGTCCAGTAACAGAGTCCCAAAGATGAGTTCAGCTCCTGCCCAAAAAGTCAAGCATGCTTGAGTCCAGCTCTCAGCAACCAAGTCCCGCATGCTGAGTGCAACTCTCTCCATAGTCGTCACTCCACAAAGCCATGCAAGCACTTTCTGCCAACACCATAAACTGTGACTCCACCACGCCATGCCAGCCGTTCTTGCAGACCACCTAACTGCCACTCGTCCCCTCTGGCTGGGCTGCCCAGGACTCATGTTCAGCTCCTTCATTCACCCAGGCTTCCTTGTGAATGACTAACACACAATATCACCAACAGTGATTGATACACCTGACACTCATTTATAGAGCCTAACACCTGATCTGTAATTAAGTGCACATTACTAAAGACGTTAAAGTGCACTACCACTCACCACCACCGGGGCAACTTAGAATGAACGACACCACGTGTAATAATTCTAATGGCCACCGGGGGCAATCACATCACTTTGGCACCTAGCCAAAGGAAAAAAAGTTCACTTTGTGCATTTAAACTGTCAGATCCACCTTGGATCATGACACCTCCTCCATCATACTTACCCTGACACCATCGCTGCATGTCCCTGCATCTCTATCCCGTCGTGTCAGCTTCTTCCTGTGCGGTGCGGTCACGTGGTACCGCTCATTAAGGTCATGAATATGGATGCCACGCCTATGGGAGTGGAGTGGCGTCGCATATTCATGAGCTTAATGAGCAGTACTATGAGACAGCTCAGCACAGTATGAAGCTGCCACGCCGGGACAGGGATGCAGGGACGGAAGGTGAGTATCGATGACTTCTGGAAGCCGGCGGTTGCAGCTGTCACTACAGTGCTACAGTCGCCGGCTCCCCGTGTGTCCAGCATTTGAGTCTGGCTCCACGGACCGGGAACAGAAGTGCAACGGCCCGGTGGTTGGGGACCTCTGCTTTAAAGGGGTTTAGTGACCATTTGAAGGACTTGCATCAGAATTCTAGTGTAAATTCCATGTTTAATCATGTCCTTTGACTATTATAAAGATACTAGATGTATGCCCGATGTTATCGCATCGGGAGGGCAGTAACATCACGATGGGGGCAGCTTTGTGGTGCTGGGGGTGGCGGCCCACCCACTTCCATGCAGTCACAACCGGCAGGAAAGACAGTGTTTTGCGGCCTGTGCTGGAGATGGTGTATGGCGCCACCAGAGGGTGGCTGCACCCAATCTCCAGCACAGGCCTCAAACCGCATTCTTTCCTGCCGACTGTGACTGCACGGAGGTGTGTGGGCAGGCATCGGGGGGATCCGGCGCGTGTAGTCAGGTGGTGGGTCCTGTTGGGGGTCCAGCGGCAGCATCCCTCTCATTACTCCCCCCACATTACACTCCTCTCGTTATACCCCCTTCACAGCCTCGTGGTCGCAGCGGCCGGGATCCCAGCGGCGGTCGGGATCGCAGCGGCAGTCGGGATCGCAGCGGCGGCTTGGATCCCAGCGGCGGTCAGGATCGCAGCGGTGGCCTGGATCCGAGCAGTAGCTGGGATCTGAGCGGCGGCTGGGATCCAAGCAGCGGCCGGGATCCCATCGGCAGTCGGGATTGCAGCGGCAGCCTGGATCCGAGCGGCAGCTGGGATTCCAGCAGCGTTTGGGATCGCAGCTGCGTCCTGGATTCGAGCGGCATCACTCGGGTGTACCAAAATGGCAGTCGGCGTACTTCCGGTGCGGCGCGGTGGATTGTGGGATTCGGGGACATCCAGACAGAAGTGGATGATGGACAGATAATAATTTTCACTTATGTGACCCTGGCCTTTAGATGAGATCCCATGTGATGTACCGTAAATGATGTTTCTGCTGCGGATTTGTTTGCTTCACATCAAATATGTATTAGAGTACCAGCATTGCATGTTAGATTTAAGGGTTTTCCTATCTTTAGAAGTACCAGTTATTACCTATCCTAGTGATAGGTAATAACTTGTTGATCGTTTGACTGTTGGGACGCCACCTATTCGGAGAACCGAGCTCTGACATGCCCCATCTGTATAGGGCTGAGGCTCCATAGGATTGCCATGTACTCAACAGCTGAGTACAGCACTTTGCAGCCCCATAGAGAAATAATAGAGTGGGGATGTGCATGACTTGCCACCATTCCATTCAATGACCAGACCCCCACTGATCAACAAGGTATCGCATATCCTACAGAACTTCTAAAGATGGGAGTAAACCTTTAAACTTGAAAGACTAAAAATTCACGTAAAGGTAATTTGTCCCTAGGTCTTTTCTACTTCATCCGAGAACAACTTCATGAAGGATCAGATACCTTGATTTTAGTTGCATGTTATATTATTGATAAAACCACTGTTTTATCTGCTGCAGATCTGCCAACACCACTCATTGAAAGCTTTCTACATATGCTGTGCACAGGCAATAAGCTGCCATTTAGTGGTGGGTATGGAGTTAAACAGAGCTCATGGAGTTGGAGAATTACACAGCAGCTGGCCAACTAGTCCTCTAGTGATAAACTCCTAATGATAAAACTGTGACTTTTTTTTCAAAACTACAGCAAGCAGCCCAGTAAGTGATACAGTATATCGCTGGAATCTGTGTCTATGTGTCTATCTGTGTCTATGTCTCTATATTATGCTGTTCTCAAATTAGGTGGCAAAACCTGCTGACAGATTTCCTTTAAATAAAAAAAAAAATACTGGCTGCTTGTCTAGCAGTAATCTATTAATGTTCAAGTATTTAGGGTTGACTTAACATTCTATTTGCACCACTTTCCATAAATAGGTGACAAATGTATATGCACACCATTTTTGTGAAGCATTCTCTTTAGGAGAGTGCATGGCTAAAAACAGATTTACTATGCCTAAAGTCAGAAAGTGGCATAAATTATTTTGAAATGCCAGGATTGACACATCTACAGTGCCTTGCGAAAGTATTCGGCTCCCTGGAACTTTTCAACCTTTTCCCACATATGCTTCAAACATAAAGATACCAAATATAAATCTTTTGGTGAAGAATCAACAACAAGTGAGACACAATTGTCAAGTTGAAGGAAATTTAATGGTTATTTTAATTTTTTGTGGAAATTCAAAAACTGAAAAGTGGGGCGTGTGATATTATTCAGCCCCTTTACTTTCAGTGCAGCAAACTCACTCCAGAAGTTGATTGTGGATCTCTGAATGATCTAATGTTGTCCTAAATGACTAATGATGATAAATATAATCCACCTGTGTGTAATCAAGTCTCCCTATAAATGCACCTGCTCTGTGATAGTCTCAGGGTTCTGTTTGAGGCACAGAGAGCATCATGAAGACCAAGGAACACAGCAGGCAGGTCCGTGATACTGTTGTGGAGAAGTTTAAAGCTGGATTTGGATACAAAATGATTTCCAAAACTTTAAACATCCAAAGGAGCACTGTGCAAGCGATCATATTGAAATGGAAGGCGTATCATGCCACTGCAAATCTACCAAGACCCGGCCGTCCCTCTAAACTTTCATCTCAAACAAGGAGAAGACTGATCAGAGATGCAGCCAAGAGGCTCATGATCACTGTGGATGAACTTCAGAGATCTACAGCTGAGGTAGGACAGTCTGTCCATAGGACAACAATCAGTTGTACACTGCAAAAATCTGGCCTTTATGGCAGAGTGGCAAGAAGAAAGCCATTTCTCATTTGTATAAAACCCGGCTCAGGTGCTGCCTTCCTTGCTGGAGTATTCTGCTTCCTTCAGCTGTGCTGCTTGTTTCTTAAGGGGGTTTTACACATAGCAATATCGCTAGCAATATCGCTAAAGCATCACCGATTTGGTGACGCAGCAGTGATATCGCTAGCGATATCGCTATGTGTGAGACTTACCTCCGACCGGCTCCCCCGCTGTCTGTCGCTGATCGCGCAGCTCCATTTCTCGTTGGGCGCTTCCTGCTGGCGCCGACGCGGACGGGAGGACGTCGGGATCACCTCGTCTGAAAGGTAAGTAACGACCGCTGTATCGCTGCTGCATCGCTGTGAGATCTGCGTGTGTGGCAGCTCACTAGCGACCATTTAGTGATGCACCAGCGATCCTGACCGGGTCGTATCGTGGTCGGGATCGCTGGTGCATCGCTAAATGTAAAGGGGCCTTTAGTGTGCTTCCACTGTGGCTCTGGACATTCCCTGTTCTTTGCGTAGGAAAGCTGCATTCATCATGCTATCACTAATCTGCTGACTTTGGAACTTAACCCTTGGTTCACTTCATCTGGTAAGAACTGTGTTCCTGAACTGTGTGTTCTTAACCCTTCACTCTCCCCGGTGAGAGCGGTCGGATCTGTCACCAACCTTATGCTTTAATGTGAACCTGTTTCTGGACTCACCTGTCTTCACGCCGCTTCTGGGATCAACTTGTGAATCAGCCTTTGGACTTTAAGGTGCTCTTGCTGTGTCTGGGATTTACCTATACACTTGTTCTGGACTTCCCTGTGCTTGCTACATACCTGGATTGGACTCTCTCTGCATCACTACTGTGTGAACTGCGCCACGTCACCTGAGTGTCACACTCACCTTTGGATCACATTTTTGTGAGGACTCTGTCTTAGGAACTCTACCGAATTGCTATATAGCTTTAGGGCTTGTCTCATTACAGGTTATCAGTATATTGTTTTTGGGTGTCACTGCTGTTGTAAAAATACACTATTTGCACTAAAGTAACCCGTTTCTGTCTGTTCATGGCCCTACGCTACCAGAATCCTCGAGTTCCTACAATAGTATTACAAGCTATATCCATCAAACCTCACTGAGCTTGAGCTGTTTGCCAAGGAAGAATGGGCAAGAATTTCAGTCTCTCGATGTACAAAACTGATAGAGACATACCCCAAGTGACTTGCAGCTGTAATCGCAGCAAAAGGTGGCGCAACAAGGTATTGCGTTAAAGGGGCCGAATAATATTGCACGCCCCACTTTTCAGTTTTTGACTTTCCACAAAAATTTAAAATAACCAATAAATTTCATTCAACTTTAAAATTGCGTCCCACAGGTTGTTGATTCTTCACCAAAAATGTATATTTGGTATCTTTATGTTTGAAGCATGATATGTGGGAAAAGGTTGAAAAGCTCCAGGGAGCCGAATACTTTCGCAAGGCACTGTACCTCGTAATGCTTATTCCAGTAAAATATTCTTACTATTGTGTGTCAGTATCGCTATGCCTAGTTAGTAACGAAAAAGAAAATAAATATTTTTTATTTAAATATTTTCTCAATTGAATTCGTTTTCCAAGCTGTTTAATAATGCGGAAATAACATGTTCTGACAACCACACAAGAACCTAGCAACTAAAATGACATTTTGATAACTATTTTTTTTTCCTTCCAAATTTTATTTATACTGCCTGGATAAGTTTTGACATTACTTTGAGCTTTTATTTCATGAACGCCACCTGTCAGCTGGTCATCAAAATTAACATCTGAATAATTCATTTTTTAAACCTCTATAAATATATATTTTCAGTATAAACAAGAGTGTGTCTTGTCTACAAAAATACAAAATGCTGCAATGTTGATCCCATTTGGTATGCATACTAAATGTGGGGACTTTTGAATCCTGATGTAATCTTGTTTAAAGACAACCTGTCAGCACGATTTTGTAAGGAAAAGTAAAGACATAGCTGTAATACTGATGACATTGGTATCTTTGGTGAAGAAATCCCCTTTGTTGCTCTGCATGTTTCCGGTCTTTAACTGGTCGCTGCTAAGATTTCAGACAGAAGAGGCAGGCGGAGGGGTCAGGAAATCATAGACACGGGGGAGAAGACCCAGAGTGCAATCCGGCCCCTGTGCACCAAAGTCTGTGTGACAGAAAGTGTCAAGTGGTGATCAAAGAACTATAAAGTGGATTTCTTCATCAAAGGTATCAATTTAGTTTATATTACATGGCCACTACAGCCATGTATGTACTTTACATTACAAAATTGTGCTGTCGGTTTCTCTTTAAATGTAGATTTTCAACATGATGATAAAAGTTAAAAACTTTAAAGGCTTAATCCCCAAATCACAATGTGGTTACATAATAATGTAGACATATATTTATTAATTGGTGTCAATAAAACTCATATTTAAATCATGCCCCAGAGGATGCCTCTCTAAGCTCTATTATCCTCCAGTTGCCATTGGAACCATCCTCTAGTTCTTGCTCCTACACGATCATGTGCAAGTCAGTCTCTCAGCTGGTTTCTTGCCAGCATAGCTGTCCTATGGGACATTTTTAGAACTGAGCTGCTCTTGTAAGGGATGACATGTGAAGGGCCAAAGCTTCCTTCATTACAGTGCAGAGCTCATGCCAGGAAGCAAGCGGTGTGCCAGCGTGTTGGTAACTAAGTGGAGAGATGTACATCAGGATGGGGCTGTTTTCAAGGGGTTGAGAAGAGTTAAGTACGGAAGAATGGTGCTGTGTATATAGGGTGATGGAAAGAAGGAATATACTACAAGATAGGGCCATATGGAAAAGGAGCAATAGAACCTCTATTACAGCCCCCTGAGGAAGCTCACGCAAAACGCGCCTTGGGGCTGCGGTATCTGACGGCACGGGGGACTTATTGTGGTATGACCTTTCTATCTTCTTTCTTTAGATCCTGGCTTTAATCTATTGACTTTTGATGTTTTTTAGCACCCGCTAGCTGGACAACATGTGCAGGACATTCTACATATGAGAGTGCACTGCTTGCTATATGCAGTGTGTATATTGTGTGTGTGTGCATATATATATATATATATTTATATATATATATATATATTAAATTAATTGTTTCAATGGCTTGGATATAATTTTTTTGGTCTTTTTACCTGGTCCTTATATATACAACTCTGTTGCCTCAGAGTTTTATTGTCTGTGTCCCTCTACATATACTTTTTTGTCCATATGATGTAATTTTTTACATAATTTTAAAATTGAATTAATAAATATTATATTTGATTTTATTCAATAGAGGTTCTATTGCTCCTTTTCCTTGTTGTCTTCAATTATTGCTACGGGAGTATACCTGTTACTTTTTAGTATTGTGACATTGGTGTTTTTTTATTCGTGTTTTTTTTGTATTCAAGATAGGGCCATATATAAAGGGCTGAAAGAACTGATGTATTGAAAAATGAAGCTGTATATAAAGGGGTTGAAAAGAGACATATACTACAGGATAGGACCGTATTTAAAGGGCTGAATGGAGTGATATGCTGCAGAATGGTTATGTAATACAGAGATGGTTAAAAGAGATACTGCAGGATGGTACTGTGTGTGGGACTTAGGGGAGTCATGCTGCAGAACGGGGTTGTGTATAGAGAGGTTGAGAAAAGATATACTGCAGGATGGGGGTATGTATAGAGGTCTGAAAGGAGTGATATACTGTAGGATCGGCGTGTATATAGTGTTGAGAGAATTGATATATTGCAGGATGGGTCTGTATACAGAGATGGCTCAAAAGAGAGATACTGCAGGATGGTACTGTGTAAGGGACTGAGAGGAATCCTATGCTGCAGAACGGGATTATGTATAGAGAGGCTACGAAAAGTTATATACTGCAGGATGGGGGTATATACAGCTCTGACAAAAATTAAGAGACCACTGAAAAATGTTTCAGTTTGTCTGATTTTTCTCTTTATAGGTATTGTGGTGTAATGACCACTGTGTCCACGAGGGGGCGCTGTGTGGATGTCCCAAGAGTGTGAGTGGTTGAAGAGCCATTATGTATCTCAAGGTGGGTGACCTTGAGATAGAGACATATGTATGTTTATGAATGCTATTGTAAAGTATATATGTCTGTGTGAAGGACCTGTGGTGAGGTCATAGTCATGTGACCCGGTGGGCGTGGCTATGGACCATATAATGTGGCCAGGTTAGGTCACATGGAGTGAATGCTGGGACCTGATTGGTCCAGTTTGGAAGGTCCCGTGAGGAGAAGGATCTCCTCACTAACAGCAGCCTGTGGAGCGGCTGTGTGTGTAATGGCGGCCAGTATCTGAGAGTCCCTGAGGAGTGAGTGGACTTCTGCGGCCTGGAGAAACAGCCATATGGGAACCCTGACGTGGGTGAGATAACCCTGGGGCTAAATAGCCTGTATAATGGACGCTCTCCTGTAATGCTGTGTATATTGCTGCTGGAGGTTTATGAAGGATGAATAAACCTCATAGACTATGATTTATTGGAAAATCCTGTGCCGGATGTGTTTTTCGATCGCTGCAAGCGAGAACCCCTTACTTACATGACAGCGCTACCTCACATATGGTTGAGAAAGCAAAGGGCAATATTGTAGCCTTGTTGCTAGGGGCAACGGAAAAGGACTGCAGATTCGGTTGCTGGGGGCAACGCTGAGCCAGGAGGGCTGACGGTCTTAAAGCCATGTGATGTGCTGACAGGAGTCAGTGGCAAAGACTTATAGGATACCTCTGCGGTAGAGAGGTCCGAGAACCTGCGCGGCCAGCAGGTGCCGGTCGGGAAAGAAAGAGAAAAAAAAAAAAAAAAGTGTTTTACTGACCTGGGTCAGTGGTAAAGACTGTGTTCCTGGAGGGTTCAGTGAGCAAGGTCCTGGAGGGTCAGTGTTGGGAAGAGCCCTGGAGCACATGGTAGGACCTTGGACCTGGTGAGGCTTAAGTGTTGGGCAGTCTCAGGCCGAGACAGATGTCCTGAATAGCACCCGCTGAGCCCCTGGACCTGGTGAGGCCGGTGTGTTGGGAGACCCTGGGAGGAGGGTCGGCTCCCTGAATAGCACCCGGTGTGCCCTGTGTGGTGGACGGTCTCAGGCGGAGACGGTACGTCCTGAGTGGCACACGAACAGGACATGTGAGAGACTGTGCATGTGTTTTTTTTTCTTTTTTTTTTCTTTTCCTCTGCAAAACCTGAAGGTGCTTGCTGTGGCTCAGTGGGGTCACGAAGGTCTCGCAGCACAAGGACCTGGTGTTTTCTTTAAGGGATCTGCCCTGGGAGCATTGGTAGCAGACGCTGTCTGTCTACACCATCCTGCTGCAGCTTTATTGCATGTGACTAAGCGGGTACAGTAGTTGTGGCTTTACACAACTATTAAGGGTGAGTACCCTGTATTATGTCATTATACCATTATACCTGCACTGGTAAGGCCCTATGGGTGCGCTTTTGTGTTTTTTTTTTTTATCTTTGAGGGTGACAAGCGGCTTCCAGTAACCCGGCGGGGTTACGAAGGTGACAAGCGGCTTCCGGTGGATCGGCGGGTCCACGAAGATGGCGCAGCAGGAGCTGCAGTGACACCAGCCGCTGTGTGTGTGTGTGAACAGCAGCCGGAGGTGCCGGTGATCAGTGACAGCAGGAGCTGTGGTGGTGCCAGCAAAGACTTGTGTGGTATCGTTAAAAGACAAACTGTACTGTGTGAACTGTGGCCTAAGAGGTTCTGCAGGACGGACATGGGGAAGTCCCAAAAGGGGGCGGTGACCCAAATTGGAGTGGTAACCCAAAAGGGGGCGGTGACACAAATTGGAGTGGTAACCCAAAAAGGGGTGGAGTCACAAAAGGGGGCGGTGACCCAAATTGGAGTGGTAACCCAAAAAGGGGTGGGGTCCCAAAAGGGGGCGGTGACCCAAATTGGAGTGGCAACCCAAAGTGGGGTGGTGGTCCAGAAAGTGGCCAAGTGTGAAGAAGTGACAGCACTGGGTGACTCAGTAGGTATGTCTGGAGTACCGCAGTGTATGTGCAGGTCTTTTTCAGAATGTGGAATATCCTTTCCAGGTAGTAATGATGGGCCACAGATGTGTACAGTGATGCTGCACCGGGAAGGAGCCTTTGGTCGGCTGGACTCAGAGAGTCAGGTGACTCTGACAGGAACTCCTCTCGTTTTCTCTCTGACCGAGAAAAACATCAGGGTTCGCTGTAAACACGGGGTCACGGTGAACTACGCAGTAGACAGAGTAGTGTTTGAGGGGACCAAAGGTGGTGAGTGCCAAGGTAGAGGAATACCACGGGACTTAGTCTATGCCTGGGAGAGGGGCCGGGACTTTCTTTTGTTTGATGACGTTTGGTCTGACGATGGAGATGCTTCGACTGTGGGGCAAGCGGACACTGAGACAGTGACGGCTCCTGACATGGACAGGTCAGAGGTAGAACTGACCAGAGGAAGAAGTACATCTGCCCAAGTGACGGACCTGACGTCTCATGATAAGACAGATGGTGGGCTGGGAGATGAGACGACTGGACTAGACACATTGGTGCTGGACGGTAACTGGAGAGTTCACTCGACTGGGGTGACTGACCCATTGGTACCCTTTAACGATATTATTAAAGAGGTAGTAGTGAGACACGTGATGGACAAAAGAGAGAAGGATCGTGAGATACAGCTGATAAAGGAGCCTGTAACAGAACATGTCGAACGGGAAAGAGTCCTAAGGCAAGCAGCTGAGCACAGAGTGGATGAGCTGGAGCAGGAAGTTTCTGAGCTCAGAGGTCACCTGTCAGCGTGTAAAACCATGAACAAGACCCTGTTGGAAGATATGGAGGTGCTCAGAGAGGCCCAAGAGAAGCATCAACAGGAGATTCTCAGGAGAGAGGATGAGCGTCGCTACCTGGCAGAGGAGAAAGATAAAGTTCTGCAAGAACTCAGTGGAGTAGTAAAAGGTCTTCTGCAGGAGAAGTGGAGGGGCGAAGATGTACAGCGGCCTTGCCCGACTGATAGCAAGGCAGAACTGCCAAAGCCCATCTTGGAAAAGGGTCCTGAAGACTGTAAATTTCAGGAAGATGGTGAGCCAAGAGCTGCACAAGACAGTCATCCGGTCATGACAGATATCTTGAGGGAAGTGTCCGTGGGGAACCCAGAGCCATCTGTCCAGGATGAGAGCAAGTCCACGACCTTCAAGGTTGTAATTGATGTACCAGAAGACATGCAAGAAGCCTGTGCTGAGGAAGGTGTGCATGAGGCTTTCAAAGAGGCGGTCAAAGCGTGTAAGGTGCACTGGGCACCTGAGACTCGGCAGTTGGTGATAGTATCAGCTAGGGAAAACACATCAAACCGAGTAGCTGTCCTGAAAGAGATGCATTTGCAGTGTCTACGTGTCAAACAATTGGTTAGGCGGAGTAATATGAAGGCTGCTCGACGCCTAGAGATAGCAAGAGAGGCTATGGATCGGTTGGGTTTGAGGAAAGATGTGGTTCCGGTACCCAAAGCTCTGATTGGGAGAATCATTGGAAGGTCCGGGAAGGTGATGCAGGACCTTGTGAATGTCTCCAGTGTGGTGAGGGTGAGGATCCCTCCTGATGACGAAGACCAGGTGTCTGGTGAAGTGGGAAGGATTCCCATGATGGTGGTTGGCTCCATGGAAAGCCTGAGGAACTTTCAATTGCTCTTGGAGTATAGAGTGGGGTACCTGCAAGAGATTGAACAGTTGAAGCTGGACCGCCAGCGGATTAATAAAGAAGTGCGGAATACCAGGTGGCGGCCGCCTTCATACCAAGATGTAAGGACCCCAGGGGTACCGCCAAGAAGTGACATGGCAGATGGCCGAAGAATGTCAGCGAGTGGCAATTCGACAGACCGTACGAGGTTGAAGGGCTGTAGTTCCTGTGAGACGTTGACTGAGTCAGACTCGTGCCAGACAGCAGGATCGACTAAGACTTATGACCGCACCAACCGAGAGAGACGGTCAATGAGAGAAAGATCAGGTGACAAGGGGCACTGTAACAGTGTGGTGACTAAACAGTGTCTGATGATGCAGACAGACCGTGACTGGAGGGTCAAAGACAATGACCGGTATTATGATCGCTGGGGGCGGGGGAGGCCTAATGTAGAGATGAGGCCGTATGACAAATGGAGACAGTTCTCTCGACCTGTGGGGCAAGGTGCAATACGTGCCCGGTCTCGAGACCCTGGTGTGATGTTGTGTGTTCAACCCCACAAGTTTGAACATAGGGGGAGGTATGTGGTGTAATGACCACTGTGTCCACGAGGGGGCGCTGTGTGGATGTCCCAAGAGTGTGAGTGGTTGAAGAGCCATTATGTATCTCAAGGTGGGTGACCTTGAGATAGAGACATATGTATGTTTATGAATGCTATTGTAAAGTATATATGTCTGTGTGAAGGACCTGTGGTGAGGTCATAGTCATGTGACCCGGTGGGCGTGGCTATGGACCATATAATGTGGCCAGGTTAGGTCACATGGAGTGAATGCTGGGACCTGATTGGTCCAGTTTGGAAGGTCCCGTGAGGAGAAGGATCTCCTCACTAACAGCAGCCTGTGGAGCGGCTGTGTGTGTAATGGCGGCCAGTATCTGAGAGTCCCTGAGGAGTGAGTGGACTTCTGCGGCCTGGAGAAACAGCCATATGGGAACCCTGACGTGGGTGAGATAACCCTGGGGCTAAATAGCCTGTATAATGGACGCTCTCCTGTAATGCTGTGTATATTGCTGCTGGAGGTTTATGAAGGATGAATAAACCTCATAGACTATGATTTATTGGAAAATCCTGTGCCGGATGTGTTTTTCGATCGCTGCAAGCGAGAACCCCTTACTTACATGACAGCGCTACCTCACAGTATGTTTTTGAGTAAAATGTAAATTGCTCTTTTATTCTATAAACTACTGACAACATGTCTTCGAATTTCTAAGCACTAAATTTTGTATTTATTTTCAGAAAATGAGAAATGGTCAAAATAACAAAATAATGCAGTGCTTGCAGGCTTGAAATAATGCTAAGGAAACAAGTTCATAAGCATTTAGAAACAACTATACTAATGTTTTAACTCAGGAAGAGTTCAGAAATCAGTGTTTTGTGGAATAACCATGATTTTTAATTACAGCTTTCATGCGTCTTGACATACTTTCCACCAGCATCTTCATCTTGATTACATTCCAGAGGTTTTCAATGAGGTTCAGGTCTGGAGATTGGGCTGGCCATGACAGGGATTTGATGTGGTGGTCCTTCATGCACACATTGATTGACCTAGCTGTGTGGCATGGCACATTATCCTGCTGGAAAAACCAGTCCTCAGAGTTGGAGAACATTGCCTGAACAGAAGGAATCACCTGTTTTTCCAGGATAACCTTGTATGCGGCTTGATTCATACGTCCTTCGCAAAGATTAACCTGCCCAATTCCAGCCTTGCCGAAGCATCCCCAGATCGTCACCGATCCTCCAGCAAATTTCACAGTGGGTGCAAGACACTGTGTCTTGTTACGCCTCTCCCGGTCTCCGTCTAACCATTAGATGACCAGGTGTTGGACAAAGCTGAAAATTAGACTCATCAGAGAAGATTACCTTATTCCAGTCCTCTATAGTCCAATCCTTATGGTCTTTGGCAAACTTCAGCCTGTCACTCCTTTGCTTCTCATTGATGAAAGGCTTTTTTCTAACTTTTCATGACTTGAGCCCTGCCTCTAGGAGCCTGTTATGAACTGTTCTTGCCATGCACTTCACCCCAGCTGCCATTTGCCATTCCCTTTGTAGGTCACCTGATGTCGTCCTGCGGTTGCTGAATGACATTCGAATAAATGACCGTTATCCCAGTCAGTGGAGAGTCGTTTTTGCCCTCTGCTGGTCTGTAGCTTTGTTGTCCTCAATGTCTGATACTTGACCTTGTTGTAATGGACTGCCGTCTTAGAAATTTTAAGGATGGAAGCAACATGACGCTCACTGTATCCCACTGCTAGTAAAGCCAGAATTGAGCCCTTCTTTTCTTCACTCAAGACTTTTCTTTTTAACTCCTTTGACATGGTTAAAAGTTATTTTTAATTCCTATTACTTTTGGGATGTTACTAGCACTTGTTTTGCCATCCAGCTTGTGCTATTGCAAGAGGATTGTGAACACCACAGCAGGGTTTTTTATACTTTCCTTCATTAAATAAGATTTGGTTCAGGTGATCACCAAATCAGAAGCACATTAAGTAGAATGAGGTGTTCTCTGGTTGGAATTTAACTGACACTGGAATGGAATGGCTGTCAGACATGTAGAGAAGTTGATTTTTATAAAACTGTGCAGTGGTCTCTTAATTTTAGCCTGAGCTGTATATAGAAGGGCTAGAAGGAGTGTTAAACTGTAGGATTGGCCTGTATATAGTGTTGAGAGAAGTGATATACTGCAGGATGGGTCTGTATAGATAGGGCTGATAATAGTGATGTACTGCTGATGAGGCTTTATATAGAGGGGCTAAGAGGAATTGTCTTCTGTTTATGGCCTGCTGAGATGTTAGTGTCTTTAAACTCCAAATACTACTCTGTTTAATGCATATGACAGAAGAAAATCCTTTTCCAAATGCATCAACACATCAGTATTTGCAGTTTTACTTCACTGATCTCTCAGCAGTAGGCAATAAACACAACACTGCACTACCTAGTGATAACATCTCTGGTGTAGAGAAATGAAGGAGAATTTTGGCTCTGCTTTGCTAGTAGCCAGCTAATGATACTAATTTTATTTCTATGTTGCCAACTTATTCCGCAGTGCTTTGCAATTGAAGTAAAATTACACACGTAGCTATACCGCTGTACATGGCAGAGTATAAAATTAGCCAAGCCAAGTATTGTTCAAAAGCAGAAAGTGTACAAGCGCATAAGGTGAATTCTACACTACAGTAAGATTAGCTTGATGATAACTGTGAGAGGTTGGGCCAGTCAGGAGTACACATGATAGATGGTCAAGGACAATCCACAGACCACCTCCAAAGACCTGCAGCATCATCTTGCTGCAGATGGTGTCACTGTGCATCGGTCAACAATACAGCGCATGCATAACGCCTTTTTGTATGACCAAACAACTCAATCTTTGTTTCATCAGTTCACAGGACCTTCTTCCAAAATGTAACTGGCTTGTCCAAATGTGCTTTTGCATACCTCAGGCGACTGTTTGTGGCGTGCTTGCAGAAACGGCTTCTTTCGCATCACTCTCCCATACAGCTTCTCCTTGTGCAAAGTGCGCTGTATTGTTGACCGATGCACAGTGACACCATCTGCAGCAAGATGATGCTGCAGGTCTTTGGAGGTGGTCTGTGGATTGTCCTTGACTGTTCTCACCATTCTTCTTCTCTGCCTTTCTGATATTTTTCTTGGCCTGCCACTTCTGGGCTTAACAAGAACTGTACCTGTGTTCTTCCATTTCCTTACTATGTTCCTCACAGTGGAAACTGACAGGTTAAATCTCTGAGACAACTTTTTGTATCCTTCCCCTGAAAAGCTATGTTGAATAATCTTTGTTTTCAGATTATTTGAGAGTTGTTTTGAGGAGCCCATGATGCCACTCTTCATAGGAGAATCAAATAGGAGAACTACTTGAAAGTGGCCACTTTAAATACCTTTTCTCATGATTTGATACACCTGGCTATGAAGTTCAAAGCTCAATGAGGTTACAAAACCAATTTAGTGCTTCAGGAAGTCAGTAAAAAGTAGTTAGGAGTGTTCAAATCAAGAAAATGATAAGGGTGCCCATACTTTTGCACCGGTCAAATTTTGTTTAAATGCAGATTGCACATTTTCTGTTAGTACAATAAACCTCATTTGAATCCAGAAATATAACTGAGTCCATCAGTTATTAGATATATGAAACTGATATAGCTGTTGCAAAAACCAAAATTGTTATAAAGAAAAAAGGTTAACATTAATAGGGGTGCCCAAACTTTTACATATGACTGTATATGTATTATTGTGCAGTCATACAGCAAGTGGACAACTAATTTCTTAGCTAAAAGTTGAGAAGTCTGATGCAGTGCTCCTTGAAAGAAGGAATCAGGACAATAAGATACAACAAGAATAAATTGCAAACAAAATAAAGAATAAAAATGCAAAGAAAAAATAAGGAATATTAAATGTGTAAATATTACCAAAGAAAATACTGGCTAAAATAACATTGGCTGAAAATGCCCAATTCAAGGGTAATTACATTTAGTTCTGTTTTAAATGGTAATTTTACAACATATATATACTATATATACTATCAGACCAGTGTGGGAAGGTTATTTATATTTAAAGGAAGGATTAATAACTACAAAACTACAATAGTTGGGAGATGAGACAGAATCACAACCGCCTAATTATATGCTTCACCAAACAAAGAAGGTCTGGCATTACCAACAACTACATTTTTATTTTTGTGTATATGTGGAACAGCTGCTATATGTGAATAAAGAAGTCCCCCACTAAGTTTTTTTTATTTGTTTAATTTGTATCTATGCATGTAACGTAGTGTGAGTGTATCCATATACTCGCCTATCGCTGCTCTCTCCGGTGCCCAGCGCCGTTCTTCAGTTCTTAGTCACCTCTCTGTAGACTGTTAGGGTTACCCAGAAGTGGCTTTTACAATCTAAGCCTATGGAGCGTCACATTAAGGCTCCATAGGCTTTTGTTGTAAAAGAGACTTCTGACTCCATAGAGCAAGCCGGCTAGTCACAATTTTGGTGCCGTCACTTAGAAGAGGAACAGAACAGCGCTGGATCCCAGAGAGCAGCATTGGACAAGTACCATATATTGAATTCACTGACTCTATATTACATGCATATACACGCATCTAATGAATAAAAATGTAGTGGAAAGCTTCTTTAGAGAAAAGTTGAGTTAATAAGAAACATTTATAAAAATTGTAGAAATGGTTATTGAAATAATATTGAAATTTGTAGCTGTATTCAGTAAAATTAAAAACAAAACACAAATGGTAAGCCTGCTTTTATTGCCGTTTTATATTGTCTATGGTCAAACAATCCGCTAGCTAGAATTTTTTTTTACAAATAAGTTATCTAACTAAAAAAAATGTGTAAACTGCAAGAATTGTTTTAAAATGATTAATGTAATAGAGCATATATGTTTGGCTGCAGCATTCAAGTGACTGAAGGAGGACTTCATCCCAGGGACATGTCTTTCCGATTTTTCCGCGCGGATTTGCTGCTGTTTTAAATCCGCAGCATGTCAATACTTTCTGCGGATTCCGCAGCGGTTTACCACCTGTTCCATTGTCCAGGTGTCAATCCGCAGGGGAAAACCGCTGGCAAATCCGCAGGAAAACCGCAGGTCACTTTACCTGCAAATCCGCGTGGAAAAATCCGCAGGTGAATCCGCAGCATGTGTCCTCACCCTTAGAAGTTAGACAGCCCTTTTTGGTGCGTAAAAGCTTAAAAAAGGGGCATCTTAGTTTCCTTTTCAGTCTCTGCCCTCTTATTCCACCAAGAATACTGCAAAATATACAGTGAGAAATGTAAATGTATTTAATGCAGATGAAATATAGTTGAAATATTGCACAATAATATTGCAAAAACAAGAAAGCAAAAACAATCTGACCTTGTGGTGTTTCCTTTTTCTCCTGAAATAAATTTGTTTTCTTTCTAGAAGCAAGACACTGGACAGACGCTGCTGGATATGGTCTTCAATCACTTGAGTGTAAAAGAAAGAGAATACTTTGGTTTACAGCACAATGAAGATTCATTAGATTTACATGTGAGTGAACAGTATTACCCTTTTCTAGCTAAAAAATTTAAATCAAATTAATTCTGTTTCAGGAGCGCACAATACTTTTAGAGCATACAGGGGGATCAAGTGTAGAGTATTTAGTCTGCACATTTAGTATTTTAGCTTCTGTATTTTTGCATTAATGCATTGTAAATATTTCGTGGCCATGTGCCTTTTTAAATTTTAGTCTATAATGTGCAACTACAAGTGCTTCTCACTAAATTAGAATATCATCAAAAAGTTAATTTATTTCAGTTCTTCAGTACATAATGTGAAACTCATATTATATAGCGTCATTACAAACAAAATGATCTATTTCAAGTGTTTATTTCTGCTAATGTTGATGATTATGGTTTACAACCAATGAAAACCCAAAAGTCATTATCTCAGTAAATTAGAATACTTTTAACACCAGCTTGAAAAATGATTTTAAATTCTGAAATGTTGGCCTACTGAAATATATGTTCAGTAAATGCACTCAGTACTCGGACGAAGCTCCTTTTGCATCGATTACTGCATCAATGCGGCGTGGCATGGAGGCGATCAGCCTGTTGCACTGCTGAGGTGTTATGGAAGCCCAGGTTGCTTTGATAGCAGCCGTCAGCTCGTCTGCATTGTTGGGGTCTGGTGTCTCTCATCTTCCTCTTGACAATATCCCATAAATTCTCTATGAGGTTAAGGTCAGGCGAATTTCCTGGCCAATCAAGTACAGTGATACTGTTGTTTTTAAACCAGGTATTGGTACTTTTGGCAGTGTGGACAGGTGCGAAGTCCTGCTGGAGAATTAAATTTCCATCAAGAAGCTTGTCGGCAGAGGAAAGAATGAAATGCTCTAAAATTTCCTGGTAGATGGCTGCACTGACTTTGGTCTTGATAAAACCCAGTACACCTACACCAGCAGATGACAGGCCTGTGACAGGAGCCTTGCATACCAGGACAGGACGGGGGGAGCCACACATACCAGGACAGCGATGGGGGGAACCATGCATACCAGGACAGGACAGGGGGAGGGACACAAACCAGGACAGGACGGGGGGAGCCACACATACCAGGACAGCGACGGGGGGAGCCATGCATACCAGTCCTGGATGGGGGGGGGGAGGCATTGCATACCCGGCCTATACTCGAGTCATTAAACTTACTCAGTTTTCCGTGGCAAAATTAGGTGCCTCGGCTTACACTTGGGTTCACTTTCACTAGTATATACGGTATATGATCATTAAAGTGAATATGAATTTGGTCTCTCACTTGCCACTATAACAGCCTTTTCTTTCCTTGGAAGAATTTCCATTGGATATTTCAGCATAGCTACATAGATGAATTTAGCCAGTGAAAGTGATGCTAATACTGGCTGACAAGACCTCATTTAACATAAAATTTTCATAAACTGTTTGCATATTGGCTGTCAAAAAATATATTCCAACAAAAAAACTGTTTTCAGCATTTAAAGAGTAACTAAACATTCTTACGGATTTTTCATATTTAGCAGGTATTTGAATTGCCTGCAGATCTTCGGGGGCTTGGCTTATGAGACCCTTACCAATCATTAAATAGACCCCAAGAAGTGCGCAGCTTAGCAGATACAAGTGTAGAAGCGCAATGCTCTTGTGTGTGCCCACGCAATCCAGAGTAGGGATTATTCCAGGAAATGCATAGGCTGCTTATGCTCATCATGCCTGCAGTTAGACTATTCTTTTCCTCTGCCCAGAGGCGTAATCTAGGCTTTCTGGCACCTGGGGCAAGAATTTGGTTGGGCTCCCTCCCCCCCCCCCCCCAGTACATATGCGACTTCCACACTTAGTCATGTACCCACGAGCTGCTCTCCCTAATGCTCTCAATGTTCAGTAAAAAACTGAAAGCAGGAAGAGAAGCTCGTTGTCACAAGACCATAACTATGAAAATCGCATATGAGTGAAGTGTCTATGTGATGACTATTGGAACCTGCAGAGCTGAATCCTGACATTGCAGGCTTCTGAATTCTCACAACTAATGCACTGCACACGTTTAGAATTCTCCCTTGCCGATGTACAGTCATGTCAGCACAAGTATGTGATTTGTATACTTATGGCCACATTCCGACTAGACGTGCCCGGCCTCGCTCTGTACATTTTCATTGAGTGAGGCCACACATGTCTAGTCAGCATGTGACCGTATGTATGTAAATTACCGGCACGAGAGAATCCTAACAGCGTTCAGTGAGCGCTGTGAGAATTCAGAAGTCTGCAGTCACATAGAATGACTGCAGACTCAGCACAAACCTGAACGACCCCTTTATTATTCCTGACATAAATAAAAACAAGAGAATTAGTCAGTATCACAAATAACATTTACATCCAGGTACCTTATAGATGACGTCATCTCTGGAGTCGTTCTCCTTCTTTTCGTCTTCTTGTCCAGACCCCATGAGATGACTTTTCTCATCCACAGCCGTCTCTGCAGACTTCCATCTTCTCTGGTCTTCTGCAGCAAATCTCCAAACAATGCCCTTAAAGATAGAAGTGTCATTATAATGCTCCTAAATAAAAATATCTGCAATATACTGTCGCCTCACACTATTCCCCTCCCTCCTCATACTGTCTCCTCTAACATCCCACCTGTTCACCATACTGTCTCCTCATATATTTACCCCCTCACTCTCTATAATGTCTGCTCACACATACATCTGACTCCCCATACTGTGTCTGTACATGTCCCATCACGCTCACTCCCCATACTGTGTCCACATACATTCACTCGTTCGCTCCCCATACTGTCTGCACCCATCCCCCATACTGTTTCCTCATACATGCCCTCATACATACATACATACTCTTCATTTTGTGTCTTCAAATCTCCCCACACATATTAAATCCCCCCATCCCCACTCCAAATCCCCCATCCACACTCCAAATCCCTCACACACATTAAATCACCCATCCACACTCCAAATCCCTCACACACATTAAATAACCCCCCATCCCCACTCCAAATCCCCACACACATTAAGTATCCCCCATCCCCACTCAATAACCCCCTGTCCCTACTCCCAAATCCCCCACACATTATGTACCCCTCACTCCAAATCCCCCCCACACATTATATACCCCCACTCTAAATCCCGCCACATTAACCCCCATCCCCACTCATGAACCCCTATCCCACTTCCAAATCCCCCCACACATTAAGTATCCCCCATTCCCACTCAATAACCCCCGTCCCTACTCCCAAATCCCCCAACACATTATGTACCCCCCCACACATTATGTACCCCCATTCCAAATCCCCACACACATTAACCCCCATCCCCACTCATTAACCCCCATCCCCACTCCAAATCCCCCCACTCATTAACCCCCATCCCCACTCCAAATCCCCCCACACAATAACCCCCATCCCCACTCCAAATTCCCCCACACATTAACCCCCATCCACACTCATTAACCCCCCACTCATTAACCTCCATCCCCACTCATTAACCCCCCATTCCCACATTAACCCCCATCTCCACTCATTAACCCCTCACACACATTAACCTTCATCCCAACTCATTAACCCCACACACACATTAACCCCCTTCCCCAATCTTCGGTGGTTTCTTCAGCTCCACAGTGGAGCACACTTACCACCAGCGTTCACTCTGGGCGCCGGGGAGTGACGTCAGCAGCGTGATCACATGACCTGATCACACTGCTGATGTCGCTCTTGCCCGGCTGTCAGAGCTTCGATTGTACTGGCGCCTGTATAGACGCCAGTTCAGTTGTTCCCTGGGAGCCGGCGCGCGCACCTTCACTGCGCCGGCTGTCCGCTTGACAGCTGACACAGAGAACCGCCGACTCTCAGGCCGGGGGGGGCGGCAGAATGCAGCTGCCGGGGGGACACTGGACCGCTGCAATTGGCTGCACGACTGCGCCCCCCCCTGCCGGCTGCGCCCAGGGAAAATGCCTCAGCTGCCCCCCCTGGATACGCCTCTGCCATTATCTTAACTCTGAATAAATGGGGTTATTCCATAGCTTAGTACTTTAAAATTTGAAACAAAAGATTAAAGGGAATCTGTCACCCCTTTTTTGAGATATCATATAATGATATCATTCAATTGTGTGTCACATAAGGATTCTCTTAGTACTTTTGCTTCCCCCTGACCCCGCTCTTTTCATGCATAAATACCTTTTTTTATATCGGTTCAGATGTATGTAAACTGCCGCTGTCTTATCCACTAGGCGGGGCTTATTCAACTGCTCCCCCTCCCTGTCTTGCGCTACGCATTTCTTCTTGTGTACAGCAAACCAGGGAAGGGGGAGCAGTTGAATAAGCCCCGCCCAGCGGACCGGACAGCGGCAGTTTACATACATCTGAACCGATATAAAAAAGGTATTTATGCATGAAAGGTGCGGGGTCAGGGAGAAGCAAAAGTACTAAGAGAATCCTTATGTGACACACAACTGAATGATATCATTATATGATATCTAAAAAAAGGGGTGACAGATTCCCTTTAAACAATCTCCCCATCTCCTTCCAAGCCACTATAGTAACCCATAAAAGTATAGACTATTTCAGTTTATAAGATATGGTATTTCTGAGAATGGCGTGTGTAAAAGGGCTGTCCAAGTGCCACAAGAGGTTCAGGCTAGCCTTCAGTGAAAAGTTAGAATAATAATGCCCTAGTAATTCAGCCACATTTCTCAACTATGAAGCTAATTTATGTCCACCATAGCACAGAAAATTATTTTCATTTTCTAAGTTTTGCCAATCCAATACCCAGATGTTTCCAACACCATATTTAAGACATAAATGCCAAATTAAGTTGCTCAATATCTTAGGATTTAAAGGTTTATGCCTATCTTCACAAATGGGTATTGTTGTACAGAGCTTATAAATATAAGCAGTTTTGCAATTTACTGCTTGGTAAAATTTTTCAGCCGTCCTTGAGATATCAACACTTTTTTTTCTTGTTTTATGCACAGTGTTTGAAAACTTTTTCTACTTAGTTTTTTTAGTATTGATCTAAAGCTGGCAAGGATCGATGGAGCTTGCTGTAATCTCCTAATCCCACGAATTTCATTGCAGTGCTCAAATGCTAGGCAGTAGTGGTGTTCAGCCTCCTAGACAAACAAAGCAAAAGCAAAGTGTTATAATTTAAAGAACAGCTGAAAATATTAATAAGCAGTAAAATGAAGAATTGCTTAGAAGCACTAATTAACAATATCAATCTATGATGGGAATAACCCTTTAAAGAATAACCCCTTAATGCAAAATAGCATATAGGTATGTAATTGATTTCTGAGGTAGTTCATGTGTGGAGAAGGCTCGGAAATTAAGCTCCTTCCATATGCAGTAGATGCCAGATATATTACATTGTCAGCAGGGAGCTGGTAATGACACAGGCTCTTGCAAATCATCTTATCACGCCCACAGGGTTGTGATAACATGCAATGAGGAATGAATAGGGTGGAGAAACTAATGGCCGATGGACTAGTCACAGGATTAACTACTATAAGAAAAAAGGAGCTTATAAATACTTTTTTTAAATATGGATTTAAGTGAATAACATTATACAGGGCTAGTTAGGCAAGGTGTCACGGGGTTACCGCAACAGTGAGCAACCAGAAGAGAGCAGCATCTGATTGCTCCTAGGGTCCCGATCACTTAGCGACGCACCAGCGATCCCGACAACGATACGACCTGGTAAGGATTGCTGGTGCGTCGCTATATGGTCGCTAGTAAGCTGCTAAACAGGCAGATCTCTTCAGCGACGCAGCAACGATCTGGCGATCCGTGTAACGACTTTGCCGGTCATTGGTACCTTGTCACACAGCAGCTTTTCAGACTATTCCCGCCTGCGTCCCTGAGTTAAGCGTCGCCAACGAGGTCGATTGTCGGTGTCAAACACAGCAATGTGCGCTGGCCAGCGGGACGCCGACGACGAAAAAATGGCCCAGGACATTCAAGCACGATCAGCGATATCCAGCGGGGGGGGGGGGGGCGGTCACCACTGCGTGTCACATGTAGTAAGGTCGCTGTTGCGTCACAAAATCGGTGACGCTTCAGCGATCTCGCTAGCGATCTCACTATGTGAGAAGGGGGCTCTGCTCTTGTGCTGAAAAGAAGCACTTTACCTTCTTTTTAGATGGTGTTAATTTCTTTTGGCAGAACAAGGGTTAATCGGCCATGTTTGGAGCTCTGGGAGTCTGAGCTCTCGGCTGACCTTGGTTTGCTACTCCTATCCCCTATATAATCTTGGTCCTGATTGAAACACTTAATCTGAACTAGCTTATGCTCCATGGCTTGGAGGAGAGGTGTTTTGGTGGTTATGTGTATTGCCATTTTTTTAACACTACGGTTCGGCTACGCTTTAAAGAAGGCTACTACTTGCGCTGTAACGCAATTTTATTTCAAAGTACAAAATTAAAGGGGTAAAGGGGTAGTATGATTGAATAGTATGATTGCGTATACTCGCAATAGTATGATTGCGTATATTTTAACATACAAAGGTTAAGTACATATAAAGATTAAATACATAGAATGATTAAGTACAAATAATGATTAAGTACATATACTCACATCATCACCAAGAGGCTTTTAAAACATCATCTATCTGGAATGAGAAGCAACACCAAGACAGAGAACCCCTGGGAAATTCACAACACTGCACAGGCATCCCCAGTTATGCAGGTTTCACAAACCTGTACATGTATACCCTAGTTTCTGCTTCTCTCTTAGTCATGTTTCTCTGTAATTTATACTCCGTGTAATGCTGGTTTCACCATGCCCCTCCAGTGGCCAGCTTTCAAGATTAGATGACACAGAGATACCATGGAATCATCAGACGATGGGCAATAAACCCTGACTATAAAAGCCCACAAGTATTAAATAACTCCACCACAGATAGAGGTTAAATAAACCTTCATGTTTTACAATTACCAACAACAAACATCGAGAAACATAGAACTGTTTGTGATGTAGAAGGGCTTCAGACAATAAGCAAACAGTTCTCAAGATTGAGTCACTATGAGCATTGTCTGTCTGTAAATGTATGACCAGTAATGCTGCTATGTAATGGGGTGAATGCATTCTGTACATTTAAATATGGACTCAAAATATCAATTTTTAAATACACACTACGATATGAGGAGTTTGAAGGAGTTAACTGTGACTGTTGCGTGGGTTTGTAAGTGTGATAATTCCCTTTCCTCTACTAAATTTGTTTTTTCCCCAGCCTCCACTCCCCGGTGCATTCCTCTGTTATATGTGAGTGAATATTTGTATGTCTGGTATTTTAAGTTACCCTTGTTCATCGAGTTGGTGTACTGCGGTGTACAGCAACTCCCATCTTCCTGAGTGGGGGAAGAGAACTAACGCAGGGCTGATTCAGGAGATAAGGCAAGGGTGGAGTCCCCGTCAACTTCATCTTCAGAAGTATCCAGGAGAATAGGGTGAGCAAGGGCACCCACTAGTGTTAGGGACAGGGAAGGACCCCTTGGTCATTGGTCACCCGACAGCTGATTCGTGACACAGGGAATTTAGTGAAGTATATGTGAATACTGCTGGGTTGGAGGGCATGACGGGACCCGACGTGTTCCTTTTAAATGCTGCAGTCAATCTCCGACAGCAGAGTTTATCCCCTTACTGCCATCGGACGGTATACTACGTCAGATGGCAGTATCCCCGATAAGCCCGAATCAAAGCCCGGGACACGTCAGCTGTTTTGAACAGCTGACATGTGCCCGCAATGGGCACCTGTGGAATCGCGATCCACCTGCGCCTATTAACTAGTTAAATGCCGCTGTCAAACTCTGATAGCGGCATTTAACCCGCGTTTCCTGCCATCGGCCTGGAAATACGCACACCATTGACCCACGTCACGTGATTGGGAGTCACCGGTTCATCGGCATAACAACCAGAGGTCTCCTTGAGACCTCTATGGTTGTTGATGTCGGATTGCTATGAGCTCACAGCAATGCAATAATTCTGCTACATACAGGCGATCTGAGCATCGCCTCTATGTAGCAGAGCCGATCAAGCTATGGCAGCTTCTAGCCTTCCATGGAGGCTATTGAAGCATGCCAAAAGATAAAGAAAAATGTTTTTAAAAATATAAAAAAAATAACAAAACTTAAGTTCAAATCACCCCCCTTTTGCCCTATTCAAAATAAGCCAATAAAAGAAAATCAAACATACACATATATGGTATCGACACATTCAGAATCGCCCGATCTATCAATAAAAAAAAGGATTAACCTGATTGCTACACAGTGTAGCGAGAAAAAAATCGAAATGCCAGAATTACGTTTTTTTTGTTGTCGCGACATTGCATTAAAATGCAATAGCGAGCAATTAAAACAACGTATCTGCACAAAAGTGGTATCATTAAAAATGTCAGCTCGGCACGCAAAAAAAAGGCCTTACCCAACCCGAGATCATGAAAAATGGAGACACTACGGGTCTTGGAAAATTGCACTTTTTTTTTTCTTTAGTAAACTTTGGAATTTTTTTTTCACCACTTAGATAAAAAAGAACCTAGACATGTTTAGTGTCTATGAACTCGTAATGATCTGGAGAATCATAATGGCAGGTCAGTTTTAGCATTTAGTGAACCTAGTAAAAAAGCAAAACAAAAAAAGTGTGGGATTGCCCTTTTTTTTTTTTTTTGCAATTTTACCGTACTTGGAATTTTTTTCCCATAGTCGAGTACACGACATACTAAAACCAATGGTGTCGTTCAAAAGTACAACTCGTCTCTCAAAAAAATAAGCCCTCACATGGCCATATTGACGAAAAATAAAAAAGTTATGGCTCTGGAAAGAAAGGGAGCAAAAATGAAAACCCAAAACTGAAAATACCTCTGGTTGTTAAGGGGTTAATAAAAACATTATGGAGAGAAAACAGCAATATATTATATAGTATAGTGGGGGAAAATAGTATTTAGTCAGCCACCAATTGTGCAAGTTGTCCCACTTAAAGACATGAGAGGCCTGTAATTGACATCATAGGGTAGACCACAACAATGTGAGAAAATGAGAAAACCTGCCACTGCCACCGGCATTCGTACCAGAGCGTGCGGCTGCATAGAAATACATGTAGCCGCACGCTCCAGTCCCAGTGCCGGCTACAGTGCCGGGTTTTCATGCGAGAGACTCACACGAGAATCATACAAGTCTCTCGCAAGTGATTACGAGCCCGTAGTTAAAGGGATAGATTGATTTTGGTGTCCTCAAAAGGTTTATATTTGGGTATTTTATTTGCAATCATGCCACTAGTACCAGCTAACTATGATATGACCAATCTTCTGCAAGAGAAAGATGTTTAAAAGGAACCAGTCATTAGGATTTTATACTCCAGACTAATGGCAAGTATGTAGAGGCGCTCTAATGCAGAGTAAATCAATATTTTCCTCCTAGAAATCCGATTTGCTGTTTTAAATGGAATCTGTCAGCAGGTTTTTGCTATGTAATCTGCAGACAGCAAGAGATAGAGGCTGAAACACAGAATTCATGGATGTGTCACTTGTCAAAGTGCCTACTGTTTACTAACTGTGAAGGATTTATCACAAAGAGATTAACATTGCTGCACTACACTAGTCCAGCAGCGTCCCCTCCTGTGATAAGTAGCTCCAGCGTCAAACTGGAGCTCCTTGGGCCCACAGGGCAAAATAATTCTTGGGGCCTACTATGTAGCTACATAGAAATAAATAAAATACCTCTAATTGTGCAGTAAAACATGCTAATATCAGGGCATAAGATAAGGTAGTACACGTCTTAAAGATATAGCAGGGGTTCGCGCTTACGTTTTGGTGCAAACTCAATGATAAATGTCCTCTGGTGTTCATTAACTACTAAGCCAATGTGTTATAGCACCAGTGTAGTGGAGGGGATTTTAGGACATCTCATCCTACGGGGAGAAAATCCACAGCGGAACTGACTGATGCAGATTCAACATGAATAGTTCGACAATTCATGCTGCAGATATTTACCACTAATTTCATCCTTGGCAATGCAACGTGTCAGGTTAATGGTAAAGGTGCAACATTATATAGTAGTAAACGCAGCAATGTCTGCACAATGTCTGTGTGGATATTTCCGCTGTTAATTTTCTGTTTGATTTCTACATCAAATACATTATGTGAATGTCCCCTCTTATAGTGGTGGGAGTCCTAAATCACTTATGTTTGACATTGGGGTAATATCAAAAGAGCTTTCCCTCACTTTCCCCCCTACACTTTTTACAGAAATCTATAAGGCCATAACTTTTTATGAATGGAATCTTTTTGTTAGTAACATAGTAACATAGTTATTAAGGTTGAAGGAAGACTTTAAGTCCATCTAGTTCATTCCCATATCTTATCCTAACTTGCCCTAACATGTTGATCCAGAGGAAGGCAAAAAAAAACCCATGTGGCAAACAGTAAGCTTCACATTGGGGAAAAAAAATTCCTTCCCGACTCCACATACGGCAATCAGACTAGCTCCATGGATCAATGCAATATTAAGGAAACTAGTGTATATACCCTGTAATATTATACTTTTCAAGAAAGGCATCCAGTCCCTTCTTAAATTTTAGTAGGGAATCACTCATTACAACATCATATGGCAGAGAGTTCCATAGTCTCACTGCTCTTACAGTAAAGAATCTGCGTCTGTGAGTATGCTTAAACCTTCTTTCCTCCAGACGTAGAGGATGCCCCCTTGTCCCATCACAGGTCTAAGGCCTCTTTCACACTTCCGCTTTTTGACCATCAGTCAAAATCCGCCAGGTTTTGAAAAAAACGGATCCGCCATTTTTTTTGGCGGATCCGTTCTTTTCCCCATTGAGTTGCATTACTGGTGGATCTTGACGGATGGCCATCCATTGGAACCGTTTTTGTGAGGATCCGCAAACTTTTTTGCATCCGCCGGCATGCCTGGACGGACCTTGCAACTTTTTTTTGTTGTTGGATCCACATTTTCCAGTGCGCATGCCCGGAGAAAGGAAGTCAGGGAGAAAATTAACCCTGAAATCCTTTCTGGCGGACGAAAAAAATTCTCTCTCTTTCCTTTAAAATTCTTCATTCTGCGGAACCGTCAAAAAAGGATCCTGTGGCATCCGTTCGCATCAGTTAGGAACGGATCCGCTTTTCAGCCTTTTTGGCGGATTTTAGCTGACACAAAAAACTGAAGTGTGAAAGAGGCCTAAGAGTAAAAAGATCATTAGAAAGGTCTTTGTACTGTCCCCGCATATATTTATACATTGTAATAAGATCACCCCTAAGCCTTCGATTTTCCAAACTAAATAACCCCAAGTGTAATAACCTGTCTTGGTATTGCAGACCCCCCTAGTTCCCTAATAACCTCGGTCGCTCTTCTCTGCACCCGCTCCAGTTCAGCTATGTCTTTCTTATACACTGGAGACCACAACGGTACACAGTGTTCTAAGTGTGGTCGCACTGGTGACTTTTATAGAGGTAAAATTATGTTCTCCTCATGAGCATCTATGCCTCTTTAATGCATCCCATTATTTTATTTGCCTTTGCAGCAGCTGCCTGACACTGGCTACTAACTGTGAGTTTGTCATCCACCCATACACCCAGGTCTTTTTCAGTGACAGTTTTGCCCAGTGTTTTACAATTAAGCACATAATTATACATCTTGTTTGTTCTACCCAAGTGCATGACTTTACATTTAACCCCATTAAAGCTCATTTGCCATTTATCAGCCCAAGCTTCTAGTTTACATAAATCCTCCTGTAATATAAAATTGTCCTCCTCTGTACTGATTGCCCTGCAGAGTTTAATGTCATCTGCAATTATTGAAATTCTACTCTCTATGCCCCTTACAAGGTCATTAATAAATATGTTAAAAAGAAGCGGGCCCAAAACTGACCCCTGTGGTACCCCACTGCTAACTGTGACCCAGTCCGAGTGTGCTCCATTAATAACCACCTTTTGTTTCCTATCCCTGAGCCAGCTCTTAATCCACTTGCACATATTTTCCCTTATCCCCATTGTTCTCATTTTATGTATCAACCTTTTGTGTGGCACCGTATCAAAAGCGTTTGAAAAGTCCATGTGCACCACGTCCTCTGTATTCCCTTGGTCCAGTCCATAACTTACTTCTTCATAAATGCTTATCAGATTAGTCTGACAGGAATGGTCCCTTGTAAACCCATGTCGATATTGGGTCATGAGGTTATTCTTCTCCAGATACTCCAGTATAGTATCTCTTAGAAAACCCTCCAGGATTTTACCCACAGTTGAGGTTAAACTTACTGGCCTATAATTTCCAAGTTCAGTTTTTGTCCCCTTTTTGAATATTGGCACCACATTTGCCATGTGCCAGTCCTGTGGTACAGACCCTGTTATTATGGAATCTTTAAAGATTAAAAATAATGGTCTATCTATGACTGTGCTTAATTCCTGCAGTACTTGGGGGTGTATCCCATTCGGGCCCGGGGATTTGTCAATTTTAGTGATTTTTAGATACCGCCGTACTTCCTGTTGGGTTAAGCAGGTGACATTTATTGGAGAATTTGTATCCCTCATCATGTTATCCGTCATGGGATTTTCTTGTGTAAATACTGTTGAAAAAAGTCATTTAGCATATTGACTTTTTCCTCATCCACCATTTCACGCAGACTATTTTTAAGGGGGCCAACACTATCATTTTTTAGCTTCTTACTATTTATGTAGTTAAAGAATATTTTGGGATTATTTTTACTTTCTCTGGCAATGAGTCTCTTTGTCTCAATTTTTGCTGTCTTGATTTGCTTTTTACAGAATTTATTTAATTTTCTGTATTTATTTAATGCCTCACTACTACCTACTTGCTTTAATTCTCTAAATGCTTTCTTTTTGTCACTTATTGCGTCACTTACAGCTCTGTTTAACCATAGTGGTTTCCTCCTATTTCTAACATGTTTATTCCCATACGGTATATATTGTGCACAGGTTCTATTCAGGATGCTAATAAATGTCTCCCTTTTTTTGTGTATTTTTATGTCTCAGGATATCGTCCCAGTTAATTGCACCAAGATCATCTCTCATCCGCTGGAAATTTGCCTTCCTGAAGTTTAGTGTCCTTGTAACCCCCCTACTGCACATCTTATTAAAGGACACCTGATAACTTATTATTTTGTGATCACTATTACCCAAGTGACCCTCAACCCCTTATGTTTGACATGCGGTTTGGCATGTTGGTTAATATTAGGTCTAGCAGTGCCCCCCCTCTTGTTGGGTCCTGAACCAGTTGTGAAAGGTAATTGTCTCTCATAGTTGTCAAAAACCTATTACCTTTGCTGGAACTGCAGGTTTCGGTTCCCCAATGTATTTCAGGGTAGTTGAAGTCCCCCATAATAATGACGTCTCCTTGAGTCGCTGCTTCATCTATTTGCTTTATGAGGATATTCTCTGTTGCTTCCATTATTTTTGGAGACTTATAATAAACCCCTATCAGTAATTTATTACTTTTCCCCCCTCCCCTTATCTCCACCCACAGGGACTCTACATGTTCATTAGATTCATATATATTATCACGCAGGATGGGTTTTAAGGATGATTTTACATATAAAAACACGCCTCCCCCTCGCTTATTTGTATGGTCATTTCTGAACAGACTATAGCCCTGTAAATTAACTGCCCAGTCATGGCTCTCGTCCAGCCATGTCTCAGATATCCCCACCATGTCATAATTATGTTCCAACAACATTAACTCCAATTCCTCCATTTTGTTGGCGAGGCTTCTGGCATTAGTATACATGCACTTTATGTATCTCTCTGTACCTCTATTCTTTCTTAAATTATTGACTGTTCTAACTCCACCCCCCATGCCACCCCCAATTTCATTATTTGTGCCCAAGTCTCTATCTGCACTGTCTTCCCCTCCTCTAAAAGGAATACCCTCCCCCCCCCCGTCCCTAGTTTAAACACTCTTCCAACCTTCTAGCCATTTTCTCCCCCAGCACAACTGCACCCTCCCCATTGAGGTGCAGCCCGTCCCTAGCGTAGAACCTGTAGCCAACTGAGAAGTCGGCCCAGTTCTCCAGGAACCCAAACCCCTCCTTCCTACACCTATTCCTGAGCCACTTATTAGCCTCCCTAATCTCCCGTTGCCTCTCTGGCGTGGCACGTGATATAGGAAGTATTTCTGAAAATACCACCTTGGAGGTCCTTGCTTTAAGCTTGCAGCCTAATTCCCTGAAATCATCTTTAAGGACCTTCCACCTACCTCTAACTTTGTCATTTGTGCCAATGTGCACCATGACCGCTGGATCCTCACCAGCCCCTCCCAGTAATCTGTCAACCCGATCAGCGAAGTGTCGGACTCGAGCGCCAGGTAGGCAGCACACCGTTCGACAATCCCTGTCTTTGCGACAGATTGCCCTATCTGTTCCCCTAATAATTGAGTCCCCCACTACCAGCACCTGTCTGGCCTGCCCTTTTCTCCTATTTCCCCCCTTACTGGAGCAGACACTCCTCTGGCTTTCAGAGGTCATGCCTTGCTGCAGCAGTGCTACTCCTGCACTAACACTCCCCTCATCTGCCAACTTAGCAAACTTATTAGGGTGTGCCAGATCAGGACTAGCCTCCCTGGTGCTCTTCCCTCTACCCCGCCTTCTGTCACCCAGCTAGCTGCTTCATTGTCCTGCAGCTCCAACCTAGCATCCCCCAACCTCATCTATCCCATTGAGCGTCTGCTCAGTGAGCAGAAGACTCCTTTCCATATTGTCTATGGATCTCAGTGTTGTCAACTGCACATTTAGATCCAGTATTTGGGCTTCCAAATGCACAATGTGCTCACACCTCGCACAGCAGTATGCACCCTCGACCGGTTGTTCAAGGATTTCATACATGCGGCAAGACGTACACTGGATGATTTGGCAATAGTGGAGCACATCCTAATGGGGATTGCAGCAGACAGAAAAGATAAGCTAAAATAAATAAAAAGTATTAATGAAATATAACAGCAATTCAGTAATACCTCCCTTGGAAACTCCCTGAATCCAAAGTACAAGTCACACACTTACCACAGTTCACACTTTCGCTCAGGTCACACTCAGCTCGTTCACACTCGCTCATGCAGAAGATTTAAAAGAATTTTTTTTTCCCTTTTACCAGCACACCACTCTGCTGCTCAATGCACTTCCAAAAGCAAAAACTAGTAGGGAAAGAAAAGTTTTAGTCAGAGGTGATAAAGGGGGAGAGGGGCTCAGACAGGGGAGATACAGGGGAAGGGGGCTCAGTCAGGGTGATACAGGGAGAAGGGACACAATCAGTCATGGGTAATAAAGGGGGAGGGGGTGCAGTCAGGGGTGATACAGAGGGAGGGGACACAGTTAGTCAGGGGTAATACAGGGGGAGAGGGGCTCAATCAGGGTGATACGAGAGGAGGGGTGCAGTCAGGGGTGATACAGGGAGAGGGGGTTCAGCAGGGGTGATATAGGGAGAGGGAGTTCAGTCAGTCAGGGTTATACAGGGAGAGGGTTCTCAGGGGTGATACAGGGGGAGAGGGTCTCAGTCAGGGGAGATATAGGGGAAGTGGGCTCAGTCAGGGTGATTAAGGGAGAGGGTACATAGTCAATCATGGGTAATACAGGGGGAGGGGGTACAGTCAGGGGTGATACAGAGGGAGGGGACACAGTCAGGGGTGATATAGGGGGAGAGGGGCTCAGTCAGGGTGATACAGGAGGAGGTGGTGCAGTCAGGGGTGATATAGGGAGAGGGGGTTCTGCAGGGGTGATATAGGGAGAGGGAGGTCAGTCAGGGTTATATAGGGAGAGGGTTCTCAGTCAGGGGTGATACAGGGAGAGGGGTTTCAGTCAGTCGGGTGATACAGGGAGCGGGATCTCAGTCAGTCTGGGGTGATACAGGGAGAGGGGTCTCAGTTTGGGGTGATACAGGGAGAGGGTTCTCAGTCAGTCGGGTGATACAGGGAGCGGGTCTCAGTCAGGGGTGATACAGGGAGGGGGTGCAGTCGGGTGATACGGGGGGGTGCAGTCAGGGGTTATACAGGGAGAGGGTGCAGTCAGGGGTGATACAGAGAGAGGGGGTTCAGTCAGGGGTAATCCAGAGAGAGAGCACTTAGTCAGGGTGATACAGGAGAGCTGGCACAGTCAGGGGTTAATGCAAGGGTAGAGGCGCTCAGCCAAGGTGATTCCGGGGCGAGGCGGTTCAGCAGGTGTGATACAGGGGGAGGGGGTGCAGTCAGGGGTGATAGATGGAGAAGAGCAGTCAGGGGTGATACAGGGGGAGGGGTGCAGTCAGGGGTGACACAGAGGGAGGGGATGCAGTCAGGGGTAATACAGGGAGAGGGTTCAGTCAGGGGTGATAAAGGAGAGGGCTCAGTCAGGGGTGATTCTGGGGCGAGGCATTTCAGCCGGTGTGATATAGGGGGAGGGGGCTTAGTCAGGGGTTATACGTTGGAGGGGTTGCAATCAGGGGTGATATAGAGGGAGGGGGTGCAGTTAATCATGAGTGAAAGGAGAGATGAGGTAATCGGGCCCTTATTTGTCTCTAAGTAGCTCAGACCCTTCCCCAATATCACCCCAGACTAAAAGCCCCCCATTTACATTTATTCACTGTTAGGCTGGAAGGGGGGCCATCTTCAACCATTGCAGGTGTAGCAGGGAGTCATCTATCTTCCTCTGCTGCTTACACTGTGGGTGAGAGGACGGCGCATTATGGATGACAGCACTGGGATGTACATCCGGGGAGAAGAGGACACAAACAAAGCTAACACTGGTGACGCACACATTGCTCTATGAGCTCTGAGAGTAGCTGCGAATAGTGAAGATGTACATGCTGGGAGGACGTCCTGCTCGTGGCTCCTTTTAGAGCTCATAGAGCAGTGTGTGCGTCACTGATAACACAGCTGACACGCTCGCCTGCTGCAGACTGCAGCATACTATTTGTAATAGAGCGCTCTTTTCATTCTGATGACTTTTTCTGTCACTGCTCTGCCCAGTAAGGCTACTTTCACACATCCGTTTTTTGCCGTTAGGCACAATCTGTCCAATATGGAAAAAGACGGATCCGGTGTAGTTAGGGGTGGAAAAAAAAATGATGGAACGGATCCGTTTTTTTTGTTAGCCGGATCCGTTCTGAACCCAAGAAATGCAGTGTGCGCATGTCGAGAGAGAGAGAGAGAGAGAAGCAAATGATCTGGGCATGCTCAGAGGAGAAAAACTGAATGCTGTGGCCAGATCAGGCATAAGACTGATCCGGTGGCCGGATAGTCCACTGACTTGCATTGTACCCAAGAGCCGGTAGCGCCACATCCGCTGCTGTCCTCTTTTTTCGCCGGACACAAAAAACTTTATAAGACGCGTTGTGTCTGGCCGCCGCAAACCAAATTGTAGACGGATCCGGAAAAAAATGGACTAAACGCAAGCACATGCGGCGCGATCTGGCGCATGTGCTAGTCAATGAGAAAAAACGCATCCGGCGGAAAAAAAGGATCCGTTTTTTAAAAAACACGCCGGATCGCACCTGATAGCAAAAAACGGATGTGTTAAAGTAGTCTAAGATAACAGGGGAGAACAGTCGGTATGCACAGTGCTTGTAAATCAAAAGCCGCGGAGACACCCTCACATGTTTCTCAACGCAAGCAGTGACTAGCCAGGTCTTTCACCGGGAAGGAACAACCACGGGAAGGGCAGTCTCCAATGAAGGAAACCACCTATGCCAAAACATGGTATCCATCCACAGACAGCTGTTTCGGGGTATTGCCCCTCATCAGTGTGGAGTAGGAAACTGGCTAGTAGGAGCAATGCCTAGTAAAAGACTGTGAAAAATGAGGATGAATGAACTCATGGAGATCAACATCCAACACTGCGGAGACACCATCACATCTTTCTCAACGCAAGCAGTGACTAGCCAGGTCTTTCACCGGGAAGGAACAACCACGGGAAGGGCAGTCTCCAATGAAGGAAACCACCTATGCCAAAACATGGTATCCATCCACAGACAGCTGTTTCATATTTCCCATAAGGGATGGGGGCAATGCTCTAGCATCACTGCGTTGAGAAACATGTGATGGTGTCTCCGCAGTGTTGGATGTTGATCTCCATGAGTTCATTCATCCTCATTTTTCACGGTATGCACAGTGCTGACACACGTGACTTAGGTTCACTGTGCCAGCAGATGTCAGTTCCTAGATCCACCGGATAATCCTCCGGTGGGTCAGTCCGACCCTGAGCAGCTCACTCTCTATGGACTTTGTATACACAGAGATCCTGGTGTGAGTGGGTAAAGCTTTCCCAGCTCTGCTTCGTTCTAAATCTAAAAGCTCCGATTGTGTCAGATTCGCTGCACCCATTAATGTAAGTGATACATCGTTGGATTCAGCTTGTCTTTGTCTACATCAGACTGCTCTCAGATGAGGTAGCAAAAACCTGGTGACAGATTCCTTTTAAAGAAATCCACACTTGAAATTATATAAAAATCGGTTGCAAATGCAGTAGGTAGGACAATGCACTTATCTCTCTTCTTATTCTCTGTTATCTGTTTCCTCTATCGAGATTTTTCATCAGCATGTTATTGCTGGGTTATCACAGATTGATAGTTCGGCTCTCGCAATGTCATACGGACCTTTCTGCACATACACTACCCTGGGCAATGACCAATTGTATGAGAACTTTCGTTAAAAGCAGGTCACTGAAAGAAGAGTGACCTGGCAGGCAGTGGGCAGGGAATAGGTAGAGAGGCAAGGGCATTGTTCCACTTCACTGCATTTGCAACTCATTTGCATAAGATTTCCATGATGGATTGATCTAAAACAGCAAAAAGGATTTCTACAAGCGAGGTACATGTTCATTATTGCCGTGCATTCACATACATGTGATATATTTTAAAACCAAAATGATTGCAATACTTTTCTATGTTTGTAAAATGTACTGGCCAAGTTGGTGCCTGGATTTTCCAGGAAAGGTTAGATGTCTGGAAAAAGCATTGTGAAAACTGTCCTATTACCCACCTTTTCTGCCTTTAAAATCTTTGCGATAGCCTTAACCTTAATACAGTGGGTACCGAAAGTATTCAGATCCCTTTAAATTTTTCACTCTTTGTTTCATTGCAGCCATTTGGTAAATTCAAAAAAGTTCATTTTTTTCTCATGAATGTACACTCTGTACCCCATATTGACTGAAAAAACCCCAGAAATATACACATTTTTGCATTTTTCTCATTCAAAGAGATTTCTTTATTTTCATGACTATGAAAACTGTAGATTCACTCTGAAGGCATCAAAACTATGAATTTGCACATTTGGAATTATATAATTAGCAAAAAAGTGTGAAACTGAAAATATGTCATATTCTAGGTTCTTCAAAGTAGCCACCTTTTGCTTTGATTACTGCTTTGCACACTCTTAGCATTCTCTTAATGAGCTTCAAGAGGTAGTCACCGGAAATGGTCTTCCAACAGTCTTGAAGGAGTTCCCTGAGATGCTTAGCACTTGTTGGCCCTTTTGCCTTCACTCTGCGGTCCAGCTCACCCCAAACCGTCTCGACTGGGTTCAGGTCTGGTGACTGTGGAGGCCAGGTCATCTGGCGTAGCACCCCATCACTCTCCTTCTTTGTCAAATAGCCCTTACACAGCCTGGTGGTGTGTTTGGGGTCGTTGTCCTGTTGAAAAATAAATGATGGTCCAACTAAATGCAAACCGGATGGAATAGCATGCTGCTGCAAGATGGTGTGGTAGCCATGCTGGTTCAGTGTGCCTTCAATTTTGAATAAATCGCCAACAGTGTCGCCAGCAAAGCACCCCCACACCATCACACCTCCTCCTCCATGCTTCTTGGTGGGAACCAGGCATGTTGAGTACATCCGTTCACCTTTTCTGCGTCGCACAAAGACACGGTGGTTGGAACCAAAGATCTCAAATTTGGACTCATCAGACCAAAGCACAGATTTCTGTAAGAGAAAGTTCTTACTGAGAGAGCTGGAAGAGCCGGAAAAAAATGCAGAGGATCTTATCAAGCTGAGGTCAAAGTTTAGTGAGAGATACACGGCAGAACAGGACAGATAATCAGGAAAGTTGAAGCATGCAGGCAAAAACAGGAATTCAGATGGGCAGAAATTTGCTGTGAAGTCTGGCGGTGAAAAGGCCCTTTAGCGTGGCCATGGTGTGGCACAGCGGCAGGATGGCGGTGGAATGGCCCCGATCGACAGTAGCAGGGGCTTCTTATACATAACAAAGAAAGCTGCATCTTGCCGCAGAGGGCGTTTTCATGATACTCTACAGAAACGTATTTTAGAACAAAGAATATAATGACATAATACGAAGACATTAACGTTTCCCCAAACAACACTAAAACCCATAGCATTCAATATTCTCTCTAGCTACTGTTATTAATCTTATCACTACTTTCAGGCTTGATCCATAAATTCAGGCATTTGACATTTTAATGAGTTTGTTCTTTTACCAACATTATCACGTATACACATATTGACCATATATTTGTCAACCCTATTCCCCTATTGATCCAATTTTCCGTTGGCTAGCAGACATGATCTTATTTTAGTTCTTCCATCTGCTTTTTCAAAGTACATCATATTAACTCTATTCTAAAAGTTGAATCCTGGTTCCTAATGTTTACAAGATGGCTGCCTGATTCGTCATGGCTGCTCAGTATATTCTAGCTAACCATTCTCTTACAATTTCCACTGGTCTAATGTCCATTCCTTGTGTTCTTTAGCCCAAACAAGTCTCTTCTTCTTGTTGCCTGTCCTTAGCAGTGGTTTCCTAGCAGCTATTTTACCATGAAGGCCTGCTGCACAAAGTCTCCTCTTAAAAGTTGTTGTAGAGATGTGTCTGCTGCTAGATCTCTGTGTGGCATTGACCTGGTCTCTAATCTGAGCTGCTGTTAACCTGCGATTTCTGAGGCTGGTGACTCGGATGAACTTATCCTCTGCAGCAGAGTTGACTCTTGGTCTTCCTTTCCTGGGGCGGTCCTCATGTGAGCCAGTTTCTTTGTAGCACTTAATGTTTTTTGCCACTGCACTTGGGGACACTTTCAAAGTTTTCCCAATTTTTCAGACTGACTGACCTTCATTTCTTAAAGTAATGATGGCCACTCGTTTTTCTTTACTTAGCTGCTTTTTTCTTGCCATAATACAAATTCTAGCAGTCTATTCAGTAGGACTATCAGCTGTGTATCCACCAGACTTCTGCACAACACAACTGATGGTCCCAACCCCATTTATAAGGCAAGAAATCCCACTTATTAAGCCTGACAGGGCACACCTGTGAAGTGAAAACCATTTCCGGTGACTTCCTCTTGAAGATCATTAAGAGAATGCCAAGAGTGTGCAAAGCAGTAATCAAAGCAAAAGTGGCTACTTTGAAGAACCTAGAATATAAGACATATTTTCAGTTGTTTCACACTTTTTTGTTAATTATATAATTCCACATGTGTTAATTCATAGTTTTGATGCTTTCAGAGTGAATCTACAGTTTTCATAGTCATGAAAATAAAGAAAACTCTTTGAATGAGAAGGTGTGTCCAAACTTTTGGTCTGTACTGTGTGTGTGTGTGTGTGTATATACAGTCTCAGTGTATTCTATATGCTGTGTATTCAGCTGTCTCAGTGAAGCAAATGGCATGTATTTACAGCAGTCTCAGTGTACCCTATAGTATGTATACTCAGCAGTCTCACCTTATTCTGTGTGATTGTATATGCAGCAGTCTGTTTATCCTATTCAATAAACAGCAGATTCACTGTGAATGCTAAGTGATGTGTATATATAGCAGAACCTCATTGTATACTATGTGATGTAAACCAGCAGTCTAATGTATTCTATGTGGTGTGTTTGTGTGTCTGTGTCTATATAGCAGTCTCGGTGTATCCTAAGTCACATGATATGTGTCCTGTATTCTGTTGTGAATTAAATATGGTTATAGAGATTTCCATTGCATTCTTGTTTTCTTTACATTTCCCTGAACATTAAAACTATTTTGGATTTGGGGTGGTATAATCACCATGCTTTAAATTATCTGAAAAATAAAAAATATATAGAATTCTGAGTGATAAATATTGCAACATATTGGCTTTGAATAATTTTATTTCTATAGTATAATATGTGAAACATTTTTTCTTTATTTTTCCAGAGATGGTTAGAACCCAACAAACCAATACGAAAACAACTAAAGGGTGAGTCAGATCGGTCCATAGCCTGGCAGACATTTTGGGGTTGTGCATAATTTCTTTTTTTTTTCATTTATCAATAACTGTCGTCACGTCATCTGCATAAATCTACTGAATCTGTTTTCTTGCTCTGTATCTTTATTCCAGGAGGTTTTCCTTGTAGTCTGATCTTTAGAGTACGATTTTTTATACCAGATCCAAACACTCTACAGCAGGATCAAACAAGGTAATTTTTTTAATGACATTACTTCATTTTATTTTTGCTCCCGTTTCCATGAACTATTTGTAAGTAGAAGGCTGATCTGAACACATTATTTTGTATATGATACGTTTGTGTCCTGTCTGCTACTTTATTAACATTTTTATTATTTTAGTGTTCTGATGCTTGCTGTTTGATCAATCTGGTGCACATAAATTTGAAGTACAGTTAAGCTGTTTAGTCTAAAGGCCCCGTTACACATAACGATGTCCCAGCGATCCCAGAAACGATCCGACATGATGGGATCACTGGAACAACGTTAGGCTGATCGCTGGTGAGCTGTCACAAGACAGTCCCTCCAGCGATCAGGACCAGTGACGCTGGACGCTGGTTTCTAATGTAAACAGCGGGTCCTGGATACCCACTGTTTACCTTGGAAACTGGCGTACATGCTGGTTTCCAAGGTAAACATTGGGTATCTAAGAGCCGCGTGACTCCTGGATGCCCGCTGTATCAGCGGGATCAGCGATAACCGGACAGAGGGTCAGTCGCTGATCCCCGTCACACACAGCAATCTCGCTGGCGAGATCGCTGTGGCGTCACAAAATCAGCAATCTCGCTAGTGAGATCGCTGTGTGTGATGGGGCCTTAAGTGTACTCCACCTATTGGTTGGCATGCTTTTTGCCATAAATGTGTGCCAAAAAATTGGTAAATCCACTACCCTTTGTCAGACAAAGCACAGAAGGGGTAAGATTTATCAATCTAAATGTACAAGTATTCTGTGCCAAAAAAAATATCCTTCACAACGTGCTATATGTTTGTGTGTTTTAGACACTTTTTACACCTTAGCCGATCAGTGAGTATGACTTGGCTGTGATGGGGTGTGGCTTATTGGGAAGGGGGCGTGCCTTAGCTTAGATATAATGCTCCAAAATTGTTCAACACATTTCTGGCACAAAGTAAACAAACTTAGAAATGGCAAAATTATACTAGACAGTATAAAAGTTAAACCTATTTATCAAACATCAGGAACCACTATGATAAGTGCTGCACATTTTTAAGGCTATGTGCACACACTGCGGATTGGTCTGCGGATTTGTATCTGAGGAACCACAGGTAAAACAGCAGGTAAAATGTCTGCAGAACTGCGGCAGATCCGCAGCGGCCAAAACCACAGCAGATCCGCAGCAAAAACCGCAGCGTGTGCACATAGCCGAAGACTGTCTAGTTTAAGATTGCATTGCCTAAGAATTAGACAGTACTGTTAAACCTGCCTCAAAGTGTCTAAGCGCTCATTCACACTGCCATATATTCTCTCATGCGAGAAAATCTGGCCGATTATGCTAATGCCACTCTGCTTAAACTCTGTCAGCGTTTGATCCGAGTGACATCTGCATGGGATCCGATTCTCTTGCATGAACAAATCAGAGCACAGGTGTGGAGAAGCCAGAGAACTTAATTTCTCCATCTACTCCATTGACTTGGTGATTAATGAAGTAATCAGACTGCATAGACTTGTATGGATGAGCGGGATCTGATCATTCGAGACAGACATGGCATGCTGCAATTGTTCTCTCATGCTGAATCAGCATCGCAGGTCTGCACTGCCCCATAGTATAACTTTGGGCCGAGTGCTATCCAATAAGACGTCAGATAGTACTCAGCCATTCTACACGTCAGTGAGACCGAGCCCTTAACTGCTTCTCGACTTTAGGCATAAATTTACGCCAATGTCGGACTCCCTCCCTTTGATGTCGGCTTAGGCGGTGCACGCACATCTTTCCGGAACATGTCAACTGTTTTGAACAGCTGACATGTGCCCAGAATAACTGCAGGTGGAATCGTGATCCACCCACGGCTATTAAGCCATTAAATGCTGCATTCAAATGCTGACAGCGGCATTTAACTCGCGCTTCCGGCCATCGTGCCGGAATCCCACCCACCGGTGACCCCGTCACGTGATAGCGGGTCACCAGTTGGTTGACATGACAACCAGAGGTCTCCTGGAGACTTCTATGGTTGTCACTGCTGGCTTGCTGTGAGCGCCACCCGGTGGTCGGGGCTCATAGCAAGTGAGTAATTTACTACGTAGAGGTGATCTGATCATCGCCTATACGTAGCAGAGCCGATTGGGTTATGGCATGGCAGCTTCTAGTCTCCCATGGAGGCTATTGAAGCTTGCCAAAAGTAAAAAAAAAAAAAAAAAAAAAGTTTGTAAAAATCTAATATATAAAGTGTATGTGTGTGTGTGTGTGTGTGTGTGTGTGTGTGTGTGTGTGTGTGTGTCCGGGATTGACATCCGCACCGTCGCAGCTACAGCCACAAAATTTGGCACAGTCACACGTCTGGACCCCGAGAGCGTCATAGGCTATGTTGTGAGGCAAAATTTTAACCCCGCGCATTCCAATTCACCAAACAATTTTGCCCCTATCTAATGTACATAATGGGGAAAAAGTGAAAGGAAAAGTGTTGGAGGCAAATTGACAGCTGCCAGATGTGAACAAGGGGGACTTAAAGAAGGAGAGCGATGGCGCCAAAGAGTATATACTGTACAGTTGCTAAGGTGGGGCCCTGACATGGGATACTCACCACACACGGGGATATGAACACACACACAAAATGCGCCACACACTACCACGTGCTTCCACACATATACCACCCTCAGCACACATTTCACCACACATACACCAACCTCGCCACATAAAAGTCGAAACACAAAAGTCGCCACTCAAAATTCGCCTTGCTCTCCCAGAGCTGTTTAAAAGATGAAAAATGAGTTGTGATTGGTTGCTATAAGCAACAGTTTTCTTTGTAGAGACTTGTGGTAACTGAGGCCTATTATTCTTATCATTTCTATGGTGTTATCGTCCTTCTGTAAAGCTGGAAATAATACAATTTATTACCGTGCCAACACAGACCACCCTTTGACACAGACTGCAAGGGCAGCCCTGTATCACACAGGATAGGATTAGATACACGGCTCAGCAGTCAGTATCACACAGGATAGGATTATATACACGGCTCAGCAGTCAGTATCACACAGGATAGGATTAGATACACGGCTCAGCAGTCAGTATCACACAGGATAGGATTAGGTACACGGCTGAGCAGTCAGTAACACACATGATAGGATTAGATACACGGCTCAGCAGTCAGTATCACATAGGATAGGAATAGATACATGGCTCAGCAGTCAGTATCACACAGGATAGGGTTAGATACACGGCTCAGCAGTCAGTATCACACAGGATAGGATTAGATACACAGCTCAGCAGCCAGTATCACACAGGATAGGATTAGATACACGACTGAGCAGTCAGTATCACACATGATAGGATTAGATACATGGCTCAGCAGTCAGTATCACACAGGAGAGGATTAGATACACGACTGAGCAGTCAGTATCACACAGGATAGGGTTAGATACACGGCTCAGCAGTCAGTAACACACGATACGATTAGATACACAGCTCAGCAGAAAGTATCACACAGGAGAGGATACTTGGGTAATCGTTTAGTTAATTTGTGTTTTAAATCTGTAGTGTTGAATATATGATGTGAAATGTTTTATGTGCAATATAATCATTATAATTTGTTATAACTAACCACAGTTGGTTACTATGCCCGGGCAACGCCGGGCTCTTCAGCTAGTATATAATAAAATCTAAAAGTTTAAATAACCCCTCTTTCGCCCCATTCAAAATAAAGCAATAAAAGAATCAAATATACACATATTTGGTATCGACGCATTCTGAATCGTCTGATCTATTAAAAAAAAGGATTAAGCTGATCGCTAAACGACATAGTGAGAAAAAAAGTCAAAATGCCAGAATTACGTTTTTTTGGTCGCTGCAACTTGCATTAAAATGCAATAATCAACGTTCAAAAGATCGTGTCTGCATCAAAATGGTATCATTAAAAACGACAGCTCGACACGCAAAAAATAAGCCCTGACCCAACCCAAGATCACAAAAATGGAGACACTATGGGAATGGGAAAATAACGCTTTTTTTTTAACAAAGTTTTGAATTTTTTTTCACCACTTAGATAAGCAAGAACCTAGACATGTTTGGTGTCTATGAACTCCTAATGACCTGGAGAATCATGATGGCAGGTTAGTTTTAGCATTTAGTGAACCTAGTAAAAAATAAAAAGTTATGACTCTGAGAAGAAGGAAAGCAAAAAGGAAAATGCAAAACCGAAAATACCTCCGGTCTTGAATAAATGTGGTGCCAGTCGTTTAAGACATGAAAGAATTCTAATGTTTTTCTGACTTTCTAAAAATATTTGTCCACCTTTTTATTTTTTTTTAATTTATATTTTAATTTCATACAGATATTTGCATTGTGAAAACAAGAAACTATTGCTAGTTGTGTTTCTAATTTTCTTTGTTTCATAATTATGTGTATATTTAAGCACTTCCAAACAGCCGACACTTGTATTTTTATAGTTTTTTTTTTTTAGAGATCTCACAGCCATTATAATGTTAGACGGATTAAAACTCCACAAATTGCTTTTATTAATGTACTGTATATACTCATGTATAAGCCGACCCCCCTAATTTTGCCACAAAAAACTGGGAAAACTTATTGACTCATGTATAAGCCGAGGGTGGTGCTGCAGAAGGGTTAATGGTGGTCCAAAAAGATGCTCCATCGATAAATACCCCCATAAAATGCTGCACAAGGGTTAATGGTGGCCCAACAAGATGCTCCATACATAAATACCCCCATATGCTTCACAAGGGTTAATGGTGGCCCAAGTAGAAGCTCCATATATAAATACCCCTCATATATTGCTGCTCAAGGGTTAATGGTGGCCCAAGTAGAAGCTCCATACATAAATACCCCCCATAATATGTTGCTGCCGCTGCTGCTATATAAAGAAAAAAAAAAAGACATACTCACCTCTCCGTCGCTGGTGGCCAGGTGCCGGTGTAGCCGCTGGCTCAGGCCCCCGACACTGGCTACATTTGACCGTTCCCCGCTCCATCGCTGTCTCCTAAGTCCTGTGCAGTGACGTTAGCAGAGGGCGCGCACTGAGCGATGGAACGGGGACCGGTAAATATTGCTCTGCTCCCTGTCCTCCCCTGTCATACTCACCCCCCTCCTGGTGCACGGTCTCTTCAGCCCCTGTCACTGTTAAAATGTTTAAAGCTTAATTCCATAATAGAGACACAATGAGACATGTTTTCATGCTTCACTTTGGCTGTGCCTTAGACTTTTTCTTTTTCCTCACAATACTTCTTCCTAGATTTACAGAGATATAAACAAAAAGATTTCTACATCTACAGTACTTACATAGATACCATTTTGTCCTTTCCCATCTCTCAGACATATTGTACATGTGATCTTTTTCAACTGCATTAACTGTGTAACTGTGTAAGTTATTTTGCATGTTAGGAGAGGCCGTGGAACGATCAGGCTAAGAGAAAATAAGCCATTATTTGGCATATTTGTTACCCAACACCATCTACGGTAATTAAATTTTGCTTCAGTAGCCCCAACATTTACTACAATATTTTAAGTATTATTACTAGTGATGAGCACAAGTGCTCGATACTCGAGTTTACCTAGGGTGCTTGAGTATGCATAGACTATCACGCGTGCTCCAGTGACCTGTTTGAGTCCCCGTGGCCGCATGTTTTGCGGTTGTTAGACAAACAGAAAACATGCAGGGATTGCTTGATAACCCAAGGCAATCCCAGCATGTTTTGTGGTTGTCTAACAGCCACAAAACATGCGGCCGCGGGGACTCGAACATGTCATTGGAGCAGCCGCGATACTGTGTGCAAACCCAAGCACCATAGGCAAACTCGAGTATCGAGCACTTGCACTCATCACTACTTATTACTTATATCAATTGCTGTTCCCATTGAGGCCTAAAATCTAATTTCCAAGTTTCTATTATGCACCTTCACACCCAAGCCAAATTTTGTGGGTTTGTTATCCTCGTAGTATGGTTTTTGCTCAAACTCTATAATCAATGTAACCTGAGAAAACTTGCGATAAGCTGTGATAATATAAGGGGCAAGTATCCGAACTAGAAGGGGCTGTGCCGGAGGTGTTCTTGTAGAGCTCAAAATATCCAAAGGAAAACAGTTTGTGGTGCGGTGACTTGGTTTGGCTAGCGCCATTATTACGGGCTTTGCCAGGGCCGCTAAGGATGTGTTTGGGTACACTTATCTAAGGCAGTGAGTGTAGTGCTGTGTACATTGTTGGCCAAGTTGTACATTTTGTAAAATAAAACACATCAGTCGATGAGCTGATATAATTACACCAGAGAATTACTTTTTATCTGTGCAATAAAAGGATTTCCACTTTGAATTACTATTAAAAGTTACAGGAAAGATGTATATCTTTGTACCGTGTTAGCCAGTGGATAGAAAAATATTTAGAATTGAGAGTCCTCAGTGGTTGATACCTTTTAATGGCTAACTGAAAAGATGGTAACAAACTGCAAGCTTTATCAAAAAGAGAAGAGAAGACGATCATGCCCACATATATGGGAACACCTGAGTTTGTATAAAAGGATTGTGCTTTATTAACAAGTATCAAAATACACAAAAGACAAAAACACAGCAATAGATAAAAACAGATAGAGAAACCTATATTAGTCATGCCTTAATATAGAAGCAACGACAACCCACACAAGGTTCCCTCAGAGCATAAAGCAAATACAGTATGGCCCCAGACAAATGCTCAGTCCAACATGAGAATGATTATCTTATGCGACTAAAAATTATTCACAGTACCATATGGGTTGAGAAACTATGTAATGGTGCATGAGTAAAATAACTCAAACATGAAGCACCCCACTAAAACATTGGTTATTCCTCAAAATGATGTAAACCACATAGAATATGGGACAGGGCCGGACTGGGACTAAAATTCAGCCCTGGCATTTGAAGTTACACAGGCCCACTAGTCACATGGTGACTATATAATATTTTTGTACAGTTGTAGGTTACAAGCAGTGAGAGGAGATTAACACGACTATATAACATGTAGTCAGAGCTGTGCCCAGTATTTCAGCTCAGTCCTATTTATTGCTTTTAGGTACAGTACTCCTCCCAAAGCTCTGTCCCCTTTTGTACACACGGTGACAGAATTTCTGGAAGAACTGCTATCCATTGGGCAACCAGACCCCCTGGTCATAGCTGCCCCTATCATACCTCCCAACTTTTGAGGAAGGGTAAGAGGCCACACCCATTCCGCAACTAGTCACACCCATGTCCACGCCTAATCGCACCCATTTAGCACTGCTGATCACACTGACTTGTACTGAGGGCACAGTGGCTGGCATTATGGGCACACTGACTGGCACTAAGGAAGAGAGAAAACAGAGAGAGAGAGAGAAAAAAAAGAGAAAGAAAGAGGGGAAAAAAGAAAGAAAGAACAGAGAAGAGACAGTGAGAGAACAGAGAGAAAGAAAGAGGGGAAAGAAAGAACAGAGAGAGACAGAGAAAGAATAGAGAAAGAAAGAGGGGAAAGAAAGAATAGAGAGAGAAAAAAGTAAAGAAAAGAAAGAGAACAGAAAGAAAGAGGAAAGAAAAAGAAAGAAAGAGGGGAAAGAAAGAACAGAGATAGAAAGAAAAAAGAAAGATTAGAGAGAGAAAGAAAGAACAGAGAGAGAAAGAAAATGAGGGAAAGACAGAACAGAGAATGAGAAAGAACAGAGAAAGAGAGAAAGAAATAAAGAAAGATTCTATAAAGATACTATAGCAGCCCGGCTCCCATTGTAGTGCCCACCTGAGCCTCCTGGTGCAGGACATATCATGATCCACTCACATGGCCGGCATCCCCGATTTCAAGGCGATCCTGCTGTCTGCGCTGTCGGAGGAGGACATGGTGATGGATCTGAAGCATTCCTGGTTCTGTTACAATCTCCTCAAGAAATTATCTCATTTCCGGTCAGCTTCAAGCACATCACTTCAGGTGGAACATCACGTGTGTGTTTTAAAATGCTCCTCGGGGCTCCGCCATGTACTCCTGTGTCCGTGGGAAAAGCCCGCTTTGTATGCTTCGTACACATATGGCTCCGCTCCGTATACCCCAAACACACGCGGCTCCGCTCCGTACACCAAGTACACACGCGGCTCTGTTCCGTACACCTCATACACACACGGCTCCTCTCCATACACTTCGTACACACGCGGCTCCGCTCTGTACACCTCGTGCACGTGGCTCTGTTCCGTACACCTCGTGCACGCGGCTCTGTTCCATACACCTCATACGCACGCGGCTCCGCTCCGTACACCTCGTACACACACGGCTCCGCTCCGTACACCTCGTACACACACGGCTCCGCTCCGTACACACCGTACACGCGGCTCCGCTCCGTACACCTCGTGCACGCGGCTCTGTTCCGTACACCTCGTACACACACTGCTCCGCTCCATACACCTCGTACACACACTGCTCCGCTCCGTACACCTCATACACACACGGCTCCTCTCCGTACACCTCGTACACGCGCGGCTCCTCTCCGTACACCTCGTACACGCGCGGCTCCTCTCCGTACACCTCGTACACGCGCGGCTCCTCTCCGTACACCTCGTACACGCGCGGCTCCTCTCCGTACACCTCGTACACGCGCGGCTCCTCTCCGTACACCTCGTACACGCGCGGCTCCTCTCCGTACACCTCGTACACGCGCGGCTCCTCTCCGTACACCTCGTACACGCGCGGCTCCTCTCCGTACACCTCGTACACGCGCGGCTCCTCTCCGTACACCTCGTACACGCGCGGCTCCTCTCCGTACACCTCGTACACGCGCGGCTCCTCTCCGTACACCTCGTACACGCGCGGCTCCTCTCCGTACACCTCGTACACGCACGGCTCCGCTCCGTACACCTCGTACACACACGGCTCCGCTCAGTACACCCCATACACATACAGCCCTGCTACATCTACCCTGTAAACCCCTCCTGACCCCACACATACTTATCTCATCCAGCACCATGACAACAGACAACAGCACAGCAGAGTCTTGCAGACACCAAGAGGCAAGGCTGTGCGCACAGGACCTGTGATGAGGTCACAGGAGGGGCGGAGTCAGGGGTCACATGATCAGGGGTCTGGACAAAGGCTCCTGATCATGTGACCCCCTGACTCCTCCCCTCCTGTGACCTCATCACAGGTCCTGCGAACAGAGAAGGCAAGCGACACTGTGAGTGGCTGCGGGGGCGTCTCATGCTACGGCGAGGATGGGGTGCGTGGGGGGAGGCATGGTGGCTTATCTCCCTGCAGTGCGGGAGGAACTTGGAAACTATCACCGCCATGCCCGCAGAGGGCCGGCGGCAGGAGCCACAGTGGCCGCAGCCGCTAGCAAGCGGCCAGATGATCGGGCGCTGCCGCCCGCGGCCCACATGACAGCGGCCCAGCGGGAAAATGCCCGGTTGGTTATATTGCCAATCCGGGCCTGATATGGGAGAGAAATAGAGGTAACCAAACCCATTCCTTGAATTAAGTGGAGCTCAAACCGAAGCAAGTGAAAATCCAGAAGTCCTAGATAGAGCCATGGATGCTAAGAGGGAAGAGAGTGTGGGATAGGCACCCACGTGTATCGCCACACAAACTGTGGGTTCCTCAGGGAAAAATAGCAAATTGCAAGCTTTGTTGCTGTGTTGTGTATAAATATGTAATTCTTCAGATGTTGTATTAGTCAATGCCTGATGAAGAGACCTGAGTAGTCTCGAAAGCTTGCAGTTTGTTACCATCTTTTCAGTTAGCCAATAAAAGGTATCAACCACTGAGGACTCTCAATTCTGAATACTTTTCTATTAAAATTTAATTCTAGAACACTAACTGCAGCTTTTGGTCACAGTCACTGCCTTTGACCACAGATGTTGTGTCTGTTACATGTATAGACAGGAAATCATTGAGAACTTGGCAGAAGGAGGCCATCAGGGCATGCAGAAAGGAGGATGTGAGTGGAAAATGCACAGCAATAAGTTGCAAGGTATTTTTTATTAGATGGCAAGAAACCGGTTTTGTAAGTAGAGTTAGTATTTTGTAAGCCACTTGGCTCATATCAATATGTGCAGTTTTTAGTTTGTCATGGATTAAAGCAGGTTTTTTTTACCTGTAGTAGTATTATATACTGTATAAGATATATGTATTACTGCAGTATTGTTTTAGATTATATAAGTTTCAGTGAGAGCAAACTTGTTAGACCAACTCTCCATGTTGTAAAAGTACATAAATTACCCCCCCCATGAAGACTTTTCCTTTAATTGAACCACTAAAGGCCCCTTTACATTTAGCGATGCACCAGCGATCCCGACCACGATACAACCCGGTCAGGATCGCTGGTGCGTCGCTAGTGAGCTGTCACACAGGCAGATCTCCCAGCGACGTAGCGACGCAGCAGCGGTCGTTACTTACCTTTCAGACGAGGCGATCCTGACGTCCTCTGTCCGCGTCCACGCGTCACTCGTCGGCGCCAGCAGGAAGCGCCCGACGAGAAATGGAGCTGCGCGATCAGCGACAGACAGCGGGGAGCCGGTCGGAGGTAAGTATCTCACATTGCGATATTGCCAGCGATATCGATATGTGTAAAACCCCCTTTAGTTGACAATCCAGAGATTGTTTTTCTACTTCTGTAGGAGAGCTTTGGCATTGAAACCCTAGAGTGATTACTTGTATAATTCCTAAACAATTGGAAAAATGACACTAATGTGCTTTACTCCAGTATTCACAGCTTCCAAATGTGAGTGGTAGCTGTTTGTTTTATACAGCTTTACTTGCGAGAAGTCCTGTTCTAATATAGAAGGTCTTACTTTTTAATTGGCCAGAAAAGATACTATATAATAATCCAGGATATGTGTTATTGAATGCAGCTTGGCTCATACTGACGGATGTGTAAGCATGCATGCTGTACAACGCTCCCTGAGTGGACTAGAGACCAATTTGTCAAATTATTTATGTTCGTGCACTAATAAATGCGTTACACTTCTTTCCTTTCTGATGGACTAAATGGTATATCTCTTTTTTTTTTTTTTTTTTTTTATAACTGGGAAGTCAATTTATGACCTTACTGTGTCATGAATTGGTTATTTTAATGTGAATAATCCAGTTTGAATAAGTAATTATACTTAACAATGAATTTCCTATTCCATACACTAAAGATACCCAGTAATTGCTGTATGTAGGACACTCGTTCAGCCAAAAAGAAAAGGGACAGCACTCAGATAGCACTAAAACCAATTTTGTTCAATGGGGCAGTGCAAATTTTTTTTTTCCTCTATTGGCCACATCGGCGCGTGAAAAATAAAATGCAGCATGAACCAGTTTCTTCCATGTGTCACATGAGACTTACCTTTTCAAGTCCATGGGTGCCCAACAAAAATCGGATTCCATACAGAGCCACTGTACGGCATCCAATTTTTACGGATACATTGCAATTATTTAACATAGAAAACGGTATTTTCTGTCATTGCAATGATGTTTTGCATTTCTGGGTTATGTAATTGGGAATATTTTCTTGATTGGTCATGAAATCATTGGATTAGTTAGTATTTTATTTTTTACTAGCTGAAGAGCCCGTCGTTGCCTGGGCATAGTAACCAACTGTGGTTAGTTATAACAAATTATAATGATTATATTGCACATAAAAACATTTCACATCATATATTCAACACTACAGATTTGCAACACAAATTAACTAAACGATTACCCAAGTATTGATGGTATTTTATTTTCAACTCATTCAAGAGCCTTTTGATAAACAACATGTGTATCTGTGTATCTAACCCTATCCTGTGTGATAATGTCTGCTAAGCTGTTTACCTAATCTTCTCCTATGTGATACTTTCTACTGAGCTGTGTATCTAATCCTATAGTGTGTTACTGCCTGCTGAGCCGTGTGTCTAATCCTCACCTGTGTGATACTGACTGCTGAGCTGTGTATCTAATCCTATCCTGTGTGATACTGACTGCTGAGCCGTGTATCTAATCCTATCCTGTGTGATACTGGGCTCCCCCTGCAGTCTGTGTCAGAGGGTGGTCTGTGTTGGCACGGTAATAAATTGTGTTATTTCCAGCTTTACTGCTGAGCAGTGTATCTAATCCTATCCTGTGTGATACATCTGCTGAGCCGTGTATCTAACCCTATCTTGTGTGATACTGACTGCTGAGCCGTGTACCTAATCCTATCGTGTGTTAAGGCCCCTTTACATTTAGCGATGCACCAGCAATCCCGACCAGCGATATGACCCGGTCAGGATCGCTGGTGCATCGCTAAATGATCGCTAGTGAGCTTCCACACAGGAAGATCTCACAGCGATGCAGCAGCGATAGAGCGGACGATACTTATCTTTCAGACGCAGCGATCCTGACGTCCTCCCGCCCGCGTCCACGCGTCGCTCGTTGGCGCCAGCAGGAAGCGCCCGACGAGAAATGGAGCTGCGCGAAATTGCGCCATCAGCGATGGACAGCGGGGGAGCCGGTCGGAGGTAAGTATCACACATAGCGATATCGCTAGGGATATCGCTACTGCGTCACCAAATCGGTGATGCTTTAGCGATATTGTTAGCGATACTGCTATGTGTAAAGCCCCCTTTACTGACTGCTCAGTCGTGTATCTAATCCTATCCTGTGTGATACTGACTGCTGAGCTGTGTATCTAATCCTATCCTGTACTGACTGCTGAGCCGTGTATCTAATCCTATCCTGTGTGATACTGACTGCTGAGCCGTGTATCTAATCCTATCCTGTGTGATACTGACTGCTGAGCTGTGTATCTAACCCTATCCTGTGTGATTCTGACTGCTGAGCTGTGTATCTAATCCTATCCTGTGTGATACTGGGCTCCCCCTGCAGTCTGTGTCAGAGGGTGGTCTGTGTTGGAACGGTAATAAATTGTGTTATTTCCAGCTTTACAAAAGGACGATAACACCATAGAAATGAAAAGAATAATAGGCAAAATTGTTTGGTGAATTGGAACGCGCGGGGTTAAAATTTCGCCTCACAACATAGCCTATGACGCTCTCGGGGTCCAGACGTGTGACTGTGCAAAATTTTGTGGCTGTAGCTGCGACGGGGCAGATGTCAAGTCGCAGATGTCAATCCCGGACATACACACACACACACACACACACACACACACACACACACACACACACACACACACACACACACACACATTGAGTTTTATATATTAGATTTTTTGATAAGTGTAGTATGTGTTGGCAGGAAAAATGCATCATAAAATACATTGTTTTTTAACACATTTTACCCATTTATTAATATGAGTGAAATCTGCCGCCACGCTGCAGATCTAAATTTGATGCTAATTTGCAAGGAAAAAATAAGCAACGTGTGTATGAGAATTGAGAATCTCTTTCACTTTGCTGGTACTAGGAAAACCTTCAGATTTTATGGCAAATCTGAGCAGAAAAATACATGACCAAAACACAATGTGTGCACAGACCCCAATATATTTGAAAGCAATGAGTGTAGCACTGAATATGTTTAGTACAATGTTCACTAAAAGTGCAGTACAGCTATTCCGCCCTTCATCCTCTACCACACGCTCCCCCTCCATACATATGCATGCTTGGATCTGCCAAGAGTGAACAGGTTCTCAGTAGGAAAAATTCTGAAACCCAGCGCACTTGGTTGATCCTTTTCCTAGCACTTGCCGCAACGGGAGTGTTCAGGACTCCTAACATTAGATGTTGTCCTAACCTGTAGAAATTGTCAGGTTTGGTTGAGATGGATGTGTATGACCAAGTTAAAGGTGCTGTACACTACTTTTGTATTGATTACCTATACTTGTTATGGGTCATCATTATAAGATTTTTGAGGGTTTGACACTTTGCGCCCTGATTGGTCAACTGTTATCACTTCCAAGTGTATGCATTTATGGAGCTGAACAGCACAGCCCCATACACTGGTTAGTGGATGCTACCAGGTACTGCAGCTCAGCTTTTATTGAAAACAATGCTGGGCCCCCGCCAATTTTATACTGACGAACTTAATTTGGGATAGGTCATCAGTAGAAAAGTAGTGAACAATGCCTTTAAAGGGAGTCTATCAGCAGGTTTTCTTTCTTTGTAATCTGAAGACATCATGCTGTAGGGGTTAAGACACAGCTTTCAGCGATGCCTCTCTTATTAGTTTTAGTGCTGCTGTTTACTTGCAAAGATTGTTTTATCACCTTATCACTGCTCCAACACAGCAGCTCCTGCCTCCTGGTCTAACTCCGCCCCTTCTGTGATAAGCATGTCACTGTCTATGGAGTCTGGTGTGGGCGGGGGCAGCTTTCTCAATTCTGCTTCATGTTAAAAGGAATCTGTCTGCAGTTTTGGCCAATATAAGGTACAGCCACTGCCTTTCAGGGCTTATCTACAGTATTCTATAATGCTGTAGATAAGGCCCCGACCTGCAAGATAAGAAAAACATGTTTTATTATACTTACCCGGGGGCGGTCTGGTCCAATGGATGTCGCAGGTCCGAGTCACCGGCTCCCCGGCATCGCGTTCCTGCACAGGCGTACTTATCTGCCCTGTTGACAGCAGAGCAAAGTACTGCAGTGCAAAGGCGCTGAGCCTCTCTGACCTTTCCCGGCGCAATGCAGGAGGGCGGTGATCATAAGACGATGGAAGGTGCCAGACCCAAACCTGCGACACCCATCGGACCGGACCGCCCCCGGGTGAGTATAATAAAACGTATTTTTCTTATCTTTCAAGTTGGATCGGGGGCTTAATTACAGCATTATAGAATGCCGTAGATAAGCCCTGAAAGGCAGTGGACACATCTTATAGCTGAATAACGAGGTGACTTGTTCCCTTGAAATCTAAAAACTCTATAAGTCAGAATGGTTGCAGCCAGTAAACAGAAGTGATACATCATTGGATTCAGCGTCTCTTTGACTACATTACCCTGCTCTCAGATGAGGTAGCAAAAACTTAATGACCGATTCCCTCTAAAGGGCCCGTCACACTAAGCGATATCGCTAGCAATATCGCTATAACGTCACTGGTTTTGTGACGCAGCAGCGATATTGCTAGCGATATCGCTATGTGTGATATTTACCTCCGACCGGCTCCCCCGCTGGTTATCGCTGATCGCGCGAGAACGGCCTGGACCGTTTCTCGTCGTCAGCTTCCTGCTGGGCTTCCTGCTGTGGCGACGAGCGACGCGTGGACGCGGGCGGAATGACGTCTTCATCGCCGCGTCTGACAGGTAAGTAGCGACCGCCGACCGCTGCTATGTCGCTGGTGAGATCTGCCTGTTTGGCAGGTCACTAGCGACCACTTAGCGATGCACCAGCGATCCTGACCGGGTCATATCGTCAGGATTGCTGGTGCATCGCTAAGTGTGACAGTACCTTTAGGCTGGTTTTACACTTACCATATTTTTGCGAGCCGATTTTGCGGCCCCAATAGCTTTCTATGAGGCTGCAAAATCAGCCCACAAAATTTCAACAGTGTGCCGTACCACCGTGAGGGCCATTTTTGCGGCCGTTATAAAAGATAGAGCTTGCTCGATCTTTTATACAGCGTACGAACACGGCCCCCTTTTAAATCAATGGGTTTGCAAAAACAAATGGAAGTTTGTTTTTGCGGCGCACCGTCACTTCCGGTTTTGCGGAATGCCAGGTTTTTTTTCCAATACTATTTCCAAAACATTTTTTGCTGCCCGTTATTGCGGTACATCACAAAAAATGTGGCGATAAAGCCCGCAAAAATGGGCCGCAATAACGGACCGTAAAAAATGCAGTAAGTGTAAAACCAGCCTAAGGATTATTATACTGTTCTTGTATTTTCATACAATTGTTCATGATCAAAATGATGCATTTCTTGTCTTTTATAGACCATTTACTTTTTGTTGGTAAATAGTATATTTCTTGGTGGTGAAAATTTAAAATGATAAAATTTCAGTATCAAAAGTTTTCATTATTTTGTGTAAAATGGGGGTACAAAGATCTTTTTTTTTAATTTTCCTTCAGATTTCCACTAGGGCAACAAACTTACCAGTTCGGCTGGATTAACACTCAAGTTATTAATGCTTTAAGCATAAAAATAAACTTTATTAATTTATAATGGAATGTAAAATGCGCCTCATATTTTAGTTAAAAACCTGGTGATTCCTCTATTTGGAAAAGGACCACACTTACTTGATTGCTATTGTAACTGACAAGCATATTCTCGGCATTCACAGCACTAATACAAAAAAGAAGAGACCATTCACATTAGAACATTAAAAAACATGGTCCCCCTGACATGTTTCACCAGGTACTGGTGTTCTGAAGGGAATTAACATGACAATGCTGGCTAGAATACTACCACTGAACTTATATAGACTCTGGTATGATGTCATTAGGTGGATTGCCTCAATATGGCCAGTGCATAGAAGCCAATTGGCTATATTGGAGCAATCCACTTATTGACATTGTATTTGAACTTTTATAATCTCTGTATTGGTGTTCCAAATGCCATATACTAGTGAAATCCTTTGAGAACACCAATATCTGGCGAAACAAGTTAGAAAGTAGTGTTCTTTAATGATTAAAGGTATATGGTCTCTTCTATATTGTAATAGTGTGTGAACTGCAGTCAGAGCAAATATTTATACAACAATCTCTGTATCTAACTGGAAATACTGTGCAGGAGGAACCATTCAGTTTTTAACCATTGTGTGGTTTGTTTTATATTTCATTAATAAGTAATTGGTAAAGGTTTCACGTATAAGGTGTAAATAGTTTGAAAATGAGTTGAGACAAATTGTTTGATTTATTGCCCCTGTGGCAATTTAAATAAAAAATAAATGAAGAGAACTACTGTAATCATTTATACTATGTCTCATAAGTTGATTAATTTGACAGACCTACAGTGGGTATGGAAAGTATTCAGACCCCTTTAAATTTTTCACTCTTTGTTTCATTGCAGCCATTTGGTAAATTCAAAAAAGTTCATTTTTTTCTCGTTAATGTACACTCTGCACCCCATCTTGACTGAAAAAAAACCAGAAATGTAGAAATTTTTGCACATTTATTAAAAATGGAAAACTGAAATATCACATGGTCATAAGTATTCAGACCCTTTGCTCAGTATTGAGTAGAAGCACTCTTTTGAGTTAGTACAGCCATGAGTCTTGGGAATGATGCAACAAGTTTTTCACACCTGGATTTGGGGATCCTCTGTCATTCTTCCTTGCAGATTCACTCCAGTTCCGTCAGGTTGGATGGTGAACGTTGGTGGACAGCCATTTTAAGGTCTCTCCAGAGATGCTTAATTGGGTTTAGGTCAGGGCTCTGGCTGGGCCTGTCAAAAATGGTCACAGAGTTGTTCTGAAGCCACTCTTTTGTTATTTTAGCTGTGTGCTTAGAGTCATTGTCTTGTTGGAAGGTGAACCTTCAGCCAAATCTGAGGTCCAGAGCACTCTGGAAGAGGTTTTCATCCAGGATATCTCTGTACTTGGCCGCATGCATTTTTCTTTCAGTTGCAACCAGTCGTACTGTCCCTGCTGCTGAAAAACACCCCCATAGCATGAACCTGCCACCACCATGTTTCACTGTTGGGATTGTATTGGGCAGGTGATAAGCGGTGCCTGATTTTCTCCACACATACCGCTTAGAATTATCACCAAAAAGTTCTATCTTCATCTCATCAGACCCAGGAATCTTATTTTTCATAGTCTGGGGGTCCTTCATGTGTTCTTTAGCAAACTCTATGGGGGCTTTCATATGTCTGGCACTGAAGAGAGGCTTCCGTCGGGCCACTCTGCCATAAAGGCCTGACTGGTGGAGGGCTGCAGTGATAGTTAACTTTGTGGAACTTTCTCCCATCTCACTACTGCATCTGTGGCGCTCAGCCACAGTAATCTTGGGGTTCTTTACCTCTCTCACCAAGGCTCTTCTCCCACGATTGCTCAGTTTGGCTGGACGGCCAGGTCTAGGAAGACTGCTGGTTGTCCCAAACTTATTTCATTTAAGGATTATGGAGGCCACTGTGCTCTTAGAAACTTGAGTACTGCAGAAATTCTTTTGTATCCTTGGCCAGATGTATGCTTTGCCACAATTCTGTCTCTGAGCTCCTTGGCCAGCTCCTTTTGACCTCATGATTCTCATTTGGTCTTACAATCACTGAGGTCTTTTATAGACAGATGTGTGCCTTTACAAGTCAAGTCCTATCAGTTTATTTAAACACAGCTGGACTCCAATGAAGGAGTAGAACCATCTCAAGGAGGATCACAAGGAAATGGACAGCATGTAAAGGTACTGTCACACTTAGCGATGTACCAGCGATCCCGACCAGCGATATGACGCGGTCAGGATCGCTGGTACATCGCTAAGTGGTCGCTAGTGAGCTGCCACACAGGCAGATCTCACCAGCGACATCGCAGGGGTCGGGGGTCGCTATTTACGTGTCAGACGAGGCGATGAAGACGTCCTCCCGCCCGCGTCCACGCGTCGCTCGTCGTCACAGCAGGAAGCCCCAGCAGGAAGCTGACGACGAGAAACAGTCCAGGACGTTCTCGCGCGATCAGCGATAACCAGCGGGGGAGCGGTCGGAGATAAGTATCAGACATAGCGATATCGCTATAACGTCACAAAAACCAGTGACGTTATAGCGATATTGCTAGCGATATCGCTTAGTGTGACAGGCCCTTAAGTTAAATATGAGTGTTTAAGCAAAGGGTCTGAATACTTATGACCATGTGATTTTTCAGTTTCTTTTTTAATAAATTTGCAAAATGTTCTACATTTCTGTTTTTCAGTCAAGATGGGGTGCAGAGTGTACATTAATGAGAAAAACATGGAACTTTTTGAACCTATCAAATGGCTGCAATGAAGCAAAGAGTGAAAAATTTAAAGGGGTCTGAATACTTTCTGTACCCACTGTAAAAGGATGATCAACTAACAGGTACAGGAATAAAGAGAGAGTGGGGCACTCACCACTGCACGTCAAACTTTAGCTTCATTGCAGTCTCAATACAGAGATTGTGGAGACAAAAATTGTGTGACAGCCGTTTCACACAAGAGTGGCGCTTCCTCTGAGTCTGAGAAGGCTCAATCTCTGTAATGGAACCGCAATAAAGCTACATTCAAACATGCAGTGGTGAATGCCCCACTCTTTCTTTTTGTATCAATTTTGACTCTTTCTTGGTGAGCACCTTTGAGACTGTTTGCTAGTTGCTGAATTTTGCCGAATTTTGCCATTACAACCCTTTCTACTGAAACACAATGTGAATGGGTGCAGTTCTCGACCCCTTTTATTCTATATAAATTGGAAACTTACAAGTGTTCAACAAGTTGTTATAAAAACCATTTTAAATTTTTGTTGTGCAGAAGAGGAGCTTTTATTTTCTCTTAATAAGATTTTGTAGTATTTAAACATTTGTACTGATATGAATGTTCATATCAATGTCTCATTTATCTAGATTTGCAATCAATTGTATGCAAATTGATATTTGTATTACAATGATTTTTTTCTTATTTTTTCCAGGCATTTATACTTCTTGCAGCTGAAAAATGATATTTTAGAAGGAAGGTAAGATATACATGAATTCTGCTCATTGACATGGACTTTGAGTTTCTCAGAATGAAGTTGAGACCGATCAGAGGTCTCGATGAAAGTTTTAAGACTGGTGAGAATCTGAAAATCTCCTTGGACTTGCATGCAATCATGTATCATCCTATAAAGTGCTTTATTTCATGTTCAAAACTCTTAAGAGGTCAGTGTGTTGGGGTGACAATGTCCGCAGTGGTGCCAACTGTGTTATTAAGGCTGAGTTCACACGTGGCGTTTTTTTCGCGTTTCCGCGGCGGTTTTAACAGCGCGATTTTGCCGCGAAAAATAAGCATCCCATGCATTCCTATGGGATTCCGCAATGATGTGCTAATGCTGCGGTTTTTACCGCAGCGGAATCGCTTCGCGGTAAAAACCGCAGCATGCTCATTAATTTGCGGAACCGCGGCGATCCCGCACCCATAGGAATGCATTGTTCCGCTTACTTCCTGCATGTGGCTGTGCACACCATGCGGAAAGTAAGCAGAACATTTGCGGATGGTACCCACAGTCCGGAGGAGAGGAGACTGTCCTCCGGGCTGTGGGTACCATATCCCTGTAAAAAATAGAATTTAAAAATAAAAAATATTGTTATTCTCACCCTCCGACGTCCCGCGCAGCCTTCCCGCCTCTCTCCACGCTCCCGGTCCCAGTAGTCCTTTGCGAAAATGCCCGCGACGGCGTCCGTTCTCGCGGGATCGCGAAGTCTCGCGGTCATTCGCGCGACGTCATCGCGAATTACCGCGAGACATCGCGATCCCGCGAGAACTGACGTCGTCGCGGGCATTTTCGCAAAGGATTACTGGGAACGGATGCGCGGGACGTCGGAGGGTAAGAATAACAGCATTTTTTATTTTTTTTTACATTCTATCTTTTACTACTGATGCCGCATAGGCGGCCTCAGTAGTAAAAAGTTGGTCACACTCGTCAAACACTATATTTGATGAGTGTGACCAATCTGTCAATCAGTTCTCCAAGCGATGCTACAGATCGCTTGGAAAACGCTAGCATTCTGCAAGCTAAATACGCTTGCAAAATGCTAGTTTTTCCGCGGGAAAATCGCAGGAATTTAAAATGCGATTTTTCCCACGGAATGGAATTCTGGAATTCTCGCGGTAATTTCCGCGAGAGTTCCGGTACGTGTGAACTTAGCCTTAAAGGAAAAGGAAGGTATTTTTCTCTTTTATGATAATTGCAAATTCTATTCCTTTTTGTATGACCATTGTAAATCTAGAAAACCTCTTTAATTTACCACTGAATTAACCAGTTCACAGCCATTGCCAATTTAATTTTGTGCCATTTTTATTAGAAAACACTTGTCTGAACTATTTTTCATGTTTGGAAGTGATGCCTTTTTTTTTTTTTTTTTACATTAAACTGGATTTGTCACTAAATTTCAATCTATAAACTGCTGAAGACCTGTAAGGCCTATGCTTTCTTAGAAAATGTGTCATTGTGCTGTATCGTGACTTGTAACCTGCTCAATTTAATATAAGGCAGGAAAGTATTCAAAAGGGATTATGCAGCCACTCTGCTGTAGAGTTTCAAAGTAATCCCGGGGTCACACTTGTGATTTTGATGCGAGAAACTCACATCAATACCCGACACTGCTGCCAGCACTCGGGATCGGAGTGTGTGGCTGCATGTATTTCTATTCAGCCGCACACTCCGGTCCTGAGCCGGGTATTGATGCGAGAGACTTGCGCAATTTTCTCGCATCACACTCGCAATTGTGACCCTGGCCTAAGTTCACCAGTCACATGAGGTCTAAGAGATCTATCTCTTAATTTATACAGTTTGCATTTTAAATCTAGTAACAGGACCCCTTAACCTAATTAGGACTGGGCAATTTTTCATTTTTCCGCTTTGTTTTTTCCTCCCCTTCTTCTAAGAGGCATAACTTTAATGGCGAGCTGATGGTTGTATTGATATAGTTTGTGGGTACATATGACGTTTTGATCACTTTTTATTATAGTTTTTAGGAAGATGTGGTGACTGCTGTTTTTTTTCCCCTTTACATTGAATACCAGACTGAACTTTTCACAGACACGACTGCACCAAATATCTTTGTTTTCTTTTTTTTTTTCTATTGGTCTTCTGTTGAGTGTTAAGGCAGTTCCAAAATGGCACCAAAAGCTGGCCCCCACCTGCCATGGTAACCCAACGGTTCCCTGTGATCAAGTTGTGGGGACCCGATGCGTGAGTATCGGTGACTTCTCCATTTAAAGGGATCCTGATCCACATGCAGCATGTAGCTGATAGTGGCTGCATGGTTCCAGCTATATATATATGTTTAACTCTGAAACGCTGTGGGAGGGAGAAGCTGCTGGGTACCCCCTTGTCCAACCTGTCTCCATCGCAACTCGGTCCCCAGTGGCTATTAAACTATGTTTAAACATATATGGCTGGATTTGCGCAGTCAGTGTCTGATACATGCTGTCTTATCCAAGTACAGCATGTATCAGTCGTCAGGCTCCATTTAAATGTTACGGTCAGAGATTGCGGCATAAATGGTTAACCGCAGTGAGCATAGCTCAGCTTCGACTGCAGCTGTAAAAAGTAGATGTTATCTACCGTAATCAGTATGTACTGCTTTGGTTTATGCTCACATCCTGACCCGCTCCGTGATGGATATGTCCATCATAGGACATTAGGGGTGTAAGATCATGTAGCTATTTTACATTTTATGGAATTCTATAATATTGTACTGAACATGGAACACAATAGGCTTACATAAAGTGATCTACTTTTGTACAGATACGCATAAAATGTTGCAATATTTGATCCAGTATAAAATGAAGTCTAATAGCCCCATTAGGCATGTTCTTATTTCATCACGTCATTGGCTCCATTGCGGCTTACATCTGAAGACCTGGAAAACCAGATTTGGGCAAATATACTTACAGGGTCATTGGCAGTATTGATGCAGACGGAGTCACTACATCCTCTATCGGGCGTCATTTGTATCTGCGAAAGGTTGTGGGGACCAAAATGTTATCTACCGAGTATCAAAGCGTGCCTCAGAATGAAAGTATGGCAGGAAATTAGGCACACAATGACTCCGCCTGCATTATTACAGTCAATAACTCCCTCGGCACATAAGCCTGAATCCTGATTTTCCAGGGTAAATATCAGTATGAACATAGCCCAAGAAGTCACAGGTAAAAACCTAAGTCTAATTCCATTGTCATATGGAAAAGTCCTTCACACCAAAAGAATAAAATGCCAATGTCATTCCTCTGGCGATCATGGGCAATTTTTGCCTCAATAATAGACATAAAACTGTGTAATAAACAATAAAGGTAAATAAAAAAAAGTAGCTTCATGAAAGTTATATTTAATTTTATCTCTTTTCAGAATATCATGTCCACTGAATTCAGCTGTTGTTCTCGCATCGTATGCTGTGCAATGTAAGCATTCTTTTTCTTTAGATACTATAACATCAGTTCCTTTGGGGAATGATAACAATAATTTTTGATTTATGGAGACACACTATTGAGTATGTAGACTTTTTTTTTATAGTAAAAGAAAAAGTTTGTACAATATAATGTTAGTGATAGGTAGCCTCTAAAAATATATTCACAGTTTTTACGACAAAATCTGCATGAAAAAATGCCTACACAACATGACCTATTGTCTTCAATAGGAAAACTGCTATGCAGTTCATGTGGCTGCTTTTTTTCCAACATGGTTTCCAAAACCACTTCAGTAAATGATTTGTGCAATGTAGTGACACAATTAGCCCTTTAAAATGTAGCACTAAAGTACAAAGTTAAAAAAAATATAAATTATGCAAAGTGTACATTAATGACCTGGCCTGAATGGGCCTTAATGGCAGGCCAATTTTTTTTGTTTTTGCCTCTTCTTTCCACCAGCCGTAATTTTACATTTCCATTGACATAGCTGTATGAGGCTTTGCTTTATGCCGTCCAAATTATAGTAGTTTTTTAGTACTGTATTTGGGTGCATTTAAATTATTGTGTAATAAATATTTAATTTTTCTTTGTGATGCAAATAAAGAAAAAAAAAAACTAATTTTTTCTTTTGTGTGAATAAATTCTTTAGGTTATTGCTGTTGTGTGGGTACCTAATATGGTAGAGTTTTATGTGTTTGTTTTCTACATGTAATAAAATGAATTGTATATAATTTAAAAAAGTGATGATTTTTTTTTTCACTTTTTTTGTTGTGTGGAATTTTTCATCTTTTTTTTGCAAACGTTTTATACATTTTTATATTTATCATGTAACTTTTTCCCTATGAGATCATAAAAATTATCTCGGGAACATTTTATTTTTTTTCTTCCACTCTAATTGGGGCATCCATGGGAAACAACCCCCCTCCCCCCATGTCTCACATCACTGGCAGAGATGACCTGGATCTACTAGGACCTAGCAGCTCTGCTTTGCCAACCAGAGTCCTGGCAATCATATGATTACCTGCTCCTACAAAAGCATCAACAACGTTGAGGCTTCTGTTGACTGCACAGAAGTCGGTCAGACTGATTTTCATGTACATGTTCTAGTCTATGGGGTCTTTTTACATACTACTTTTATAAGTCATATGTCTATTTTTCATTGATCTGCAGCTAAAGCTCATCTTTTCTGTGTGTAGCTGATTCGTTGGCTCTAGGGGGATTTCAAATAGAGATAAGAGTTCATTCTTATTAAGCATTGTTTCAGTTTCGCATGAGCCACATGGCTCTTGGCCAAGTGCATTTGCCAAGTAGCTAATGCTGTTTCTAAGCTTGAACAAGGGATTAAGCTGCTTTGAAAGCTGCTCATGAGTAAAGCTGGGACATCACAGCTAAGAGATCTGGGTGTGGAAGATCCTGCTGCTTGGGAAGAAAAGATTTTTAGATCATCTTGGCAAAGAAAAACGTGTGTTTCTTTTTATTCAGACTCATGTCGGCATAGTTCATATCACTGTGCTATAATAGTAAAGAAGAATGTTTCTACAATTTTAATTTGGATGTTTCAATAAAAGTTTTTGTTTTTCTTCACACTGGAAATCAAGTGCTGGATTTTCACTACGTTTCCAAGACTCACTCATGCTACACTTTGTCCTGATTAGTTTTTATTTTGATTTTTTCTTCTATTCTGATTTCTGTACATGTTTGAGAACAGGCACATTGCCACATATTGTATTGTAAGCTATATTCAAAGATATCGTTTACAGCACCACATGGCCCATAGGAAGCAAAAGATTGTCTGCAGTTGAGTGAATTTGTTTGGCTTCCTCCATATTCAGCAAGCTATAGCGCTTACCGAATAAGCTACAGCGGGAACCTGGATATATGGAGTGCGCCAGCTGATTGGCGCCGCAGCTATATGTGTCGCGGCTGTATCACAGTCGCAGCACATGCATGGAGAGTCCAACACACAGGCTCTCCATGCATGTACTGTGACTGTCATACAGCCACAACACATACAGCTGTGGCGCCATTCAGCTGATAAGTCTGCACGCTCCATGTATCCGAGTTTCCGCTGTAGCTTATTCAGTAAGCGCTATAGCTTGCTGAATATGGAGGGAGCCAAACAAATTTGCTCAACTCTAGTCTGCAGGTGAGTTGTTTTTAGTTGTGTTCTTTAATTTGTGTTAGAGGGTTTCATGTGTTATCATTGTAAGCTTGCGAGCAGGGCCCTCATTCCTCTTGGTATCTGTTATGATCTATGTGAATCTTGTTATGCTGTAATGCCTATTGTCTGTACAAGTCCCCTTTGAAATGTAAAGTGCTGCGGAATATGTCGGCGCTATAGAAATAAAATTTATTATTATTATTATTATTGTTATTATTATTACATGTAGGTGTTCAATTTGATTGTAATCCTTCCTGTGATGGTAATATATACAGGTGCTTCTCACTAAATTAGAATATCATCAAAAAGTTAATTTATTTCAGTTCTTCAAAGCAAAAAATGAAACTTATATGTTACAGTGGGGAAAAAAAGTATTTAGTCAGTCAGCAATAGTGCAAGTTCCACCACTTAAAAAGATGAGAGGCGTCTGTAATTTACATCATAGGTAGACCTCAACTATGGGAGACAAACTGAGAAAAAAAAAATCCAGAAAATCACATTGTCTGTTTTTTTTTTTTTTTTTCATTTTATTTGCATATTATGGTGGAAAATAAGTATTTGGTCAGAAACAAGCAATCAAGATTTCTGGCTCTCACAGACCTGTAACTTCTTCTTTAAGAGTCTCCTCTTTCCTCCACTCATTACCTGTAGTAATGGCACCTGTTTAAACTTGTTATCAGTATAAAAAGACACCTGTGCACACCCTCAAACAGTCTGACTCCAAACTCCACTATGGTGAAGACCAAAGAGCTGTCAAAGGACACCAGAAACAAAATTGTAGCCCTGCACCAGGCTGGGAAGACTGAATCTGCAATAGCCAACCAGCTTGGAGTGAAGAAATCAACTGTGGGAGCAATAATTAGAAAATGGAAGACATACAAGACCACTGATAATCTCCCTCGATCTGGTGCTCCACGCAAAATCCCACCCCGTGGGGTCAGAATGATCACAAGAACGGTGAGCAAAAATCCCAGAACCACGCGGGGGGACCTTAGTGAATGAACTGCAGAGAGCTGGGACCAATGTAACAAGGCCTACCATAAGTAACACACTACGCCACCATGGACTCAGATCCTGCAGTGCCAGACGTGTCCCATTGCTTAAGCCTGTACATGTCCGGGCCCGTCTGAAGTTTGCTAGAGAGCATTTGGATGATCCAGAGGAGTTTTGGGAGAATGTCCTATGGTCTGATGAAACCAAACTGGAACTGTTTGGTAGAAACACAACTTGTCGTGTTTGGAGGAAAAAGAATACTGAGTTGCATCCATCAAACACCATACCTACTGTAAAGCATGGTGGTGGAAACATCATGCTTTGGGGCTGTTTCTCTGCAAAGGGGCCAGGACAACTGATCCGGGTACATGAAAGAATGAATGGGGCCATGTATCGTGAGATTTTGAGTGCAAACCTCCTTCCATCAGCAAGGGCATTGAAGATGAAACGTGGCTGGGTCTTTCAACATGACAATGATCCAAAGCACACCGCCAGGGCAACAAAGGAGTGGCTTCGTAAGAAGCATTTCAAGGTCCTGGAGTGGCCTAGCCAGTCTCCAGATCTCAACCCTATAGAAAACCTTTGGAGGGAGTTGAAAGTCTGTGTTGCCAAGCGAAAAGCCAAAAACATCACTGCTCTAGAGGAGATCTGCATGGAGGAATGGGCCAACATACCAACAACAGTGTGTGGCAACCTTGTGAAGACTTACAGAAAACGTTTGACCTCTGTCATTGCCAACAAAGGATATATCACAAAGTATTGAGATGAAATTTTGTTTCTGACCAAATACTTATTTTCCACCATAATATGCAAATAAAATGAAAAAAAAACAGACAATGTGATTTTCTGAAGCAAAATAAAGGATGGAATCTCCAGCGCTGGACTTCAGTTAAAAATTCATCATTTATTATAAATTCTTAAAATCGGACAGAAAAGAGTATGAATAAGGATATACAGGCAGATGGAGTCTCTGGTGGTCTCCAACCAACGCGTTTCGACCTAGAGGGTCTTACTCATGGTTCACACTAGACCAGTACTGACGACTACAAATAATACAAAGACTGGTAAATCACAGGTGTTGGACAAAGAATTAATGAAAATAGGGAGTATCCCTACCAGTTAACTCTTGCAAAACACTTAGCCTAATGTGGAGCTAAGGCTGGTTTCACATTAGCGCTTTTTAAGCGCACGGCCGGGGGTAGCTCCGCCCCCGAGCCGGCTCTCTGCCCGGCGTGCCCGCCCCTTGCTTGTAGCGCCGCCTCCTAGCGCACAGCGGCGCCTGCGATCGGCGCACCCTATCTTTAGCATAGGGTGCGCAGATCGTGCGCAGGCCGTGCGCTAGTTGCGCTTTGACCTGCGCTGCGCACTTTTGACGGTGCGCCGTGCGCGCCAAAATCAAACTTTTCGGATTTTGGCGCGCACGGCGCACCGTCAAAAGTGCGCAGCGCAGGTCAAAGCGCAACTAGCACACGGCCTGCGCACCCTATGCTAAAGATAGGGTGCGCCGATCGCAGGCGCCGCTGTGCGCTAGGAGGCGGCGCTACAAGCAAGGGGCGGGCACGCCGGGCAGAGAGCCGGCTCGGGGGCGGAGCTACCCCCGGCCGTGCGTGCGCTTAAAAAGCGCTAATGTGAAACCAGCCTAAAATATACATTTTACCCTTAGTAAATGAAATAATGTAAACAAAAACTTGTCGGAAAAACAGGAAAAAATAAAAACTAATGAAAAAATATCAGAATATAATGAATAGCAAGAAAATAAAATAAAATTATAATTAAAAAAAAAAACAAAAAAAAAACCTTCATTAACTAATATAATGTTAATAAACAGAATAACAATCACAAAAATTATCAGAATAGCCAGAATTAAATAGGACTAAGTAAAATGTAGATATACAGAAGAAAATATCAATCTAATTGCAATATTAAATCAAGTCGTTTGTTCAGGCCTAATGGTACTCTTGTATTTAATTTAAAAATCCAAAAGGATTCACGATTTAATAATTTTCTCCTGAAATCACCTCCCCTAGTAGATCTATAGACTTTCTCTATTGCTATAATTTTGAGACTATCAGTTTTACCTCCATGAACAGTTTTACAATGATAAGATACTGCTGAGATATTATAATTGTTACTAGTAGCTTCTGACAAATGTTTCCTAATTCTCTTTTTAAGAGTTCCTATTGTGCAGCCTACATATTGTAGGTTACAAAAAACGCATTCAATAACATATATTACTCCTTCTGAATTACAATTTATGTGAGACTGAATAGGGTATGATATGCCAGTAACAGAGATACCAAAATGTTAATCTCTGCCCTGGATGATTATCATTGGTCACCAGAATATTCATGGATTACCTGTGATGTGGTGGGCTTATACCCGTCCATACCACACAATGTGATTATTTCTAGTCTCACATTTTTTTTGGACAAATATAGCACATATGTGATAGAAATTCAATCCTTCATTGTGGATGCAGTTTCTTTTCTTCTCTCACATAATTATTTTTCATTTGATGGAATTTTTTTCTTACAAAAACAAGGAGTAAGTATGGGGGGTAAATGTTCCCCAGCTTTAGCTAATATTACAGTAGCTGTTTGGGAAGAGAAATATATCTTATGTAACAATAATCCCTTTTCACAAAATATACAACTATATGGTCGCTTTATAGATGACCTGATTTTGATCTGGAAGGGAGACATCTCAGGGATTAGTGATTTCATTAGCTATATTAATATGAACGAGTTTAATCTTTCATTCACATTTACAGTGTCAGATTTTTCTATTAATTATCTGGATGTGACTTTGTCTGTGAATCCTGACAGCCAAAAGGTCTGCGTTTTTCCTTTCAGAAAACCCACAGATACAAACTCGATTTTACAAGCTTATTCTTGTCACCCCAAGCACGTGGTTAAAAACATTCCAGTGGGAGAATTAATTAGGTTAAAAAGAAATTGCAGTTCACCTATAACATTTGCCAAAGAATCAAATAAAACCCTCTCTAGACTTAAGGACAGAGGATATGCCAATTGGATGCTAAGGAAAGCCGATAATATTGTCAGCAGGATCGATAGACACACCCTGCTGAATGAATCTCCTTTGAGCCTTGTACACACTAGAATTATTGCTAACAAGAAAAAGAATCGCACACGGGCCTCCTGCAATAATCATGACCGTCCTATAGTTAGTTTCTCTACCATGTACAGTCCACAATTCAACAAGATAACGGACATTGTCAAAAAATATTTACCTATTTTACACAATGATAATAAACTTGGTCAAATTCTGGACAATACCCAGATACGATACATAGCCAGGAAAGCTCCTGCTTTGAGCGATATCTTATCCCCCAGTCTTTTTATCAGCAATAGGAGAACTAAAAATAATACTTGGTTGTCATATAAAGGCTTTTCCAAATGTGGACATCATCCCTGTAAAGTCTGCAATTATGTGGTTAAAACCAGCAGATTCACTTCTAGTGTTACTGGCATATCATACCCTATTCAGTCTCACATAAATTGTAATTCAGAAGGAGTAATATATGTTGTTGAATGCGTTTTTTGTAACCTACAATATGTAGGCTGCACAATAGGACCTCTTAAAAAGAGAATTGGGAAACATTTGTCAGAAGCTACTAGTAACAATTATAATATCTCAGCAGTATCTTATCATTGTAAAACTGTTCATGGAGGTAAAACTGATAGTCTCAAAATTATAGCAATAGAGAAAGTCTATAGATCTACTAGGGGAGGTGATTTCAGGAGAAAATTATTAAATCGTGAATCCTTTTGGGTTTTTAAATTAAATACAAGAGTACCATTAGGCCTGAACAAACGACTTGATTTAATATTGCAATTAGATTGATATTTTCTTCTGTATATTTACATTTTACTTAGTCCTATTTAATTCTGGCTATTCTGATAATTTTTGTGATTGTTATTTTGTTTATTAACATTATATTAGTTAATGAAGGTTTTTTTTTTTTGTTTTTTTTTTTTTTAATTATAATTTTATTTTATTTTCTTGCTATTCATTATATTCTTATGATATTTTTTCATTAGTTTTTATTTTTTCCTGTTTTTCCGACAAGTTTTTGTTTACATTATTTCATTTACTAAGGGTAAAAGGGTTAATGTATATTTTAGCTCCACATTAGGCTAAGTGTTTTGCAAGAGTTAACTGGTAGGGATACTCCCTATTTTCATTAATTCTTTGTCCAACACCTGTGATTTACCAGTCTTTGTATTATTTGTAGTAGTCAGTACTGGTCTAGTGTGAACCATGAGTAAGACCCTCTAGGTCGAAACGCGTTGGTTGGAGATCACCAGAGACCCCATCTGCCTGTATGTCCTTATTCATACTTTTTTCTGTCCGATTTTAAGAATTTATAATAAATGATGAATTTTTAACTGAAGTCCAGCGCTGGAGATTCCATCCTTTATTTTGCTTCAGTCAATGCCCCTGATCAAGGTGACTCCATGCGCAGGAGGATTATGGATCGCAACTGAGACTGGTGAGCTGACTTCCCTTCATTTCCCCTATCCTTCTATAACTAATGTGATTTTCTGGATTTTTTTTTCTCAGTTTGTCTCCCATAGTTGAGGTCTACCTATGATGTAAATTACAGACGCCTCTCATCTTTTTAAGTGGTGGAACTTGCGCTATTGCTGACTGACTAAATACTTTTTTTCCCCACTGTATATAGAGTCATTACAAACAGCGTGATCTATTCCAAGTGTTTATTTCTGTTTATGTTGATGATTATGGCTTACAACCAATGAAAACCCAAAAGTCACTATCTCATTAAATTAGAATAAGTAACAAAAACACCTGCAAAGGCTTCCTATATGTTTAAAAAGGTCCCTTAGCCTGTTTTAGTTGGCTCCACAATCATGGGGAAGACTGCTGACTTGACAGATGTCCAGAAGCCAGTCATTGACACACTCCACGAGAAGGGTAAGCCACTAAAGGTCATTTCTAAAGAAGCTGACTGTTCACAGAGTGCTGTATCCAAACATATTAATGGAAAGTTAATTGGAAGGAGAAAGTGTGGTAGAAAAAGGTGCACAAGCAGCCTTGAAAGGATTGTTAAGAAAAGGCCATTCAAAAATTTGGGGGCGATTCACAAGGAGTGCACAGCTGATGGAGTCATTGCTGCAAGAGCCACCACACACAGACGTATCCAAAACATGGGCTACAAGTGTGTCAAGCCACTCATGACCAATAGACAACTCCAGGCCCAAGGAGAAAAAGATCTGGACTGTTGCTCAGTGGTCCAAGGTGTTGTTTTCAGATGAAAGTAAATTTTGCATTTCATTTGGAAGTTAAGGTCCCAGAGTCTGAAGGAAGAGTGGAGAGGCACACAATCCAAGCTGCTTGACGTCTTGTGTGAAGTTTCCACAATCGGTGATGGTTTGGGGAGCCATGTCATCTGCTGGTGTAGGTCCACTGTGTTTTATCATGATCAGCGCAGCCGTCTACCATGAAATTTTAGAGCAATTCATGCTTCCCTCTGCTGACAAGCTTTTTGGAGATGGAAATTTAATTCTCCAGCAGGACTTGGCACCTGTCCACACTGCCAAAAGTACCAATACCTGGTTTAAAAACAACACCAATATCCCTGTGCTTGATTGGCCAGCAAACTCGCCTGACCTTAACCCCATAGAGAATCTGTGGGGTATTGTCAAGAGGAAGATGAGACACCAGACCCAACATTGCAGACGAGCTGAAGACTGCTATCAAAGTAACCTGGGTTAACATAACACTTCATCAGTGTCACAGGCTGATCGCCTCCATGCCACGCCGCATTGATGCATTAATTTATCCAAAAGGAGCCTCTACTAAGTATTGAGTGCCCTTGCTGAATATACATTTCAGTAGGCCAACATTTTGGATTTTAAAATCATTTTTCAAGCTGGTGTTATAAATTATTCTAATTTACTGAGATAATGACTTTTGGGTTTTCATTGGCTGTAAGCCATAATCACCAACATTAACAGAAATAAACACTTGAAATAGATCACTCTGTTTGTAATGACTATCTAATATATAAGATTCACTTTTTGTATTGAAGAACTGAAATAAATTAATTTCTTGATGATGTTCTAATTTTGTGAGAAGCACCTGTATATATTCTATGTAGTATGTTCTATGTGACTGTAATTTTGCCTGTGATGGTAATATAATATGTATATTCTATGGAGTGTGTTCTATGTGAACTGTGTGTGACTGTAATCTTGCCTGAGATGGTAGTGAGATGACTACAGAGCAGAGTGTGTAAATCCCCAACACACATTAGACCAGACCTGGGCAAAGTGCGGCCTGGACTGGCAAAGCAGACCAGAACACTGAAAGCAGTGTCCCGCGACTTGCACAACAAGAACGCCCCTGCCTGTCGTCTTTATAAAAGGTTACTAAGATAGAAAGAAGTGATTTACTTTGTGTTTTTTCTTCCATTCATGTAAGGGTGCACCTATCCTTTTATACACACTTGTTTGAAGATACAATTGCTGTGGCTGTTGTTGGCAATAAATACATTTTGAGCTACTGCTGAAGACTTCTACAAAGTAGTTCCTGGTCTACAATGTAATGGATTTGAACTATCTAGTGCAAACTGTCACATTTTTGTGTAATAATACAGGGAAAATTGTACTTTTTGATAAGATTTGGGAGAAGTTAGAAGTGTTTTGATTTTTTTTGAAGGTTGAGTAGCATTGCTTCCTTAAAAACTTCATTGTCTGGTGCCTACCACCGGTACATGCAGATTTGTAGACATGACCACATTTCTTAATGTATGATGACTCAGGTCCTCCTCTTCTAGTGAATTTGATAATGGAGTCAATATTTTTATGGTTACTGTGATTATTTAAGACTGGCATTGTATATTTCATAATTTCTTTAATTTTGTCTTTTTCTTGCGCAGCGGAGTTTGGAGACTACAATCCTTCGGTACATCTTCCAGGATACTTGCTGAGTAAAATGTTTCTTCCTGGCCAAGACAATGATTTTATAAGTAAAGTGGAATCCCTTCACAGTCAGCACAGGTAATTTAATTTCTCTTAGGCTACTTTTACACTTACCGCTTTTTCTTCTTCGCCTCATTGGGGGACACAAACCATGGGTGTTATGCTGTGGCCAATAGGAGGCTGACACTAATTTGAGTAAAAAAAAAAGAGTTGGCTCCTCCTTCGCAGCGTACACCTTCCTCCTGGCCCGAAGTGAACCAGTTCTTGCTTAGTGTCTGTAGGAGGCACACTGGTCTGGTCTTCAGACCATTTGTTATTTTAATTTTTGAATCTTTTTTCATTTTTTAATCTGGATGAAGGGGCAACAGAGCCTTTCAAGTTTCCGATTTCTGCAAACTAACATCAGGCGAGCACGTGCGAGTGTCGCCTCCACGTATCCTCTTCTGCGACGTGGGATGTCATGCCTGAGCTGATTCAAGGGCGACGGGTCTCTTAAAGGGCACAGATCTCCCCGCACCGTCGCCTTCATGTATCCTCTTCCGCAGCCAGGCCTATGCCGGACAGCCTGCCCTGCCCATCCTTAGGGATTAAACCCATAGGATGCTCAGAGGCCTCTACATGGCATCCGTGGAGCCCCCACTGCTTCACCACTTTTTAAAAGCGGATGATGCAAGGAGGCGGACGGTCCCTCTCCACTTCCCTTCTAAGGGATGTTGGATTGAGGCATTCACTTACCCCGTACCGTCCTGAAGATTGCTCATGGCCCCTAAAGCGACCGGATAAGTGACTAAATAGTCCGAGGGTCGCCTGGGTAACGCGCGCCTCTGCGCTGAAGTCCCATCGTCGCGGCTCCATGCCGGGACACGCACCGCGGTGAGTGCCAGGCCATCGGCCATTCTAGGCTGAGCATGACTGCTCGTGAAGCCACGTAGCACAAGTTCTGCCACAGCCGGACATAGCCCTGTGAAATCCTAGTGGAGCGAACCCTTAGGACACACAGAGTCCCCCCATGGCGTCCGCGCTGCTCCCTCTGCACCACCAGATGGAACAGCGGTGCTGCAGGGAGCTGGACGGTCCCTCTCCACCTCCCCCTCAGAGGGAATGGTGGATTGAGGGTTCCTGCACCGTCCCTGTCGCAGCACTGGCCTGCAGACAGAGGCTCTGCTGCTCTCCCCCTGGCGTGATGGTAAGGGGGCTTCGGGGTGTGTCGCGGGCGCGGTCGTTGTTTCCGGCCGGGCACCGCTAATTTAGCCTTCGGCTTCAGCCCTTACTAGGCCGCAGGTGGTTTTTCCCGCCCACCAGCCACGCATCACGTCGGAGGTCTCGCTCACCTGCCTGACGTTTCTCGCAGGTACACTGGGCATGGCAAAGAGGAGTGTCAGCGCCTCCCCCGGCGTGCGCCGGGAAGCGCTTGGTCCACGGACTCCTTCTCTGGAGCCGCGCCAGTCAATAATCTAGGCCCCGGCTTTGGCCTACTTCGGAGGAGCCACCCTCTCCCGGAGTGACACGGCGTTGGTTCTCACGGAAACGCCCGCCTCCACGCTGAAGTCCCATTGTGGAGGCTCCATGCCGGGACGCGCACCGCAGTGAGTGTCAGATGCCCCCCCCGGCCGCCGTGGAGGAGGGGGATCTAATCCCGGCGACCATATTCCTTGCCGGGCTGCTTTACGTACATTGACGTGTTGGCTGTGGGACCTTGCCCCTCGAGGAGTTATGGTCCCTCAGCAGAGGACTGTCACTCATCCTCCACCGGAGTGCGCTGCTGAGGGCAAGAATAGCGCCCATTCAGCGCTGACAAGGGTCCTGTTTTCCTGGAGAGGATCATAGTCTACAGGATGAGACCTGGAAGATACTGTGTGTGGATGCATATTTGTATGTGAGTATATGTGTGTATGTATGTATATATATACAGTGGGGAAAAAAAGTATTTAGTCAGTCAGCAATAGTGCAAGTTCCACCACTTAAAAAGATGAGAGGCGTCTGTAATTTACATCATAGGTAGACCTCAACTATGGGAGACAAACTGAGAAAAAAAAATCCAGAAAATCACATTGTCTGTTTTTTTTTTCATTTTATTTGCATATTATGGTGGAAAATAAGTATTTGGTCAGAAACAAGCAATCAAGATTTCTGGCTCTCACAGACCTGTAACTACTTCTTTAAGAGTCTCCTCTTTCCTCCACTCATTACCTGTAGTAATGGCACCTGTTTAAACTTGTTATCTGTATAAAAAGACACCTGTGCACACCCTCAAACAGTCTGACTCCAAACTCCACTATGGTGAAGACCAAAGAGCTGTCAAAGGACACCAGAAACAAAATTGTAGCCCTGCACCAGGCTGGGAAGACTGAATCTGCAATAGCCAACCAGCTTGGAGTGAAGAAATCAACTGTGGGAGCAATAATTAGAAAATGGAAGACATACAAGACCACTGATAATCTCCCTCGATCTGGTGCTCCACGCAAAATCCCACCCCGTGGGGTCAGAATGATCACAAGAACGGTGAGCAAAAATCCCAGAACCACGCGGGGGGACCTAGTGAATGAACTGCAGAGAGCTGGGACCAATGTAACAAGGCCTACCATAAGTAACACACTACGCCACCATGGACTCAGATCCTGCAGTGCCAGACGTGTCCCACTGCTTAAGCCTGTACATGTCCGGGCCCGTCTGAAGTTTGCTAGAGAGCATTTGGATGATCCAGAGGAGTTTTGGGAGAATGTCCTATGGTCTGATGAAACCAAACTGGAACTGTTTGGTAGAAACACAACTTGTCGTGTTTGGAGGAAAAAGAATACTGAGTTGCATCCATCAAACACCATACCTACTGTAAAGCATGGTGGTGGAAACATCATGCTTTGGGGCTGTTTCTCTGCAAAGGGGCCAGGATGACTGATCCGGGTACATGAAAGAATGAATGGGGCCATGTATCGTGAGATTTTGAGTGCAAACCTCCTTCCATCAGCAAGGGCATTGAAGATGAAACGTGGCTGGGTCTTTCAACATGACAATGATCCAAAGCACACCGCCAGGGCAACGAAGGAGTGGCTTCGTAAGAAGCATTTCAAGGTCCTGGAGTGGCCTAGCCAGTCTCCAGATCTCAACCCTATAGAAAACCTTTGGAGGGAGTTGAAAGTCCGTGTTGCCAAGCGAAAAGCCAAAAACATCACTGCTCTAGAGGAGATCTGCATGGAGGAATGGGCCAACATACCAACAACAGTGTGTGGCAACCTTGTGAAGACTTACAGAAAACGTTTGACCTCTGTCATTGCCAACAAAGGATATATCACAAAGTATTGAGATGAAATTTTGTTTCTGACCAAATACTTATTTTCCACCATAATATGCAAATAAAATGAAAAAAAAACAGACAATGTGACTTTCTGGATTTTTTTTTCTCAGTTTGTCTCCCATAGTTGAGGTCTACCTATGATGTAAATTACAGACGCCTCTCATCTTTTTAAGTGGTGGAACTTGCACTATTGCTGACTGACTAAATACTTTTTTTCCCCACTGTATATAAGCAGCTTAAGGCCGGGACCAGAATGGGAGACCAGCTGGAAATCGCAGGTCACCGGCAGTATTTATTCTGGAATTATACTTGCCATGCGCATGCCCGAAAGGTTGATTCGTAGAGATCCATAAGCCATCTCACCACACCAGTGTTAGACTTCGTCAACACTCGGCCTGGCTTATGAAACCCCCCCCCCCCTCCGGGAGGGCTTCTCCTCTGGCACAGGTTATCCTCGATCCCTCTGTGCATCAGAGCGTTCACAGGATCACAGCAGCTGTCGATTAGCAGCCGCAGGCATTCTAGAAATGAGCAGGCATCTAGAGAAAGGGCTCACAGTAAGCTATTTGACCAACTACGTGCTTAAAGGTCCGTATGCTCTGTGTCTCGCTTCCCCTTCACCACAGGTTTACAGAGTGCAGGACTCTGTGTATCAGCTTAATGTTTTGCCTTGATTTTGGATTCTCTAAAGATAAAAAAAAAAGGAAAGAAGTGGAAGATTTGTCTTTTTCATGGCACTCACACAGTTTTCTGAGGGTCAATGCCTGGTCTGTCCCGAATAGTAACGTTCTTCCGGGGAACTATACCCCATAAAACAGCGTTTACCACACTCCAGGTGGCTCGCGGCATAGTTGACCGGCAAAGGGAGCGATGGGATAAACAAATCAGAAGCCTCAGGAAGGGTGGAATCCCGCTTGCTTTCAGCTGGTTAAAGGAAACATTGGGTTGAATCCCTGAGCCATCCATGCCAGTTGGATGGTCAATTAAAGGACCAACAGACGAGAGTCTGATTCGTTCCATTTTGTGAGCCTCGAAACCAGCTCTTTTCTCTTTTTAGCTGGACACCCTTTTCACATGCGGCCGGCTGCACCACAGCGGTGTCGTAGCTGCTTTTTGTTCTGACCAAGCGTCAGCTATGCCAGATCACCAGTGAGTCCGAATTACGAGGTTTCGCGCTTCTGTTGCAAGCGCTTGGAGACAAAGAGACTCAACACACAAGCCGTGGTCAAATCACTTTATCTGACGTAATGAAATACAAGGAAACTTTTATACCATTTACAACAATATGTGACTCTATGGAGCTCATTTGGCCCCCACCATCACCTCAGGGTCGTACCTTGTTTACAATGTACCCAGAACATGTTGTTGAGAACAAATATGATAACAAGTATAGTTTCCTTGAAGACAGAGACTAATAGTCAACATAAGAATAACACATAGCAATAATAGCCAAAAGGCATTTGAAGTCTTAAAGGTAATTAAAGGGATATAAAGCAAACGATTAACTCTTCTATATCAATTTCCCCCTTTAACCTTTGCCACAGGGTCAGCTGATGTCCACAAAGGAGCTACTGTCTCATGGGTCTAGTACCCATAAGGGGGCTTCCTACCTGCTTCGCCCATCCACCCTCAGTGTGGACACTCACTTTCCCCATCAGCAATGGCTACCTGGGGTCTATGATACACTACAGAAGGTTCAACCTTAGATTCTTTTTTTATGCAAACATTATCCAGTAGCTTAAGTAATACATATATTAGCGCTTTTATGGCTACATAAAGCAATAAGCAAAACAACAAAATTTGCATACAAGTCTATATAATGCCAAAAAAAATTCATCCTGCAAGGCCATTAAACCAATTTGCTGGATTAAGAAAAGAGAATGTGTTACCCCACCAGGAGTCTCTGTTTGCACTGTGTTGCTTTAACCATGGGTCTCTAAGTTCACCTATTTTGTCTATACTGGCACTGATCTGGAGATTGCCAGCAGGGTCGATATAATTACAGCAGGTGGGACCAATTATCTGACACATTCCTCCTTCTTTTGCGGTCAGGTAATCTAGTACTATAGTATGTTGGTTAGAAACTATGATTAATTGTCTCTGTATTGTGTTAGTTTCATTAAGAACTTCAAGAATCTGGAAAATCTGATCGTCCAGGTAGTCGATAGCTTCCACTAATTTATCCCACATTTGTGTTATGAAGGGGTATACTAGCATACTACTGAATATTTTATTTGTTATCCCCATTTCTACTAGATGCGGCCTACCATTTGGCCAGGGCTTATTGTCTGCAGCCCTTCTATACAAAGTATGAATTGGAACTGCTGCTGTGTCTATTTTACTATGAGGAACTATGAAAGTGGCTGGTGTCAGTTTGGCAAGAGTGCAAACTCCTCTTATGTCTGGGCTCACCCACCTGTAGGCACGATGTCCGCAAACCAAGAATACTCCTTCGGGGAGAACACAAACGTGACCAGGGGTCTGTATACCTTGGTATAAACTCAAAAAGTCCTGACATAGGCTTATGGGCACACCAAATATTATTCATTTGTTTTCCACTTATACCAGTTTGTACATTTACCCCTTTCTTTCCTTATTATTTTACCCGTAGATGCTTTACATCCGATTATAGCCAATGAGGCAGCTATATCATGGGGCACATCTTTTCCCCAAAACCTAGATTGAGTCCAAGTCTCATTGTATATGCAGTGTGGGGTTAATACCTCCCATGGCTCCAGAGGTAAGGCTAAGTACGGCATAGTCCTCGCAGATACAGGGCTGTGTGTGCAGATCCAACAGTCCTTCGGTTTCTGTCCTTCCATGTCCTTTATAAGAAGAGCATGATGCCGAATAAGTTTGTTGTCCCAGTCAGCATTTAAGAGTTTATCCTGTGTCTCTGTAGAGTGCAGTAATCTTGTCACTGCCAGCAAGGTGATGAGGAGTACAGTCATTCTACTGGTGAAAGGACCTTCTTGCAGTGACTGGCGTGGATCCAGGTGGGTTTTCTCTCAAGTGTTACTGAGGTGAATGTGGTCAGCTGGACTTGGAAGAGGCCGTCAAATCGTGGGTCCAGGCTCCTTCTCACATGTCTGCGTATAACCACCCAATCACCTGGATTCAGCTGATGCACATGCACTGGCATTAGGATCTGGAATGGATGAGAACACATGTTTATGCACCACATTAAGGTTTTCCTGCAAGGCCTGGACGTAGGCTGTCATAGAGACGGGTTGCATTTGTAGCACCTGTGGGAAGTACAGACCAGTCTTTGGTGCACTACCAAACAGGACTTCAAAGGGAGACAAGCCTGTGTTTCTATTTGGAGTGTGTCTGACTGAAAATAGTGCAAGAGGCAAGCACTGTACCCAGCTCTTTCCTGTGTCTGCCATGGCCTTTTGAATTTTCAGTTTAAGTGTCCCATTTAGTTTTTCCACTTTCCCACTACTTTGTGGCCTATATGGTGTATGAAATGCTTGCTGTACACCCAGGGCCTGCATGACTTCCCTCATTATTTCTCCCATGAAGTGTGTACCCCTATCTGTTTCTGTGGTTTCTGGGACACCATACCTGCAGATCAGCTCTTTCATCAGTTTGTCTGCAGTCGTTTTAGCATTTGCACATTTTACCGGATAGGCTTCCGGCCACAGCGGCAAATGCCATCACACTCAACAAGGCATTATGGCTCACGGAATGGAGGGAGGGCTGCACCCACAGAAGGAACTCCGACATCCCTTTCTTATCAGTGTGGGTTTACTTGGGCATTAGTGGGTTCAGCTTATCTGTAAGGCCATAGAAGGAAGGACAAATGTCTTCCCCAGCAGGGCTGAGAGCATCTTCCCCATTGCCTTCGGCAACAGAGCTGAAATTGGTCCTCTCTCTTATATCCAGTGCTCCCATCGGCAAGGGATCCCAGTCTTCCCATGGGTCCAGCTAGCAATGTAAGGGCCCTCCCCAAAGTGTCTGGACCTGAGAGAGATAGGTCCCTGACGATTTCCCACCCATTGATTTCCGGCATAACCCGTCGACACACAACATTATGGATGGCCGCCTATTCCTGGTTCGTGAGGTCTCCTTTTTTGTATGCTGTTCGTATCGAACGAGCCCAAAGCCTGGGTCTTCTAGATACAAGGATTCCTTTTTTTCTTATCGTCCTTCATGAAGATGTTTTTTCCTGCACGTCTTTTGAGGAACTTAGGCGGTGGAACAAGGGCTTCATTTTCCAAGCCATAGATGTACGGCATCAGGACGGAACCATTATTTGATGCTACAGAATGTACCGATTGCCTACTCCTATCCAATCTGTCCATACTTCCCAGAAGGGACAGATCTGTAGGATCCTCGCTGGATGTTGGCCGAGGTACACCATCCACGGATGGAGTCCCTCCATTCAGTTCTTACCTTGATTGTGAACAGCATCTTCAGTTCACACTCTTTTGGCACTCATCTCCTTTGTCCTTCCGGATTGCCATGAGGTACGGGGTGGGGAGAGATCGCAGTAGCAATTGAATTGATCCTCTTCAATTAATTGTATTCTTTTCTGGCAGTCAGTGCCAGAAGACTGCTCTCCTCGGCGGCGGTGCCGCTCCCCCCCGCACGTCAGATGGCCTCACAGGCGGTGGACATTGAGATTCTCACTCTATACCAAGGAGAAAAATTTCTCTTCTGATCAAATCACCAGTAGTGGCTATCGATACCAGCCTCCTTGGTTGGAGAGCAGTCTTTTTGTATGTCATTGTAATCCAAGTGATCCGGGTTACCCGGCACCAGCTCCAGTATCTACTCGTGTATCACTCCATTCGAATCAATAACATATCTCCACGGTTGTGACATGCACCACGGAGGGCGTTTTTAACAGGACTGCCCTTGTAAGGAGAAGCCAAATGGGGATCTGATGGCTTCAAGACTGAAGGCCAAGGTACTCAGCAGTCTGAGCCCGGTCTCGATATCCAAAACGCCATAGGGGGGCATGACTGGTTACTCCGTGGCACCAGTTTTGTCTTCCTTTCCTGGCAATGGTCATCACGTAAACAGAGGTAGTGGCCATTTCCAGTCTCCCTAGGCATCCAGGATTGGTCTCGCCGGATGTGATATTCAGAGTTACTACCATTCATACACTCCATTCACAGGTGACTGTTGCATCGTCCAGACATGCTCTCCTAACGTCCAAGGGATCACCAGATCGCACAATCTGGTGTTTAACAATAAGGCTTTCAAAGCTTGGGCTCTAGTCAACTCTCCTCAGGGGTCTCCACTATGGTTGATGCCCAGAGGCCAACGTCAGGTTGCATCATTCACCTCTCCTGAACACCTTCTGTCGCATGGTGTTAGGGCCACAGTCGTTCTCTTTGTGTCTTCACCACTCCAGTTCTTTTCAGCGTTTTCTCCAGACTGACTTAGGACTCGTGACGCTCACCTCCCTCTCAAGGGCCAGATCTTGGCTCTACCTGTCCCTGTTTCAGCGCAGGATTGCTTCCAAGACTTAATTCATGACTTTCATTCTCAGGGCTTCTCTGGGGTACCCCCCTACAAAAGTCCGTTAGAAGCCTGGAACGTTAATTCGGTCCTGGGTGCGCTTTAAGAGACGCCTTTCAAACTGTTCCAGGATGTCTCACGGGCAGTTCTGTCTTGGGAAGTCTCCTTTCTTGTCGCAGTGTCACTTATTATGCGACGCTTGGAGCTGACAGCCATGTCCTGTTTAGCTCATTTGTTTTTTTCTTTCTCCTTTCCAACCTGGATACGATTGTCCTCAGATCGTTTCCCCCCTTTTTTCCAGGGTTGGTTGACCCTTCTATTTTAAACAATGATTTTGTCTTGCCCTCGTTTGGGCTCGACACTGGTACTTTGGATGGATGTAGTTTGCACGCCCTGCATGCAATGACGGCTCTCAGGACATATGTCCTGAGGACAGCACTCTTGTAAGCCACTTCAGGGTCACAATAGCCAGAGAAATTTATTTGGCTATTCAGGAGTTATACTACTTTATAAGCGGCCTATCCCAGGAGGGATTAGGGCGTGTTTTACGGGGTCGATGTCCACCCTCTGGGCCATTGGGCTTCTCATGCAGACCGAACAAGTCTGCAGGTTTGCAAGGCTGCGTTTTGGCTCAACATTTACACATTCTTGAAGCACTACTCATACTCAGACTTCCGCAGTACGGTCCTCGGCAGATTATTCTGCAACAGGTAGTAGGGCACCTTTGCTCAGCCACTGCATGGGGTTTTATCTGTTATATTGTTGCCCACCCATGGACTGCTTTTGGGACGTCCCATGGTCTTTGTCCCCCAGTGAGGCGAAGGAGAAACAGGGATTTTTGTGATAACTCACCATAAAATCCTTTTCTCTGAGACGCTCATTGGGGGGACACAGCACCCACCCTGTTAGCCTGACGGCTTCTGCTTCTTGTCTCCCATTCTGTGGGTTATACTCTGATATGAGGTTGACGATTGTACTCTAATATTAATGATCTCCTACTGCTTTTGCACTGAACTAGATCACTTGGGGCCAGCAGGAAGGTGTATGCTGCGGAGGAGGAGCTAACTCTTTTTTTTTTTTGTCTCAACTTAGTGTCAGCCTCCTATTGGCCACAGCATAACACCCATGGTCTGTGTCCCCCAATGAGCGTCTCGGAGAAATAATAATAATAATCTTTATTTTTATGTAGCGCTAACCTATTCCGCAGCGCTTTACAGTTTGCACACATTATCATTGGAGAAAAGGATTTTACGGTGAGTTATCACAAAAATCCCTGTTTTTGCAGTCCGTTATTGCGGCCCGTTTTTGCAGGCCGTATCTCCGCAATAACGGGCTGCAAAAAAACTTGCGGATTACCGTCTTACATGTTTCCAATACTATTGAAATAGTATTGGAAAAAAAACGTTGATCCGCAAAAACGGAGGTCATGGTGCACAGCAAAAACAAATTTTCTTTTGTTTTTGTGGCCCCATTGATTTTCAATGGGGGTCATGTCCGTACGCCTTGAAAAAGATCGAGCAAGCTCGATCTTTTTTCATGGCTGCAAATACGGCCCCCATGGCCATACGGCACATGGCGTACCGTGGATTTTATTATTTATAGAAACATACAGGCCATTAACAACCAGAAACTTATGAATAACTTGCAGTCTTCATTGGCCCCTATCTCCTCCCTCTCATGTCCTGATTCTGCATTGAAGCATACAATGAAACACTTCAAAGTGCCCTGGATGAATTTGCACCTCCTATACATAGAACAGCACAACACAGACGGCGACAACCCTGGCACACCCTGCAAACACGTTTCCTGCAGCGGTTCTCCAAGTGCGCCGAACGTCTGTGGAGAAAATCCAACCTACCCGAAGATTTCATCCATTATAAGTTTATGCTTCAAACATACAACACTGCCCTTCACCTCTCAAAACAAACCTATTTCAACACCCTCATCACCTCACTGTCCAATAACCCTAAACGTCTCTTTGACACTTTTCATTCTCTACTCAACCCAAGAGTACAGACCCCAACCACGGAGCTTCGAGCTGACGATCTGGCCAATTACTTCAAAGAAAAAATTGACCAGATCCGACAGGAAATTCTCTCCCAATCACTTCATACCATGCACTGTCCTCCCTCCCCCACTGCATCTAGCTCACTCTCTGATTTTGAACCAGTCACAGAAGAAGAAGTAAGCAGGCTCCTTGCATCTTCTCGCCCAACCACTTGCACCAGTGACCCATTTCCGTCACATCTCCTCTAGTCCCTTTCCCTTGCTGTCACCCCTCACCTAACTAAAATATTTAACCTCTCTCTCTTCTGGGAACTTTCCCTCCTCATTTAAGCATGCCATCATACATCCACTACTTAAAAAACCATCCCTCGACCAAAACTGTGCCGCTAACTATAGACCTGTCTCTAATCTTCCCTTCATCTCTAAACTCCTGGAACGCCTGGTTCACTCCCGTCTTATCCGCTATCTCTTTGATAACTCTCTTCTTGACCCTCTCCAATTATATGCTTCTTCTCCTGACATCACGCCAGTCTTTCTAGAAAACACCAGCGATTGTCTAAACGCTGTGTCTGACATCATGTCCTCACTATATCTGGAACTGAACCTGTCAAAGACTGAACTCCTTGTGTTTCCTCCCGCTACTAATGTACCTATACCCGACATTGCCATTTCCGTGTGTGGTTCCACTATTACTCCCCAGCAACAGGCCCGTTGTCTTGGGGTCATACTTGACTCCGATCTTTCCTTTGTCCCCCACATACCATCACTGGCTCGCTCTTGTTATCTGCACCTCAAAAACATTTCTAGAATTCGACCTTTTCTTACTTTTGACTCCGCAAAAACTCTTACTGTTTCTCTTATTCATTCTCGTCTCGACTATTGTAACTCTCTTCTAATCAGTGTCCCTCTTACCAAACTCTCCCTCCTCCAATCTGTCTTGAATGCTACTGCCAGGATCATATTCCTCGCCAATCGTTACACCGATGCCTCTACCTTGTGCCAGTCATTACACTGGCTACCCATCCACTCCAGAATCCAGTACAAACTTATTACCCTCACCCACAAAGCACTCCATGGCTCAGCACCACCCTACATCTCCTCCCTTGTTTCAGTATACCATCCTACCCGCGCCCTCCGTTCTGCTGATGACCTGAGGTTAGCATCCACACTAATCAGAACCTCCCACTCCCGTCTCCAAGACTATACACGTGCTGCGCCAATTCTTTGGAATGCACTTCCCAGTTCAATACGATTAGTCCCCAATCCCCACAATTTTAAGCGTGCCCTGAAAACTCATTTATTCAGACTGGCCTACCACCTCAACACATTAACCTAATCTATCCCTGTGTGGCACAGCCAAAAGTTTTTACCATAACCAGGTTCCCCGCATCATGTTCCCACATGCTTTATACATCCATTAGCCCTTTGTGTCTGTACTGTTACACACTTAACATTATGGCTGGTCCATACAATCAGGGCAACTGTTTATCACCCACCTTTCGTGTCTCCCTTTTTTTTCCTCATAGATTGTAAGCTTGCGAGCAGGGCCCTCATTCTTCATGGTATCTGTTATGATCTATGTAATTATTGTTATGCTATGCTGTCATGTCTATTGTCTGTACAAGTCCCCTCTGAAATGTAAAGTGCTGCGGAATATGTTGGCGCTATAGAAATAAAAATTATTATTACTATTATATTAAGTCTGTTTTTACACTTACCGTGTTCTTGCAGGCCGATTTTGCGGCCCCATAGGAATCTATTGGGGCTGCAAAATCGGCCCGCAAAAACACGGTAAGTGTAAAAGCAGCCTTAATATAATTTTTGGTATAATGGCTATGCAGTACAGAGATTATACCTTGTATAGTCTGTGCGACGCATAATCATGTAAACAATTTATTAAAGAGGTTGTCCTCTAAGGCCTCTTTCACACTTCCGTTTTTTCTTGTCAGTTAAAACCCGCCAAAATGGCGGATCCATTGAATGTAGAATTTTAAAGGAACCGCAGTCCGAGAGAGAGAGAGATTTTTTTTTTCCCACCGGCAGAAAGGATTTCTGGGTTAAATCCCCGGTGACTTCCTTTCTCCCGAAAAGCGCACTGTAAAATGCGGATCCTACAGCCAAAAAAACGTTGCAGAGTCCGTCCAGGCATGCCGGCGGATGCAAACATTCTGACGGATCCAGCGGATGGCCATCCGTCAAGATCCGCCGGTAATGCAACTCAATGGGTAAAAAAAAAGGATCCGCCAAAAAAAATGGCGGATCCGTTTTTTTCAAAAACTGGCGGATTTTGACTGATGGTCAAAAACGGAAGTGTGAAAGAGGCCTAATGGACAACTTCTGCTTAATCACTTCAGGATCCCATAGGAAATGAGAACAATCCAGCAATGTTGGCACCAATATTCTCTGTGGGTCATGTGACATTGTGTCATATGACACCTATAGCCTTTACTATTTGTCCATGCAGAGGTGATATTTTGCTGAGCTACAGGTAATTAGCTGTAGCAATACCTAGACCCAGCAATATCATGCGACCCCTGGGAATAGCTGGAATGGCACCGCTGTAAGATTTGGGTATAGGTTTTTATTTTCTGTGGGGCCCAGTAGTGATAAAAGAGGGGGTTTTCAGTAGTGTACAACCCCTTTAATGATGGTTGCAACATGATTCTAGGCTATTGGACTGTTCAAAGTAGAACAAGTGCCCAAAATTTAGTGGGATACTACAAGATTCCATCTGTTGTATGCTGCCCTTAAATAGGCAATCTTATAAGACCTGACTGAGCTGATTTAAAGAGGTTTCCTGGATTTATTTACTTAAAGGGATGGTCCGAAGTCTAACTTTCATTCTAAATGCCAATCTATTTTGTGCCACAATCGAAGTTATTTTCTAATATAGTTGTATTATAAATTCCCTATATTTCCCTAACAACACTGTCTTACCTGCTATTGCATTTTTATCCAATTTCCTGTGGTGATGCTTTGTTTGAGGTTCCCGATGCATCAGTGACACACGTTTAAGGGACTGCAAATTGCCTCTTCAAAGAGGAAGAGGACTTGAACTCTATAGCGCCACCTGTTGGTTGTAGCGATCCTACAAGTCACAATCAACCCTTTAACGAGTCTTGTAATATGACTTAGGATAAAAGCTGCAACCATTGCACTGTACGATCTGCACAGTGACAGCGTCAGCCACCACTAGAGACATCGCTAGTTTCCTGCATGCCGGGTATTCTGACACCGCTCTGTTGTCAGCTGATTACTTCTGATCTGAGCCGGCAACTGAGCGGATGCTGACACTGCAAATTGCACAGCTCGCAGGGAGGGACACAGCAGGGATGAGCACAGGCCAAGAAATGAAATTCCCACATGACGCTTTTCAGGCAGTGAAGGAGGGTTATGCTGTGCAGCCTCTGCCTCCTTCTCTCATGATTCTTCGTTTGAGTATCACATAACTCACTGTGATTCTCAAATGAAGCGTCATCACACAGAAAATAGGAAAAAAAACAAAAGCTGTTAGTGTAGTTAGGGAAAGGTAGGGCATTTTTAAAACAAGAATATTAGAAAATAGCTTAGATTACGACACTAAATAGATAGGGATTTAGAATGAAATTTAGTTTGACTTCGGACCACCATTTTAATGCTTAAAGAGGTATTTCCATCCTAGCTCTTCAGGAATACATTGTGCACAATTGTCTTTTTGCAATGCCCAGAGGTTTATGATGTGCTGCACATTTTTTCCATAACTCCAATATAAATGAATTGGGTTTAGGGAAATGGCAAAACACAGCCCATATCATTTCTGTTTCTGGAATCTCCTCCACCCCTAAAGATCAAGTATAGATCAGTATTTACATCTCAGTTATGAATTGCTAAGAAGGGAATATCCCTGTAATCACTGAAAAATTAACATTTTCTGTCATTTTCTATGTTCACGTTTGTCACATTTTTTAATGTTTGAGTTTGCTGCCAGTGATTGGATCAGTTTATTTCCATTTAGATGTAGGAGACCCATCTATGCAAAGTGCTGAGTCTTGTAGTACTCTATGGAAGAGGTAGAGATTGTGAACCTAAATTAGGTTTGTCTTGGCCACAGGTTGCATTTCACAAATGCCAAAAAGTGTGCCACATCCCACTTGGCAGAAAAAAATGTGGCCATCATCCTGAGCACTGTAGACTGAAAATGGTAAAATAATCCTACCGCTAACCCAATGACTCCTCTTTTTTACTTAGCGGACTTGGACAAACAGAAGCTGAATCCTGCTACATTAATATTGCAAGAACACTGGAATTCTATGGCGTTGAAATGCACAGTGGTAGAGTATGTTTGACCCCTATAAATATGTTTAAAACATGAGTGATATTTTTTGAGACCTGTTGAAAATAACATCAAAAGTCTGACCATTTCATGCTTTTATTTTTGCAAGCAGAGTATCAATAATGCTGCATTCACACAAGCTTATATCTATTACATACAGTATATCTAATTTAGTATAATATATTTTTCTCTTAGACTTTGTTTATTAATTACAATTTCATTGTACTACTCCCATGTACAATCATTTTTATTATTGATTTAACAATGATATTTAGCACTTTTAATGTGTAATGTTTTATTCATTATTTACTGATTTGTCACTTTGCACTTTATGCTCATCATTATGAGCCATATATTGTCTGTAAAATTAGGCCCACTTCCACCTATACACGTATCTCCATTAACTCACTACACCAATATAATAGTTTGCTTAATTTTGTTGCCCACACTGTGTGTCATTATCTGATGTTACAGATTCACCAATTTTCCTTTGTTTTTATTTATTTTCATTATTATTATTTTTCTTCTTCTATACATTTGGTCTTCTTCAAAATGTTTAGTTTTATTTTTTTACACTTGCTTCTTTCCATCATTTCTGTCTTGTTCCATATAGTCAAGTACATCCACATCATCAGGTTCCTTTGATGCGCCAAGGCTTTCGCTTACTTGTAAAGATAGTACAATACTGATTTTACTGCTTACCCATCAAGTACGTGTGCCCATTTCCGCCTCCCTGGTACCTCAGCAAGCGGCCATTTTGGAGCAATCTGCGAACACGCCGTCTCCATGGCAGCGTTGGTGTGTTTGAATTCTGCATCCACGAGCTGAGACGCCGATTTCCTGAGAGTGACATCAATGGTGCATGCGATCAAGACAGCTTCTGCTCCATATATTTATGACTTCCGGTCTTGTGACTAGCACACCCCTGGTCGTGTGATTAACAGACCTCTCCACCAGCGTTCTGATTAGTTAGCCATTATGATTTAATCATGTTCACCCCTCCCCAACATGCAACTCCTGACATTGAAAGAGCAAAACGTGCGTTAGGGCTTCGGGGACACCACACAAACTGGTGGCCGTTACTTGTAAGCATAATAGTTATTTCTGATTGTTTTGCCTACCCTTTGAAAAGGGGAAAAGTGTATGACCTAGTTTCTTCGCCTTTTTTGCCTTTCATTCTCATGAATTTTATTTGATATTTGCTCTGTTCTCATTAGATGCAGTAATGGGTATCCTGCTATAGTGATTACCTGCACATGAGCATATACAAAAATCGTCTCATTATCATCCAGAAAAAAAACGACAGTTTTTCATCTGTTTTTGTGTCCACAAACATCCGTATGACATCCCTTTTTCTACATCAGCAGTCACTAAAACTTGTAAGATTAGTTTCCTAGGTTAATAATGGCAATGTGTCTGTAGTAATCGGATGCTACACGGATGATCCATATGGGATGTGATTCTCTTTGCACACTCTGATATATAAATAGGGGAGTCTAATCTGAATTTCATAAGAGACTAGTATATGGTGCAATTTTTTTTTACATGTGGACATTCAATCTGTGTTTAAAAAACAATAATAAAAAAAAAGTCATCTGACCGACTTATTGAAAAAGATTGGTCCGAGGGCTTTTTTTTCCATGGATATCAGTCGGATTGAACCTCTAAGTGAGAGGCTGGAGTTGCATTATCCTGTTAAAGGGAGCTGTCAGCAGGATTGTGTATAGTAACCTACCAACAGTATCAGGTCGGTGCCGTTATACTGATTAGAATGATACCCGGGTTGATGAAATCCGTCTTGTGGTTGTTGTTTAATCTTTATTTTAAGTTTGTAGTTGATGATATTCTCATGTTCTAAGGTGGGGTTGGTGTATGTGGTGCTCTGATTATATATTCACTATATGGTGGCCCGATTCTAACGCATCGGGTATTCTAGAATATGTACGGTAGTTTATTTATGAAGTTTTAATAATAATGCAGTAATGCACCCCCCAATCCTGATATGCATGGTCCTCTAACCCAGGGTTCCCCAACTCCAGTCCTCAAGGCCCACCAACAGGTCATGTTTTCAGGATTTCCTTTGTATTGTACAGGTGATGCAATTATCACCTGAGCAATACTAAGGAAATCCTGAAAACATGACCTGTTGATGGGCCTTGAGGACTGGAGTTGGGGAACCCTGCTCTAACCCCACAATCCTGGTATGCATGGTCCCCTCACCCTCCAATCCTGGAATGCATGGTCCTCTCATCCTCCAGTCCTGGTATTCATGGTCCTCTCACCCCTCTTTCCAGGTAAGCATGGGCCCCTCACCCCCCTTTCCTGGTATGCATGGTCCCCCTTACGCCCCAATCCTGATATGCATGGTCCCCTCACACCCGAATCCTGATATGCATGGTCCTCTCACCCCCCAATCCTGATATGCATGGTCCTCTCACCCCCCTTCCCTGGTATGCATGGTCCCCTCACCCCCCTTTCCTGGTATGCATGGTCCCCTCGCCTCCCTATCCTGGTATGCATGGTCAACCTCACCCCCCTATCCTGGTATGCATGGTCACCCTCACCCCCCTATCCTGGTATGCATGGATAACCTCACCCCCCTATCCTGGTATGCATGGTCAACCTCACCCCCCTATCCTGGTATGCATGGTCAACCTCACCCCCCTTTGCTGGTATGCATGGTCACCCTCACCCCCCTATTCTGGTATGCATGGTCACCCTCACCCCCCCTTTCCTGGTATGCATGCGGCCGCGACCAATCAGCGGCAGGCGCAGCTTAACGTTACAAATAGCTGCGCCTGTCGCTGATTGGTCGTGGCCTGGCGGCCGCGACCAGTCAGCGCCGTGGGATTTCGGTTACAGACAGACAGACACGATAAGACGATTATATATAGGTAATGCAGACTGCTGACAGGTCACTGATCCCTCTCGGCTATCTCCAAGCTGCTACTTCGCAGGCTCGGGTGGCACGATATTGAAGGAGGAATTTTTTCTTCTCCAGGAAGATCGCGCTACTGGCACATATGCAGCAGCAGCTATCGGATCACAGCAGCAGACATCGATAGCAGCTACTGCGCAGGTGCGGTGGCGATCATTTTCAAATTTTTTTTCTCTCCAGCTGAATAACGTGAATAAAAGGTATTATTGGCATATAAAACATGCAATTTTGCTGCAGAACAGGTGCCACGGGTGGCGCATACCTGCGAAAAGGCTTTTTTTTTATGTATGTACAGATATTCGTTATGTAAACTAGGGGGCAGATAAGTGAGGGATCAGTGACCTGTCAGCAGTCTGCATTATGAATATTTAATCAGAGCACCACATGCAGACCCACCTCCAGGCCTGCCACGCTGCCACAGGCATATCAATAACTAAGAACTGCAGATTAAACAACTACAAGATGGATTTAATTAGCCCAGGTATCATTTTAATCAGTGTAACGGCGCCGATCCAACACTGTGTATTGGTGTGCACAATCCTGCTGACAGATTCCCTTTAAATGTGCCACCCAATTTACATGGGACCCTGCATTTGCCAGAGAAATATCAGTGTCCTGATATAACATATACCTGTGGCCGGTTGCATCAGCTGATTGTGGTGGGTTCCAGCTACTGTTCAGATTCTAAAAAGTTTACTCTTTGACTAAATTGCATGCTATGATTATTAAACAATTACGTTAATTGATTGCTAATGAATAATTGTCCCTCTGTCATATCCAGAATATCTTAGCCCTTAATACTATTCATTATTCTTTTCCCAGGTTCATATTTTTGCAACCTAATGACCATTCTTATTGGCTTATCAGTGAATATGTGGTGATCGATTATGTGCAGTTTTATTGACATATTTATTCATTTTCCTTTCATGTCTGCTATTACCTCTTTTTTAGTTTGTGTTTTTCCTATACACGTATTAGCACTTTGTATAGTATGTTCACTTTTCTCCTCACTTACCGTACTTCTCCTTAGTTCTGTCAGAAAATATTACACTACCATAATGTTACTCTTGTTTGCATAGAAGACTTTCTCCTCTCAAAGAGCAAGATCTTAGCATGATTATAACCTTTGCATGGACTTACACACGTGTAGCCCTTTTTTTTAGGACTTTTTATACACTAAGTGCTGATTTGTTTTGGCTTTCAGAGTGCGTTGATGAATAAGTTGTTGATGCTCAGTGGGACGCCCCTGCAGCCTGTCCTCTTGGTAAACAGTTTGTTCCTGTAAATCTCCATCTTAGAGTCCTTATCGAACATCACAATTCTGTGTTTTGCCCTGACACCCTGGTAATAAAGCCACCACTGATCTGCTTACTCGGTGTTTTTGGTGGCCAGGTGCTCATCAGGATGTCCGGGAGTATGTAGCAGCCTGCAGTGTCTGTGCGTGTTCTAACCTCTCATATGCGCCCAACGGGGGCTCTCCAACCCTTAGAGATTCCCAGTAGACCTTGGACTCACTTGTTGGTCGATTTTATCACGGATCTTCCTGTGTCGGGAGGTAATACTGTAATACTGGTTGTGGTAGATAGATTCAGAAAAATATCTCATTTTATCGCTTTACCAGCTTTGCCGAACACGAAATACTTGACGCAAGTTTTCATCAGGTAAATAATTAGATTGCATAGGATCACGACGAATATTGTTTCTGATCAGGGAGTGCAGTTTGTCTCCCAAGTTTAGGAGGGCATTTTGCACCCGTCTGGGGATCCACTTGTCATTTTCGTTTACTTTTCACCCACAGTCTAATGGGCAGATTGAACGGGTTAACGAGAATCTAGAGACGTACCTCAGGTGTTTTGTATCTAAAAATCAGGAGGACTGGGTTGCTTATTTACCATTAGCCTAATTCTCTGTAAATAATCGCTGTCAGAAATTGACCGTTACCTCCCCGTTTTTTGGGGCATATTGGTTCCATCCTCAGTTTAGTTCATTCAATAGTAATTGCCCTTCTGTATTATCGGAAGAAGAACATTTTTCATCTTCTATTACTACCAAGGGCGTTACGAATAATTTGAGGAAGATGGGATCCAAATATAGGAGTGTGGATAATCAGAGACATTTGGTGTGTCCGGATCTGTGTGTTGGTGATTTGGTGTTGCTGTCCTCTAGGAACATTAAGCTGAAGGTTCTGTCTTGGAAATTGGGTCCCAGGTTTATTGGTCCTTATAGATCGTAGCCATTGTCAATCCCATAGCATTTTGCCTTCCTTTACCACCTACCTATAGGATCCATAATGTATTCCATCAAACTCTCCTCAAAAAATACAGTGTGTCTTCAGTACCATCACCTCTACCTTCGTCTAATGTCATTGTCGATGGCAACTTGGCATTTCAGATTGCGAAGATCTTGGATTCTCGTGTTGTTCGTTGGTCGCTTCAGTATCTGGTACGTTGGAGGGGGTACGGTCCTGAGGAGAGGATGTGGGTACCATCATCTGATGTTTATGCGGCCAGACTGGTCTGGGCTTTTCACATGGCACACCCAGATAGGCCTGGTCCTGAGGTTCCAGGGGTCCCTCGTAGAAGAGGGGGTACTGTCACGGGGTTACTGCGACAGTGTAGAGATAGAAGACCGTAGTGTCTGATTGCTCCTACTCCAGCTCTGAGAAGAAGCACTTCTTCATTTTAAATGTGTTTATTTCTTCTGGCAGAGCAAGGGTTAATTAGGCCATGTTTGAAATCCCTGTGCTCACAGCTGATCTCGGTTAGCTACTCCTTTCCCCTTTATAATCTGGGCTCTGTTACAAATCCATGTCAGAGCAAGCATTTTCTGCATGACTAACGGAGGGAGAGGAGTTCCTATGAGAAGGAAAGTTGGAGGAGTTATTAGTGACTGTTTGGTTTATATGTGTGATAATTCCCAATCCTTCTCTATTTTGGTTTATTTCCATACCTCCATGCCCCGGTGTATTCCTCTGTTATATGTGAGTGAATATTTTGTATGCTTGGAGTTTTCTGTTAACCCGTGTTTGTGTTGCCTTGTTTGTCAAGTTGGTGAACTACGTTGCACAGTAGTGCCCCTCTTCCTTGGGTGGGGGAAGAGAACATACGGAGGGCTAACTCAGGAGATAAGACAAGGGTGAAGGCGCCAAAATCTTCTCCTTCAAAAATATCCTGGGGTGTAAGGTGAGCTAGGGCACCCCCTAGTGTTAGGGCCAGGGAAGACGCCCCGGGTCACCTAACAGCTGTGTCGTGACATTTAGCATTCCTGATATTTAGTTATATACCCACAGATTTTTAGAACTGCTTCACATTTATGTTGCATAGAGTCAACCAACTTATCGCACCTGTCAACTGTTATTCTAGCCCAGGATGCTTTGACATCCCACAATTTTTTGGCATTTGTTGGCTTTGCCTCAAAAACACCATTTTTGTTGTTACCCTACAAGTGTTTTATCAGATTAAGGTCCGGGGATCGGGCTGGCCACTCCATAACCTCAATTTTGTTGGACTGGAACAAAGATTTTGCTTGTTTACTGGTGTGTTTAGGGTCATTGTCTTGTTGAAATATCAATTTCAAGGGCATATCCTCTTCAGCGTAAAGCAATATGACTTCTTCAAGTATTTTAACATATGCAAACTGGTCCATGATCCCTGGTATGTGGTAAAGAGGCCCTACACCATAGTAAGAGAAACATGCCCAAATTAACTTGCACCACCATGCTTCACTGTCTTCAGAATGTAATGTGGCTTGAATGCAGAGTTTGGGGAGCCATCTGACGAATTGTCTGTGGCCCTTGGACCCAAAAAGAACAATTTTATTTTCATCCGTCCACAAAATGTTTCTCCATTTCTCTTTGGACAAGTTGATGTGTTCTTTGGCAAATTGTATCCACTTCAGTACATGGTTTTTTGTTTTTTTTTGTTTTTTTTTTTTAACAGTGGGACTTTGTGGGGACTTCTTGCTAAGAGATTAACTTCACTCAGGTGTCGTCTAACTGTCACAGTACTGACAGGTAACTTGAGACTGTCTTTGATCATCCTGGGGTTGATGATTCGATGAGCCTTTGCCATTCTGGCTATTCTTCCATCCATTCGTAATCTTCTGTTTTCTTCCACGTTGCTCTGGTTTGACTTTCCATTTTATAGCATTGGAGATCATTTTAGCTGAACAGAGTTTTACCCTCTCCAATCAACTTTTTAATTAAAGTACGCTGTTCTTCTGAACAGTGTCATGAATGACCCATATTTCTCAGGCTTTCAAGGAGAAATGCATGTACAACATTTCCTGGCTTCACCCAATTTACACCTGTTTCTTTACAGAATGATTGACCTTACTAATTGAACTCCACATTGCTATTATTTTGAGCACCCCCTTTCAATTAATTATTCTAATACCCAGATTCAAAAGCATCATAAATGCTGAGTCTGTTGGTTTTCTTAGAATCTATTGCACCAACTGGTAAATTATTTGACATGTAATATAATTTATACCAAAAACAGTGATTAACCTGGTTAGTCATATTGGACTGCTATTATTTTGAACACTACTGTAGGTTGTATTTTCTTTTAAATGCAGTGTTGCCTCTTTGAGCTTCAATATTTGGTGTGTGCTACAGACTGTATTTTGCGTTGTATTGCAGTGAGAAAGCTGGTTGGTTCTCTAAAGAAAGGATTGCAGAATGTTGCACTTGACATGGAGGATGGTTTCCTTTTCCTTGGGCAAAACATTTAACGATTTCAGTTCACTTTTAAATTTGCAGTACGCTTGATGCTTCGAAATAGTAACCCTTGAGTTGTGTTACATTTTGTTTGTGGAAGTCATTTTTTGTAGGTTTCTATACAGCTCTGGCAAAAATTAAGAGACCACTACATCAAAACCCTGTCATGGACAGCCCATTCTCCAGACCTGAACCCTATTGAAAACCTCTGGAATGTAATCAAGAGTGTGAAAGACTGGTGGCAAGCATGCCAAGACGCATAAAAGCAGTTTTTAAAAATCATGGTAATTCCACAAAATATTGATTTCTGAACTCTTCCTGAGTTCAAACATTAGTATTGTTGTTTCTAAATAATTATGAACTTGTTTTCTTTGCATTATTTGAGGTCTGCAAGCACTGTGTTTTGTTTTTTTTTAATTTTGACTATTTCTCTTTTTCAGAAAAATAAAATTTATTGCTTGTAAATTCGGAAACATGTTGTCAGAAGTTTCTAGACTAAAAGAACAATTTACATTTTACTCAAAAATATACCTATAAGGAGAAAAATAAGACAAACTGAACATTTGTAAGTAGTCTCTTAAGTTTTGCCAGAGCTGTATTTAGTTTTTGTGACTACACTATTAGCACATATTTAGTCACATGTAGCTCTGCTGCTTAGGACTTTTTTGTAGGTGATTATTCAGTGTGATTGCAGATTTCTAGGGCTGGGGACCATATGATTTTTCACAGTCCCACAATAACTGGGTTGCACCCTAAGGCTATGTGCGCATGTGGCATATTTGCTTGTAGAAATTTCTGCAAGATTTGTGCATCTCTTGGCAGAAAAACGCAGTGGAAAATATGTGCGGTTTTTTAATGTGTATTTATGCGCTTTTGCATGCGTTTTTGTAAATCCATAGAGCTAAATAAAGATATGTTATTAAAAAAAAAAAATTGTGATGTAATTTCCTTGTTCAGCCTTTACTTTTTAATTATCCATTGAAGACCATAATATAATTACATATCATGTTCAAATATATATATATAATATATATATATATATATATATATATATATATATATATATAAACTAGCTGAAGAGCCCGGCGCCGCCCGTACAATAGTAACTAACTGTGGTTAGTTATAACAAGTTGTAATTATCCTCCATCCCATAGTCCCGTGCCCATATACCCATCATACATATCCACCATCCCATAGGCCCGTGCCCATATACCCATCATACATATCCTCCATCCCATGGTCGAGTGCCCGTATACCCATCACACATCCTCCATCCCATAGTCCCATGCCCATATACCCATCATACATATTCTCCATCCCATAGTCCCATGCCCATATACCCATCATACATATTCTCCATCCCATAGGCCCGTGCCCATATACCCATCATACATATCCTCCATCCCATGGTCGAGTGCCCGTATACCCATCACACATCCTCCATCCCATAGTCCCATGCCCATATACCCATCATACATATTCTCCATCCCATAGTCCCATGCCCATATACCCATCATACATATTCTCCATCCCATAGTCCCATGCCCATATACCCATCATACATATTCGCAATCCCATAGTCGAGTGCCCGTATACCCATCACACATCTTCCATCCCATAGTCCCATGCCCATATACCCATCATACATATTGTCCATGCCAGTCACATGCTCATATTCCCATCATACATATTCTCCATCCCATAGTCCCATGCCCATATACCCATCATACATATTCTCCATCCCATAGTCCCATGCCCATATACCCATCATACATATTCGCCATCCCATAGTCGAGTGCCCATATACCCATCACACATCCTTCATCTCATACTCCCATGCCCATATACCCATCATACATATCCTCCATCCCATAGTCCCGTGCCCATATACCCATCACACATCCTCCATCCCATAGTCAACCATTATGACATAATGAGCGGCGGGGCTTGCAACCTATGGTGACATCAGCGTCGCCATGGCAACTATTATGACATCATAATGAGGGGCGGGGCTTGATACACACACACACACTTTTTCCCCATATGTTCTTATATTTACATTGCAGTAAATATAAGAACCATCATAATGTTTACATATAATGTATAAGGTGCATGTTAGAGTGCAAAAAATTATATCCAACTGTACCTACAATCATTGATACAGCTAGATTGCATTTACTGCAATGTAATTTTTTATACACTTTGATTATGATTTATATTTAAGGTATGCTATTTTTGTGTATTGGCAAGTTGAAGAGATATGTATAAAAAGTGCACTATTCTATGGTAACACTGTGCTTGACAAAGACCTGCTGTGAGGTCGAAACATTGCACCACTTGGCGCTGGATTAAAGTCCACAATTTTTCTTTGAACTGGAGTGCTGCCTGATTGTTTCCATTTATATTTTGCGTTGGACAACCACATTACTCAGGAAGTACTGCACCCAAAATCTGCTCAAGTTTGTGGTACCGGGTATGTGACAGGTGTTCAACCCCACAAGATTGAACAGAGGGGGGATATGTGGTGTGACTGGTGGTCAAATGGTTAATGGAAGGTATGTGTCACAAGGATGGTAGCTGCCTGTGATGTAGCCCGGAGTGTTTTTCTTAAGTGAATGTAGATTTTTAAGTAGTTGCTGTTTACATTTGGGGCCGGGCTACCTATTTACCCCACACTGTGGTGAGGGGGCTCACTGTACCCCGTTTTGTCTGAAGATGTGTGTGGTTGTGAATCTGAAGGACCTGCAATGAGGTCATAGCCATGTGATCCATACCTCACCTGTGGGTGTGGCTACGGACCATATAAGGTGAGCAGGGTGGGTCACACGAGAGAGAGTGCATTGATCTGATAGGGCCATGTGGAAGGTCCCGGAAGGCCTAGGTGCTGGAAGGTGTGCTGCCTTCCTGAAGAGCACATGCTGAGGCCGTGGACCTGGTGAGGCCTGTGTATATTGGCCTGTGTGTATTGGACAATCCCCAGGAGGGAACGGACGTCCTGCATGAGGAATAACTAAGAGGTAACCCCGGACAGGGTGAACCGTTTAGGCGAGAGCCTGTGGGCTGGACATGGCCCAGCCTGTGTGACCACAGGTCTAACAGAGCAGAGCTCTGTCATGAACATTCTTCTGTTTTGATATTAGACTGTTACTGTTTCTTTCATGCTTCCATGGTTTATGCCATCTAACAATAAACCGTATGGACGTTTTATGTCGAAAACCCGGTGCTGGACCCTGTTAATCTGCTACCAAGTGACTGTCCCCAACATGAATAATAAGCGCTACCTTACAATTGGTGTAGAATGCTAAGGGCACTGTTGTAGCCTTGTTGCTAGGGGCAACGGACGAGGTCTACAAACTCGGTTGCTAGGGGCAACGGTCCAAGAAGCACATGTGGCAATGCTGGCGAGTCTGTGCCAGAGGAGTAGACGGTCTTGAAAACCGTGAGTTATGCTGACCGGGGTCAGTGAGAGAGATTTATAGGGTACCTCTGTGGAAAAGAGGCATCCGAGAACCTACGTCACCAACAGGTAACAGACAGGAGTCTGTGGTATGCTTACCGGGGTCAGGGAAAGACTGTATGATAAGTGGCTATAGGGTACCGCTGAGGATAAGAGGTATCCGGGAACCTGTGTGACCGACACCAGCAGGTAACGGACAGGAGTCCGTCTTGTACTGACCGGGGTCAGAGAGAGACTGTGTATGTGTTTTTTTCTCTTTTCTTCTCTTTCCCATAAAGCTGAAGGTGTTGCTGTGTCTTGAAGGGGTCACAAAGATTTTTTTTTTCTCAAGGCAGCTTGCGGTGGCTCAGTGGGGTCATGAAGGTGTCAAGCAACTAGCAGTAACTCGAGGTTACGAAAATTTCTGTGGATCGGCGGGTCCATGAAGACGGCTACAGCAAGAGCTGTGGCAGTGCCAGCAGAAGCTGGTGTGGTGTCGTAAGAGGACATCAGAGCATTCGTCTTCTTAAAGGGCCAGTACAAGCCTGAAAGACAAACTGTATTGTGTGAACTCTGGCCTAAGAAGGCCTGTAGAGGGGACATGGGGAAATCCTAAAAGGGGCGGTGACCTAAATCGGGATGGTGACTCAAAAAGGGGAGGAGCATCCCAAAGTAAAAGGGGTGGTGCAGGCGAATTGTTGCCAGGGACAAATGTACTATATGTGTCCAATCTGCCTTGTAAACTACCCACCCAGCACGATGCTTCAGGGGTGTGCCTAAAGATAAATAACGAAGATGTGGTTGGTCTGGTCGACCCTGGGAGCCCGGTAACTCTAGTGAGGGTTGCTCCTGAGATACCCGGTAGAAAGCTTGGGGTCACTTGCAACCACGGGGGCACTATGGATTGTCCAGTGGCCAGGGCAGTCTTTGAAACAGGCTGGGACATTGCAGGACAGGATGTCGCGATAGTCCCCAATTTGTCCTGTCCTGTGGTTATAGGCCGAGACTCTAAACTGTTCTCTGGCTTGTGGGAGAGGGGAGTTCCTTTGCAGCAGGATGATGGAGGCCTCTCTACTGTTGGGCTGGCATACATTGAGACGGTGATGCCTCCTAAAGTGTGCAGGTCAGATGTAGGAGTGACCGGAGGAAATGGTGCGTCTGCCCAACTTACGGACCTGATGTCTCATGACATGTACCACCGAGTGACTGATGGGGATGTGGTAGATAACACGTCTGGAGCGGATATACAGTTAGAGGGTAACTGAAGGGTTCACTCTGCTGATGGGGGTGACTGAGACTCCGGGGGTGACTGTGACTCTAAGATAGAAAGAGAGTACAGTCAGGAAGGTACAAAGAGTCGAGAGGTACCTGAGGGTGACCGGGCAGAGCCTCAAGAAACGTTGAAGGAGTCTGAATTCTTGGCAGTCAAGGCCCGGCTTGGAGAGAAGGAAACACGGGCATCCCAAGACCTCGCTAAAGAGTTGTCTCGAGAGAAGCACAAGGTGGCAGATTTAAAAGCCATATTAAAGATAAGGAAAGAGTATGTAAAACAAGAAACGGTCCTGAGACAGGCAGCTGAGCACACAGTGGGTGAGCTGGAGAAGGAAGTCTCTGAGCTAAGAAGTCTCCTGGTAATGTGTCAAACCGAGAAGAAAGCTATATTGGGAGATGCTCCTTGGAAGCCTTAGGAGCTTTAATAAAAGAGAAGAAGTTGGAGGTTGCAGAATTACAGCTGCAGTGCCAGACTGATATTGAGGCGGAACAAGACAATCAACCACTCGTGGCAGATGTCTTGATGGAAAGATCCATGGCAAACCGGGAGCCATCTGTCCATGAAGAGAATGAGACCTCGCTCTTCAAATGCGTGACGGAGGTACCTGAAGACCTAAGAGAAGTGTGTGCCAGGGAGTCTATGCATGAAGATTTCAAGAAGGCCGTGGGGGCGTGTAAAGTGAACTGGACCCCGGAAGATAAATAGTTAGTGGTACTTTCCATATCTAGTGTCACAGCAAAAAGAGTGGCTGTCCTGAGTGACTAGCACTGTAGATGTGTGCGGACAAAGTGGTTGATGCAGTTGGAGAATGAAGAAGCTGCTAAGTGGCTGGAGCATGTGAGGAAAGCTCGGAGGCTTCTGGAAGATGTAATACATGTACCTGTCAGGATCCTGCCAGCGCCGGCGTGCAGCCTCCGCTGAGCAAGGACTCACCCGCACTGTAGGGGGCCCGGGGTCAGGTAGAGCCGGAAAGTACAGATACACAGGACCTGTGGACGCTGAAGTTTAGCAAGCAGTGAAGGACCTACGGTCATGTGACTGCAAGGGGGCGGGCTCAGCATCCTGCTTTCAGAGATGGCAGGACACTATACAGAAATACTCAGAGTCAGGCAAAACGGAGGTCATACACAGAGATAGCAGTAAAGTACCAGGGATGAGACAGAACGGATAGTCGGGGCCAAGCAGGGGTCAAAACCAAACAGACATAGAAGGTACCAAGCAGAATCCAACAAGCAATATCCAGAGAACAGACCGAGTCATACACAGAGTATCAAGCAACCAGAACACAGCACAAACACACTCAGGGGTCACCACACAATGCCAAAGGCGAAAGTATAACTGACGGGGGATGGGAGCTTCCTGGGGCAATAAGAAGCTTTCCCAGAACCAATGAGAGGCCACCATAATAAGTCCCAGGTGTGCAGGTAAGAGTCTGCACTGAGACCAATTAACCCCCGAAGTGCTGGTCCACTAGCACTGGTATCATGACAGTACCCCCCTCTCAACGGGGGGCCTCTGGACCCCCAAGGCTTTCCAGGGTACCTAGCATGGAAAGCCCGAACCAGGCGATCAGCATGCATCAACCGGGCCGGCACCCAGGACCTGTCCTCCGGCCCATACCCCTTCCAATGAACTAGGTACTGTACTGACAGCCGTACCAACCTGGAATCTACGATGTGACCAATCTCATATTCCACATGTCCCTCAACCGAAACCGGAGGAGAAGCGGACTCTCCCCGGACTGCTTCAAAAGGTTTCAGTAGAGATCTATGGAAGACGTTAGGGTTCTTGAAAGAGGGTGGAAGGCACAGCCTATACGCCACTGGATTTTTTCCACAATCTTGTACGGGCCAATGAATTTGGGGCCCAACTTGGCTGACGGAATCTTTAACTTAATGTTTCACGTGGAGAGCCAAACTTTCTCTCCAACCTGAAACATGGGACCAGGTGTTCGTTTCCTGTCGGCGAAAAAGTTATACCTGCCTTGGGACCTAGATATACGCCGCTGGACTTCTGCCCATGTATCTTTTAACCGCCGAACAGAGTCCTCAGCCCCGGGACACCCCGAATCCAGACGAGAAAACTCACCAAAATGAGGACTGAACCCATAGTTGATCAAGAAAGGGGACATACCAGTGGATTGACTCACCCGACTATTGAAGGCAAATTCAGCCAACGGCAGTATATCACACCAGTCATTCTGTCTAGCAGAAGTCAGACACCTGAGGATCTGTTCCAGAGACTGATTAGTGCGTTCCATCTGACCATTACTCTCGGGATGGTATGCAGACGAAAAGGACAGAGATATCCCTAATTTTTTGCAGAAAGCACGCCAAAATTTAGACACAAACTGCACACCACGATCAGACACCTCATTCAGGGGTACCCCATGCAAGCGGACCACATGCTGCACAAACAATCTGGATAAGGTCTCAGCAGAAGGTAATGCGGACAGGGGTATAAAATGAGCCTGCTTTGAAAATCTGTCCACCACTACCCATACCACCGTATTACCCCTGGAAGAGGGAAGATTGGTAATAAAATCCATGGACAGGTGGGTCCATGGTCTTTCGGGAACTGCCAAGGGCATCAGCTCCCCCGCCGGCCGTCTATGAGAGCTTTTAGAACGAGCGCAGACCCCACAACCAGAAATGAATTTCTTTATATCAGAACCAAGGGTAGGCCACCAGAAGATCCTAGCCACCGCCAGTCGCGTGGCTGATATACCAGGGTGAGCACACAGCTTGGATTCATGGAACTCTTGCAGGAATTTAAGGCAAAGTAGCTCTGGGACAAACAATTTGCCCCCTGGCTTGGCTGCAGGAGCCAGCGACTGGGCCCCCTCAATTTCCCGTTCCAATTCAGACGAGATCCCTGCTACCACCACCCCAGGGTGCAGAATGGAGGACGGTGGCTATGGGGCAGACACAGGATGAAAACTACGAGATAACGCGTCAGCCTTGACATTTTTTGACCCTGGACGGAATGTAATAGTAAACTGGAAACGAGAAAACTACGAGATAACGCGTCAGCCTTGACATTTTTTGACCCTGGACGGAATGTAATAGTAAACTGGAAACGAGAAAAAAAAAGTGACCAACGGGCCTGTCTGGGCGTTGGTCTTTTAGCAGACTCAATGTATGACAAATTTTTGTGATCAGTGATCACAGTAACCGGGTGACTGGCCCCCTCCAAAAAGTGCCTCCACTCCTCAAACGCCAACTTGACCGCAAGAAGCTCTCTATTGCCTACATCATAATTTCTTTCAGCAGCAGAGAACTTCCTGGAAAAGAAAGCACATGGCTTGAGGTTGGTAAGAGTGGCAGGCCCTTGGGACAACACTGACCCCACCCCCACCTCGGAAGCATCCACCTCCAGCACAAATGGTTTGGACGGATCTGGCTGTACCAACACAGGAGCAGACATAAAACATTTTTTCAGAGTCGCAAAGGCTTCTTTTGCGAGCGAGGACCAATTTCTCACATCCGCACCTTTGCATGTTAGATCCGTGAGAGGTTTGACCACCTGCGAAAACCCCCAGATAAATTTGCGGTAATAATTGGCGAACCCCAAGAATTGCTGAAGACCTTTAAGATCTCGGGGTTGCACCCAATCCGCAATGGCCTGCACCTTCTTGGGGTCCATGTGAAAACCCTCACAGGATACAATTAATCCCAAAAAAGACAATTCTTGAACACAAAATACACATTTCTCCAATTTGGCATACAGATGATTTTCTCTCAGTCTTTGGAGAACAGTTCGTACATGTTCCAGATGAGAATGCCTGTCGGAGGAGTATATCAAAATGTCATCTAAGTAGATAACGACAAAACTACCAATGAGATCCGAGAATACCACATTGATGAAATTCTGAAATATGGCGGGGGCATTGGTAAGACCAAACGGCATGACTAAATTTTCAAACAGTCCCTCGGACGTGAGGAACGCAGTTTTCCATTCATCCCCCTTCCGGACCCTTATCAAATTATATGCTCCCCGAAGATCCAGTTTAGAAAACCACTTTGCCCCTGATAGTTGGTTACACAAATCGGGAATCAACGGAAGGGGGTGCGTATTCCGTACTGTAATCTGATTAAGGTCCTGAAAATCGAGACAGGGACGTAACCCGCCATCTTTTTTTTTTATAAAAACGAAACCTGCCGCCACATGTGAGACTGAAGGACGTATATGTCCCTTGCGCAGACTTTCAGCAATGTACTCCTTCATAGCCAAGTGCTCAGGGCCGGATAAATTAAACAGACGGCCTTTAGATAATTTAGTCCCCGGGACCAGCTCGATAGCGCAGTCAAAGGGTCTATGTGACGGTAACGTCTCAGCCTCGCTTTCAGAGAATACATCTTCGAAGTCCTTCAGGCATTCCGGAATACCTTCCAGCTCGACAGATGATGCAGACACAGATTTAACAGGTTCAACCAGCAGTGCGGATTTATCACACAACTTAAAATCGTTAAACCCCCATTGAACAATCTCCCCCATTTTCCAGTTAATAACTGGGTTATGGCATTGTAACCAGGGCATGCCCAACACCTACCCTGCAGGTAGATTGTCCAGAACCAAACAACTTAGGTTTTCCACATGAGTAGCGCCCACTCTGAGTGAAAACAAGTCAGACATAAAGAGAATTCCCTCCTTAGTGAGGGGAGAGGAGTCAATGGCCACCACCTTGATCGGAACCTTGAGCCTAACTGTCCCTATCTTGCAGCGTGTGACCAATTGGAAGTCAATGAGATCAATCGATGATCCGCAGTCCATGAAGGCTGTAGAGGGAAAAAAGCAACTGTCCACCAACAGTTCCACGTGCAGTAACACTTTAGAAAACGAGGAAAAGGGTACCTGAGGGTCTGAGTAGTCTCCCCGCTGACTACCCAGACCTAGTCGTTTCCCGCCGACCGGGTCAGAGACGGGCAATCAGGATACTCCCTTTTCCAATGTCCCGTTTTACCGCAGTAAAAGCATAACTGCTTGTCTTTCCGGCGTTTCCTCTCCGTATCTTTCAGGGAGAGGGCGCCTACATCCATGAGCTCAGGGGCAGTCTCTTTTCCACTGGGGAACAATGGAGTCTCCACCTGCATCACCCCTCTGGCCTGCAGCCTGCGGTCCATCCGGACGGCCTGGGTCATGGCGTCCTCGAGAGAGTTAGATAGGGGATGTAACGCCAAGGCATCCTGCAGCAGCTCGGACAAGCCTCTGTGAAAGAGTCCTCGGAGTGCGTCATCGTCCCAAGAATTCTCTGCGGCCCAGCGGCGGAATTCAGTACAAAACCACTCAGCCGAGTGTTTCCCCTGACAGACACTCATCACCATGTCCTCTGCCAATCGCACTCGTTCAGGCTCATCATAAATGTGCCCGAGGGCCTCAAAGAATGCATTCACAGACACTCTCTCAGGGGCAGTGGGAGAAAGGGAGAAAGCCCAAGCTTGTGGGGACCCTCTTAATAAAGACATAATGCCCCCTACCTTCTGGTTTTCGCACCAGAGGAACGTGGTCTCAAACTAAAAAAAAAAAAGTTTGCACCCCTCCATGAAGGCCCTGAACTCCTTTTTGTTCCCAGAAAAAAAGTCAGGCAGTTTAACAGGTGGTTCCGGGGACACCAGAACAACATCCCTTGCCCCAGCCCCCAGAGACCCAGCAGATAAAGCTCCTTGCACTGTCTCAGAAATCTGCTGCTGAGAATGAGCCAGAGCTTGCTGCTCCAGAGATAAACCCTGAAACATCTGACTCAGATTTTTCATCTGGTCAGCCAGAGACTGTATGGGATCCATAACTCTCTGCACAAAAAACCCCCAAAAACTTAACGGTCACTTATAATGTCAGGATCCTGTCAGCGCCGGCGTGCAGCCTCCGCTGAGCAGCAACTCACCCGCACTGTAGGGTGGCCCGGGGTCAGGTACAGCCGGAAAGTACAGATACACAGGACCTGTGGACGCTGAAGTTTAGCAAGCAGTGAAGGACCTACGGTCATGTGACTGCAAGGGGTGGGGGAGGGCTTAGCGTCCTGCTTTCAGAGATGGCAGGACACTATACAGAAATACTCAGAGTAAGGAATAACGGAGGTCATACACAGAGATAGCAGTAAAGTACCAGGGATGAGACAGAACGGATAGTCGGGGCCAAGCAGGTGTCAAAACCAAACAGACATAGAAGGTACCAAGCAGAATCCAACAAGCAATATCCAGAGAACAGACCGAGTCGTACACAGACAATGTAGGATAGATATTCAGCTCAGCTGGTTCAGCCTGCCCAGTCCTCCTTTCCATAATCTCGGTGCACGGAGTGGATCCATCCCCATCTGGGAGAAATGCTCAATGAAAAAAGTTTTTTATAGTTCCAGCACACGATGTGAAAAAATTAAGAAAAGCCTTTATTTAATCCATAATTAAAAAATGCAATTCCAGTGATGATAAAAGCATGTGTAGGCTACAGGTTTTTTGCAACCTCTTCTTCAGGAAATACCACATGAAGCATACATAGGTGGTGCATTAAGTACACACAGATTTAAAAAAAAAAAGAGCTCCAAACAGTCAGATGACAGATGACACATGTCAGAGTTCATAGTTAGCAGACAGTATAAAAATTCATAGTAATAGTTAGAAGCTGTTCTTATATTGACATGTCTATTTTAATTTCACAGGTTGTTGAACAAAAGGAAAAAAAAAATATAAGGAAAATTAAAAAAACACATACATACTGAGCAAGAAAAGCAAATCTTGGACACGAACTCCTAGAGATATGCCTCAGCTTCCTCCAGATCTGCTGCCTGACAATTAGACCACTCTGCTATGCTAACAGGTTCCTGCAAGTGTATCCAATGTGGAAGAGACATATTCCATATTTTTTATTAATAAAACATTTATTCTTAATTGATTAAAATTTAGATCCTTGTAATTTAATTTTTAACTAATGGTTTATTTCAACATATGTCTCTTCCACTGCTAACTATGAACTCTGACATGTGTCATCTGATTGTCATCTGACTGTTTGGAGCTCATTTTTTTTTTTTTTTTAAATCTGTGTGTACTTAATGCACCACCTATGTATGCTTCATGTGGTATTGCCTGAAGAAGAGGTTGCAAAATACCTTGAAACGTGTAGAATAAACCACTGTCAAACCTTATTAACCTTCTGGAATTTCATCATTTGGGCAGCGCGGGCGAAATCCACGTATTCCTTTGCAGAGCTCTGTTTCAGATAGTCGGTGACCGACTTGTGGATCTGCAGCAGCCCTTATCTATACATGCTTTGAATACCTACTACCAGGTGAGCAGTTTTTTGTCAAACTGCTTACTTTATTTGTGGGATAAGACCCTATATTGCGCTTGTGTCTCCCTCTTTCCTCACAATACTAGCCTTCCTGAAGAGCACATGCTGAGGCTATGGACCTGGTGAAGCCTGTGTGTATTGGACAATCCCCAGCAGGGAACGGACATCCTACAAGAGGAGTAACTAAGAGGTAACCCCGGACAGGGTGAACTGTTTAGGTGAGAGCCTGTGTGCTGGACATGGCACAGCCTGTGTGACCACAGGTCTAAGAGCGGAGCTCTGTCATGAACATTCTTCTGTTTTGATATAAGACTGTTACTGCTTCTTTCATGCTTCCATGGTTTATGCCGTCTAACAATAAACCGTATGGACATTTTATGTGGAAAACCCGGTGCCTGACTCTGTTAATCTGCTGCCAAGTGAGTGTCCCCAACATGAATAATAAGCGCTACCTTACACAGTGGGGGCAAAATGTATTTAGTCAGCCACCAATTGTGTGCAAGTTCTCACATTTAAAAAGAATGAGAGGCCTAAAACAAATCCAGAAAATCATCTTGTCTGATTTGACAACTTTTATTTTTCAAATTGTGGTAGAAAATAAGTATTTGGTCATTAACAACAGTTCATCTCAATATTGTGTTATATATCCTTTGTTGGCAATGACAGAGGTCAAACGTTTTCTGTAAGTCTTTCTGTTGGTGTTGGCCCTTTCCTCCATGCAGATCTCCTCTAGAACTGTGATGTTTTGGGCCTGTCGCTGGGCAACACTGGACTTTCAAATCCCTCCAAAGGTTTTTTATGGGGTTGAGATCTGGAGACTGGCTAGGCCACTCCAGGACCTTCATATGCTTCTTACGAAGCCACTCCTTCTTTGTCCTGGCAGTGTGCTTGTGATCATTATCATGTTGAAAGACCCTTCGCTATTGATGGAAGGAGGTTTGCACTCAAAATCTCACGATACATGGCCCCATTCATTCTTTCATGTATACGGATCAGTCGTCCTGGTTCTTTGCAGAGAAACAGCCCAAAAGCCTGATGTCACCCCCATGCTTCACAGTAGGTATGGTGTACTTTGGATGTAACTCAGCACTCTGTCTCCTTCAAACACGACGAGTTGTGTTTCCTTCAAACATGACGAATTGTGTTTCTTCCACTTTGGTTTCATCAGACCATATGACATTCTCCCAATACCTCTTCTGGATAATCCAAATGCTCTCTAGCAAACTTTAGATGGGCCCAGACATGTCTGGCACTGTAGGATCTGAGTCCCTGGTGGCGTAGTGTGTTACTGATTGTAGCCTTTGTTACGGTGGTCCCAGCTCAATGCAGGTCATTCGCTAGGTCCCCCCGTGTGGTTCTGGGATTTTTGCTCACCATTCTTGTGATAATTTTGACCCCATGGGGTGAAATCTTGCATGGAGCCCCAGATAGAGGGAGGGTCCTTCACTGTTATCACAGTGAAAAAAGCCCAAGATGAATAGAGGGAGACAAACAATTATAAGCAACAAGCAAGAATACCCATGAAATAAGGTTCCTAATAAGGGTGCAAAATAGTGACCTGGTCGGTGGTTGCTGCAAGCTGCCACCTAAAGGTACACGAACAATACCTATAGACAAGGACCAGAGGGGGTGCAGACAAGAGGTCCTGAGGGCATAAGGAGCCCCTCTGATAACAGTGAAGGACCCTTATCTATTGGGACATTACACAATTCTTATATACTAGATTATGGCCCGATGCTATCGCATCGGGAGTATGCAATAGCATCACACCTCTTGCCATGTTAACCCTCAACACACACACTCCTCAACACACACTCCTCTCACCTTTCACCATCTCCACTCACTCTTTCACTCCACATACGACCCCTTCTCTCACTCCGTCTCTCATACTCACGCCGTCATCGCCGCTGCTCCACGATCCCCGACATCTTCTTCCGCCGGCGCCATCCTGGATCCAGACGTTGTCCACGCCGGCGACATGTTCTTGCGGCGACGCCATCTTGAATCTCGCGGGATTTCACGAAATCCAAGATGGCGTCGCCGCAAGAACATGTCGGCGGCCTGGAGAACGTCTGGATCCAGGATCGCGGCGGCGGAGGAAGATGTCGGGGCAGCGACGATGACGGTGTGAGTATGAGAAACGGAGTGAGAGAAAGGAACGTATGTGGAGTGAAAGAGTGAGTGGACGTGAGTGGAGGTGAAAGGTGAGAGGAGTGTGTGTTGAGGCGGTGTGGTGTGTTGAGGGTTAACATGTGCGTGTGTGTGTGGTGACGTCACCGGTTACAACTGGACGGAAGTTGTTACAACCGGAAGCTGCTTAGGGCATTTACTATTATAGATGATGAGGAAGAAGCCGTCTGTTGTTGGCGGTGATGGCGTGTAGAGGCTTCTTCAGCCAATGTAATAGATTTAGAGTTAGGGGATTCGTGTGTGAGACGACGGCGTTTATAAGCCTTAATCTTGTCAAGTCGATGCTGTTTTTCCTCAGGAGTCTCATTAGCACGGCGTTGTTTTTGTCGTAGTGCTAAAGCTGCTTTCCTTTCACTGGCATTGGCATACTGTGCATCGGTATTGAATGGTGGTATTGATAGGGCAGAAACAGATTGCTGATTAGTTATGTCAGTGAACGGCATATGGGATGAAGTGTAGCAGTAAATTGTTCCACATGCTGATGTGGAAGCATCCTGTTGTGAGTCTAATAATAATGATGAGGAAGAGGCCGTCTGTTGTCGGTGGTGACGGCGTGCAGAGGCTTCTTCAGCCAATCTTATGGATTTAGAGTTAGGGGATTCGTGAGTGAGGCGACGGCGTTTATAAGCCTTAATCTTCTCAAGGCGATGGTGTTTTTCCTCAGGAGTCTCATTAGCACGGCGTTGTTTTTGTCGTAGTGCTAAAGCTGCTTTCCTTTCACTGGCATACTTTTTGTTATGACTCATGTTGGCACAGGTAAAGGAGTCTATTTGGCAGTTATCTGGCAGTGAAGAAGGCGTCCTGGAGTATTGTAGAGTAAACAGATACTAATTGACCCTGTAATTGCCCAGCAGTAGTTATGAAGTGGTAGTGGCAAATTGGCCCTGTAGTTAGACACCGGCAGAGGAGCAAGGCAGCAGTAGTTATGGCGGTAGAGGCAAATTGGCCCTGTAATTAGACACCGGCAGAGGAGCAAGGCAGCAGTAGTTATGGCGGTAGAGGCAAATTGGCCCTGTAAATAGACACCGGCAGAGGAGCAAGGCAGCAGTAGTTATGGCGGTAGAGGCAAATTGGCCCTGTAAATAGAGACCGGCAGAGGAGCAAGGCAGCAGTAGTTATGGCGGTAGAGGCAAATTGGCCCTGTAATTAGACACAGGCAGTGAACAGTCAGAGGAGCAAGGCAGCAGTACTTATGGCGGTAGAGGCAAATTGGCCCTGTAGTTAGACACCGGCAGAGGAGCAAGGCAGCAGTAGTTATGGCGGTATTGGCAAATTGGCCCTGTAATTAGACACCAGCAGAGGAGCAATGCAGCAGTAGTTATGGCGGTAGAGGCAAATTGATCCTGTAATTAGACACCGGCAGAGGAGCAAGGCAGCAGTAGTTATGGCGGTAGAGGCAAATTGGCCCTGTAATTAGACACCGGCAGAGGAGCAAGGCAGCAGTAGTTATGGCGGTAGAGGCAAATTGGCCCTGTAATTAGACACCGGCAGAGGAGCAATGCAGCAGTAGTTATGGCGGTAGAGGCAAATTAGCCCTGTAATTAGACACCGGCAGAGGAACAAGGCAGCAGTAGTTATGGCGGTAGAGGCAAATTGGCCTTGTAATTAGACACCGGCAGTAAACAGGCAGATGACCAAAGCAGCAGTAGTTATGGCGATAGAGGCAAATTGGCCCTGTAATTAGACACTGGCAGAGGACAAAGGCAGCAGTAGTTATGGCAGTATAGGCAAATTGGCCCTGTAATTAGACACCGGCAGAGGAGCAAGGCAGCAGTAGTTATGGCAGTACAGGCAAATTGGTCCAGTAATTAGACACCGGCAGTAAACAGGCATAGGACCAAGGCAGCAGTAGTCATGGTGGTACAGGCAATGCCAAGCGTCCGCACAGCAAGTCGGCGTGAGGTAAATGACGCAATTTCACGAATGCAAGATGACGTCGGCGAAATCTCGCGAGATTTCGCCGACGTCGTTAACACCTCTTGCCATGTTAACCCTCAACACACCACACCGCCTCAACACTCACTCCTCTCACCTTTCACCTCCACTCATGTCCACTCACTCTTTCACTCCACATACGTTCCTTTCTCTCACTCCGTTTCTCATACTCACACCGTCATCGTCGCTGCCCCGACATCTTCCTCCGCCGCCGCGATCCAGGATCCAGACGTTCTCCAGGCCGCCGACATGTTCTTGCGGGACGCCATCTTGGATTTCGTGAAGTCCCGCGATATTCAAGATGGCGTCGCCGCAACAACATGTCGCTGGCATGGGCGACATCGGGATCCAAAATGGCGTCGGCGTAATCTCGCGAGATTTCGCCGACGCCATCTTTTTGGGTCCCGATGTCGTCCACGCCAGCGACATGTTGTTGCGGCGACGCCATCTTAAATATCGCGGGATTTCACGAAATCCAAGATGGCGTCCCGCAAGAACATGTCGGCGGCCTGGAGAACGTCTGGATCCTGGATCGCGGCGGCGGAGGAAGATGTCGGGGCAGCGACGATGACGGTGTGAGTATGAGAAACGGAGTGAGAGAAAGGAACGTATGTGGAGTGAAAGAGTGAGTGGACATGAGTGGAGGTGAAAGGTGAGAGGAGTGTGTGTTGAGGCGGTGTGGTGTGTTGAGGGTTAACGTGCGTGTGTGTGTGGTGACGTCACAGGTTACAACTGGACGGAAGTTGTTACAACCGGAAGCTGCTTAGGGCATTTATTATTATAGATACACAGCAACTGTGTATAACATTCACCTCTACTTGTTTGGTTGCTCTCAGTGGGATATTTTGCTCGGTTAATTTGCATTACATTTTGCATTGCTGTTGTTCACACTTTCATTGGCTTTTATGTATTATAAGGTTCTGTATACCATCATATAATATCTTTCTTTCATATAGGGTGTCAAAATATATACTGATCTCCCAACAGGTGCCAGGACACTTTATGGTATCATTACAAGGTTATTATAGAGTTTTTCAACAACTCTTTACATGTTAATAATTTTTGTGGTGCATCTATGTCCGGCGGTTGGACCCCACCAATGGGTGTATGTTCCATGGGTCTGTTTTTAAATGTTTTTGTCATGCTGCTGCTTTGCAGGTAGATGCAAGCTCCTCTAGATGGCAATAGAGTGGAGAGAGGGTTGCATACAACAAGGGCAGACCTGCAGTGCAGCAGCGAGGCTACCACCAGCTGGCAGCGGAATAGTAAAACATAGTAAAACTTCAGAGCCACTGGTTCCTAATCAACTAAAGACTGAATTCTCACAGACTACTGTGACTTAGCTGTAGCTTCTTACAGGTCTCACAAACCTCGCACAGATTTGGCTTCTCTTGGGGTAGTGAATCTGAAGCTGGCTGGCACATGGAGCGAACATCGCACCCCCTTGCTTCCATGCTCACAATGAAAAAGCTTGAGATATATATAATCAGTGCTTTGCATGTGTAATGTTTTGTAAAAAAAAGAGAAAAACAGGCAAACAGCCCTAGCCAGCTCACCAACCACCACCGAAGCATGTAACTTCGTCCAGACTCAGACGTGCAGTAATAGGATAAGAAGAGGCGTTCCAGCTTTTAAAATGAATCCATTTTTTATTTCAAACGATTAAAACTTGATACACAGGTGTACTCCACATGATTGTATGGATGTGGTAACCAGCAATGCGTTTCGACCCTTCATTGGGTCTTTGTCACAGCTGTGACTGGTGAAGTCATGAAGGGTTCTGCAGTTCAGCGGCTGTGACCTGTGGTAACCTTACTGACATCAACGAAAAAGTACTAAGGGAACCACTAAATATTTTTGTGACCAGCCAAACACATACTATAAACTGATTACAATCCAAAAGAAAAAAAGTAGTGTGTAGAAACTTGTTGGGATCTCCATATAAATTTTATTAAACCACAAGAAGAACACTGCATAACATAATTAAAAACATTTAAAGAGCCAAAAGGTCTAAATACATTCTAGATTAGTATTACAATCACTTAAATATATGGATAGTGCTAAGAAAACTTACTCACTGGTCAGGTCCAGGTAAAGAAAGATAAGGTACAACTGATCAATGACCTTGGTGGATAAATGTGCAATACTGCCTATAAATAAATGAATATAGTGAATAAACCACTTATATGTGAAAATGTAGGATAAAAGTAGCAAAAAGAAGCATTGAACATATATGCACAAGTGTCATCAATACAGTACTATAACTACAATCAGAAATGATATCAGGCTGTCTCATGAATGAGGCAAAAATAAAAATGAGGATGAGCTCCACACGTATCGCCACCAACTTAGTGGCTCCTCCACGGGTAACCTTACTGACATCAATGCTAGTCACAGTAGCCGGGTTCTCGTGCTATGCAGCATGAGAACTAGCAGTGGATGCTGCTCCACTCTGTGTACCCAGTGTTCTCTGAACGAGGCTTTCATAGCCTGGAGGAAAAAGACTGGGATCGTCGTGGGACCTCCATATTATGGATTATTGCGGAAAGGTGTGGATTACTTTTTTGTTAATATATGAGTAAAAGAGTAATTATCAGGGAGTGCTTTTTACAATTAAAAGACTTTTCTGTGTGTGTCTGACAGACATAATTAACCCCTTGGCTTGATGTCAGCAAACATTACACAGCTGACATCAACCCCAAAAGTGTTACCCCAATTGCCACCGCACCAGGGCAATTGGGAGAGCCGGGGCTAAGCATCAGAATTGGCACATCTAATGGTTGTGCCATTTCTGGGGTGGGTGAGTGCTGCTCTTATTAGGCTGGGAAGGGGCCAATATCCATGGCCCAGCCGTTTATCAGCCTGGCCCTGTCTCCTTAGCAGTTGCCGCTTAATAAAAATAGGGAGGACCATAAATCTTTTTTTTGGGGGTCCCTCCTTTTTAATAACCATTAATTGCAATGCAGACAGCTGTGAGCTGATATTAATGAGCTGGGAAGCTCCATATTTATTGGCACCTTCTCGGACTGAAACCACCTTACAGCTGTCTGCTTTCCCTTAGCTATTAAAGATAGGGGGAACCCAACTCTTTTTTATTAAATAATTAGGTAAATACAAGTACAGAAAGCTATACACACAAAGCATTGATTATATATCTCACTGACGTCTATCTATCTGCCCTATTTTTTTCTGTGTATAAAATTGCTTTATTAGTTTAACTAGCTTTAAATGACGTAGAGAATGACAGTGTGTAAAAGTTGATGTTAAAAAGGCATTGCATACATATGTCATATGGATGCTAGTGGAGAAAAATCGCATTGTACTCTCATGACACTCATCCTACTTTCCTGGATCAACATCAGAGAGAATTTTTTTTTTTACGCAGATAAGAGCAAACCCTAAGGCTAAGTGCACACGTTGCAGAAAATTTCTGCACAAAAACCTGAATCCCTTCCCAGAAACCGCACCTATTTTTCCGCGGCGGTTTTTGCGCGGTTTTGATGCATTTTTGATGCGTTTTTTACCGCAGCGGTTTCTAAAAGCATGGGAGAAGCCTAAACCGCGGAAAAAAACGCAAAATTAATGTGCATGCTGCGGTTTTTACCGCGATGCGGTTTTTTCGCAGTAAAAAACGCATCAATGTGCACAAAAAGTGCAAAATGCATAGAAATGACTGTGCACCTTATTTTTAGCGGTTTTATAGCGGTTTTATAGTGAAAACCGCGGTAAAAACCGCTAAAAAAACGCTGTGTGTGAACACAGCCTAAGGGGAGCATTTGTACTTTTGTACTTGTTTCAGCCTTCATCCCACCACTATTCCTACAAAGGGCAAGTCAATGCCTTTAGGTCTTGCAGGCCAACAATTAGACTATTATTTTGAATAATACAGTATATGGTTGTCTGTGTTATACTGGCATGATTTTCATCAACATAGACCAAACAGTAATCATTTATCATTGTAAAGTACTGTATATATATTTTTTTTTATTTTAAACAGATTTTGGTCAAACATCGTGTAAACAAAGCTTGAGACTATTGGTCAATCTCTTGTCATATTGGCACAGGTGAAATAATCCTGCTCATTAGCAATTGCATTTAAACTGGCGTTATAAATAATGGCACTAATGTTACTTTATTTGCCGACTTTTTCTCTCTAGGATCTTCATAACTTGGATCTAATAATTGGAATAGCCTCCGGTGGTATAGCAGTGTATAGGAAGCTGATTTGTACCAGCTTTTATCCCTGGTAAATGCATATTTTTATAAATATATATATGGTGACATATTATCCTGATTTATTTTCATCAATGTTGAATTTACATTTGATGTACTAGTATTGCCAATGTTTTTATGCAGTTCTGTAAATTTTACAACTTATGGATTTTAATGCTTTTACTTTTTATTTCAAGATGATCTAGATCAGATATAATGTACATTCCTGTAGTTTGTTAAAGGGAATCTGTCAGCAGGTTTTTGTTATGTAAACTAAAGACAGCAGGAGATAGAGGCTGAAATACAGAATTCAGTGATGTGTCACTTGTCAAAGTTTGTGCTGTTATTTACTAACTGTGAAAGATTTATCATAAGAGATCAACATTGCCGGACTACACTAATCTGACCATGCCCCCTCCTGTGATAAGCAGCTCACTGTCTATGGACTATGTATACATAGGGAGCCTAGTGTGGGGGGGTTAGCTTTCTCAGCTGGGTTTATTTCTAAATCTAAAAGCTCTAATTGTGTTAGATCTGCTGCACCCATTAATGTAAGTGATACATCTTTGGATTCAACTTCTCTTTGCATACATCATGGTGCTTTCACGATGAGGTAGCAAACATCTGCTGGCAGATTCCCTTTTAATATCAGTTGCCAGTCATCATTTTGGGTTCTCCGGACAAATTGATAAAAAATCAAGGCTTTTGACCTTTTCAGCACCTGCGCTCTGCAGTACTTTGCTCTGCCCTCAACAGGGCAGAGACGTACACCTGCACAGGAGTGCGATGCTAGGGAGCTTGTGTGGATGATGCACGGTCGCGTCATCCACATGAAGCAAGCAGGAGGGCGGCGATAATAAGAAGATGGGAGGCGCCGGACCAAGACCAATGACACCCATCGGACCGGACTGCCCCGCCCCGCAGGTGAGTATAATAAAACTTATTTTTCAGTTCGTTCTGGTCGGGTTCAGGGTTTATATACAGCATTATAGAATGCTGTGTATAAGCCTTGAAATGTCATGGCTGCATCTTATATCGGCCAAACTGCTGACAGGTTCACATTAATGTTCTGCCTGAGTGCACTTTGTTAAAAAAAATAAAAATAATGGCACTGCGCTCACCTTCCAAGGTCCACCAAAGATTGTCTACCGCTGCTCCCAGTGTCTGGCATTGGATGTGATGCTGATGTCACGTCAATAGTATAGCAGGAAATCTGAGCTAGACCGTTAGGCATACTGATTGGTGTTGACGTGATTTTATCTCTGAAGTCATTGCCCGAAACTGCACCCGTGGACCTGGAGAAGATGAGTACAGTGAAGTTTATTTTTGCACACTGCAGCCGGGCCAGAACATTGACTGAAACTGTTGTGTAGACTAAAGGTAACCTGACACTTGATTCATGCTGCCCAAATCACAAGCACCATGAAGCGGAGTGTGGCTGCATCATTATAGCCTTGTATGTTTTACTCTGATCAATTTGACTGAAAATTCTTTCAGTATTCATACACGTAGGGCGAGACCTGACAGCCTAGAACCTCTAACTAGTCATCCGAGACAGTTATGCAGTGTTTTGGAAAAAATTGCATCATGAACTAGTCAAATCTGATTTACATCGTCCATTATGTGGATAAGAACACTGGTGTGCAAAATTTAGCAATCATCTGAACTTGGCCTTTCAGTAGTGTTCTGCGGTATGTATGATGGAGAGAAATTCTCTAAACACTAATAGAGTGAAAGAAACCTGGATGACGGAAGACCTGGTTTCCAATTACTTGTGAATAAGCTGAATCCAGTATGTTCAGTTTTTGTCCTGCTAGTGACGCTCCCCTTTTCTGTTCAGACCGCCCCTTTCTCAACCCACCCACTAAATATAACTCCCATCATCCCTCTCTGTGATGCACGCTTCCTTTCAAGAGAGTCTTAAGGCCGTGTTCACATGCAATCAGCGTTTTTGCAGCATTTATTTACTGTGCTTTTTTTTGCAAGTTAAAAGCTGCTTCTTACAGCACCAGCAAAACCCATGAGATGTCATAAATCACGCTTTGGTTTCTTTTACTGACTGAATTTGAGAACTGCGTTTTTTAAATCTGCATATCAATTCTTTCAGTGTTTTGCAGCTTTTTTTCACACATATAAAATAATGGGAATGTGGAAAGGTGCTTCAAAAGACGAAACAATTTTAGTTGTTTTTTGTTTAATAGACCATAGAACTTACTCTATTAAACATGTACTGTACAAAAAGTACATGTAATCCACACCTAGAAAAACCCTAACATTTGCCTTTTGAACGCAACATTTTTACTACCAAAAGAGCAGGTTTTGGCTGCAAAAAAGAAACACAGCGTGTGAACGTAGCCATACTTTTAGGCTATGTGCCCACGTTAGCGTTTTTAAACGCTCAGGAAACTGATCCCCTTCCCAGAAAACGCGCGTCTTTTTTCCGTGCGTTTCTTGCGCGTTTTTTGCACGTTTTCTGGGAACATTGGGGAAGGCTTAAAACGCTCAGCAATGTGGAAATTAATGAGCATGCTGCGTTTTTAGCCGCTAAGCGATTCCTGAGCGTTTAAAAACGCATGCATTGGCACACAAAGCCAAGAACGCATACAAATTAATTTGAAGCTTCTTTTAAGCTTTTTTGCAGTGTCTGAGCCGGCACAAACGCTGCGGAAACACTTAAAAAAAAACGCAACATGGGCACACAGCCTTAAACGTTGCCTTACTTGGCCTTTCCTGTAAAATAGTCATTTACTTAAACTTTAATGACAATTATTACAAATTAGTTTAATATTTTTTGGAAGATTATGTAACTTTCTGGTTATCAAAATTTGCATGTTTTCTCTACACATTCAGATTTCAAAAAAATCTCATCCACCAAAGTAGAATTATGATACCATAGGTATCAAGTGGCATATTTCATAATTTGATTTTTTATTAGATATTACAAAGTTCAGTCAGACACTATAACTGTGTAACGATGACTTAAAGGGGTTGTCCGATAAAGGAAAAAAATAAACATGGATGAACTTAAAATTAGAAACTATACACTCGTGTATGCTCAGGAAAGCAATGCCGGCTCTGTTCAGAAGGCACAGGACCGCTGCAGCCTATGCTTAGCTGCAGAAGTCAAGTAATTAGAAGAGTGCAATCTTGTGACTTCCAGATGGAGCAAGCATTGCTTGTGGAGCCAGCAAAGGTCTCCAGAGTGGCCTACACTGGATCTACGGTGGTGCTGCAGGATGAATATGGCACCATTTTTATTTTAAAGGGACTGTCAGCATGTTTTACTCTTTATCTGAGAGCAGTTTAGTGTTGGGGCTGAGAGCGTGATTCCAGGGATGTGTGCTGTAGTTTCAATTCAATCAGTGTTTTATCAGTAGGAGATTAGTACTATAGGATTATGTCTCCTGTGCAGGCAAGTATGTCTCCTGTGCAGGCAAGTCAGGCTGATCTGTGTAACCCCACCACTGATTGGCAGATTGCTGACAGTGCACAGTGTGTACACAGAAGGCTGCCAGTCAGGGTGATGTGGACAGAGTTATACACAGCCCAGAAATCTTAGCTCTGCTACACCTACATCAGACAAAGCAAAACTGCTCATCAGATTGCTTGGTGCAGTTTTGCTTTGTCTGATGTAGGTGTAGCAGAGCTAAGACTTTTGGGCTGTGTATAACCACTGTGTATACCACTTATATCAATAAGTGGTACATCCCTGCTAGCTGATACCATAGCAAAACCCTGCTGACAAATTCTCTTTAAGTCCGTCCATGCCTTAATTTTTTTCCCTAAATTGGCCAAAGAGGTTTTCCATTTTTAAGAAAGTTGTCACCTGGCACAATTTCATGTGAAAAAATAAAGACAAACTGAGCTTTTCGCACTCTACCCGGGTCCAGTGCCGGGTTATTGCCTCTGTTCCTGGTATTTTGTGTTGTCTGCAGCACTGTTGTTATGTAGCTAATGCTACAGCTAATCATTGAGTTCAGCCACTGAGCTCAGTAATTGACTGCAGCGCTGTTAATATGACATCAGTGCTACAGACAATAATCGACATCAGAAGCAGCGGTGAATACTCGGAACAAGGGGACAGTGAGTAAAATACAATTTTTTTTTCGTTAAATAAAAAAATCTGTGTCTGGGGATACAACTTTCCTGAAAACAGAAGACCTCTACAATATAATTGTTTTTTTTTTTGTTTTTTTTCATATTACATTTTGGAGAAGTGTTTCCTACATTTTTTTTTTATTTTTTTTAGGGTAAACATTTTGAAAATATCTTTCAAAAGAAAAAAGTTTTTCATACAGCAACGTCCGAAACATGTAAGTGACTCCTTTTTCTCTCATGAGCACATAGTACAAAATTCAAATGACTGTCCATGGCAATCAATCATCTTTCTCTAAAGGCAGTGCACTTGAAGCCATTTGTTTATGAGAACATTATAATTCAGACCACAACCTGTTACATATGATTTATATGTATTTCTAGAACTGTGTTCATGTAGCACCATCAATAAAAATGGTAAACCTGAATATGTCATATTGTCCCACAAAAATCAGGCTGCTATACAGATCCGTCACAAGAAAAGTAAAAAAGTCGTAGCTCTCACGATACAGTGTGTTACAGCTGTAAAATTGCTTTTATTTGTGTAGATGTGTCAAAACATAAAAAAAAAGTTTTAAATGTGGTATCCTTGTAATAGTACTGACACCTGACCTGACGAATAAAACTGACTTACCAATTTTACAACATGGTGAACTGCATGAAAAATCAAAAATTTCTGAATTTCTGGTTTTTGTTCATTCTGTCTCCCAAAAGGCAGAATAAAAAGTGATCAAAAATTACGTGCCGTAAAAATGGTACTTATAAAAACGCCAACTTATTCCACAAAAATAACCTACACACGTGGTCAAAATTGTTAGTACCCCTCGTTTAATTACAGAAAAACCCACAATGGTGACAGAAATAACTTGAATCTGACAAAAGTAATAATAAATCAAACATCTATGAAAATGAGCAAATGAAAGTCAGACATTGCTTTTCAACCATGCTTCCACAGAATTAAAAAAAAAAATAAATAAAACTCATGAAATAGGCCTGGACAGAAATGAAGGTACCGTTAGCTTAAAGGGAATCTGTCACCTATTTTTTCGAGTATCAGCTGCAGCCACCGCCATCAGGGGCTTATCTACAGCATTTTGTAATGCTGTAGATAAGCCCCCATGTAACCTGAAAGAGAAGATAAACGAGTTATATTATACTCACCCAGGGTCGGTCCGAGTCTGGTTTTGGTCCGATGGGTGTCGCGGTACGATCCGGCGCCTCCCATCTTCTAACCATGACGTGCTCTTCTTTGCTTCCCGTCGCGGCTCCTGTGCAGGCGCATTCTGCTCTGCCCTGTTGAGGGAGATGCCGGACCGGACCGCGACACCCATCAGACCAAAACCGGACCCGGACCGCCCCTGAGTGAGTATAATATACCTCGTTTTTCTTCTCTTTCAGGTTACATTTGGGGCTTTTCTACAGCATTACAGAATGCTGTAGATAAGCCCCTCATGGCAGTGTCAGCAGCTGATACTCGAAAAAATAGGTGACAGATTCTCTAATATTTTGTTGCACAACATTTTGAGACAATCACTGCAATCAAACGATTCCTGTAACTGTCAATAAGACTTCTGCACCTCTCGACAGGTATTTTGGCCCACTCCTCAAGAGCAAACTGATCCAGTTGTCTTCTGTTTGAAGGTTGCCTTTTCCAGACGGCATGCTTCAGCTCTTTCCAAAGATGTTCAATAGGATTTAGGTCAGGGCTCATAGAAGGCCACTTCAGAATAGTCCAATGTTTTCCTCTTAGCTATTCTTGGATGTTTTTAGCTGTGTATTTTGGGTCATTATCTTGTTGCAAGACCCATGACCTGCGACTGAGATCAAGCTTTCTGACACTGGGCAGCACATTTCTCTCTAGAATCCCTTGATAGTCTTGAGATTTCAATGTACTCTGTGTCAGATGCAGCAAAGCAGCCCCAGAACATAACAGAGCCTCCTGCATGTTTCACAGTAAGGACAGTGTTCTTTTCTTGATATGCTTCATTTTTCCGTCTGTGAACATAGAGCTGATGTGCATTGCCAAAAAGTTCCATTTCTGTCTCATCTGTCCATAGGATATTCTCCCAGAAGCTTTGTGGCTTGTCAACATGTAGTTGGGTAAATTCCAGTCTGGCTTTTTTAATGATTTTTTTTTTCAGCAATGGTGTCCTCCTTGGTCGTCTCCCATGAAGTCCACTTTGGCTCATATAATGACGGATGGTGCGATCTGATACTGATGTTCCTTTAGCTTGAAGTTCACCTTTAATCTGTTTAGAAGTTTTTCTGGGCTCTTTTGCTACCATTCTTAATATCTGTCTCTTTGATTTGTCATCAATTTTCCTCCTGCGGCCACGTCCAGGGAGGTTGGCTACAGTCCCATGGAGCTTAAATTTCTGAATAATATGTGCAACTATAGTCACAGGAACACCAAGCTGCTTGGAGATGGTCTTATAACTTTTACCTTTTAACATGTTTGTCTAATCTCCTGAGACAACTCTTTCCTTCGCTTCCTCTGGTCCAATGTTGAGAGTGATACACAGCGAGTATCTGTAGCCCTCTATAAAGGCCCACTCACTGATTCCAAGATTGTAGACACCTGTGATGCTAATTAGTGGACACACCTTCATTTAACATGTCCCTTTTGTCACATTATTTTCAGGGGTACCATCATTTCTGTAAAGGCCTATTTCATAAGTTTTATATTTTTAAAAATTTTGTGGAAGCATGCTGGAAAAGCAATGTCTAACTTTAATTTGTTCATTTTTATAGATTTTTTTATTTATTATTACTTTTGTACTAACACCAAGGAAACCTACAGTCCTATAACATAGGGGCCCACCGAAAGGGAAAACTAAAATACCCATCAAGATCGAACAACACGTCCAAAATGGGCTAAAAATATATATTTTTATTTCAGCATATTAAAATATACAATGACCATAAACATATACCAAATAAATAAAGCACAGGAAGGGATACATAGAAGCAGGAATAGGAAAAAAGGTGGGAACACCTAGATCTGGCAAAGCAGCGTATTAGTACTGTAAACTTATCAATTGCCTAATTTACTAAAGATATGGAATATCCATGCATATATGGTATCCATATATTTATAGTTACATAGTTAAAGTGCATGTGCTATAAATATAATGAACCACGAAAGTAGATTCTGCATAAGACAAATCACGGTTTATAATGGACCAAAGTTGACAGAGCAAGTGTCATAAATTCCAGACAATAAATCCTAATAGTGAAACCAAATTAAAGCAATACATACAAAAATCAAATAAAGCAATGCATATTTACCACAACGTGTAGGTTTCCAGGTGCCCACCACACCCGACGCTCGTTTCACTCTGAAAGCATTATCCAGGGGATCATTTAGAAACAACAATACTAATGTTTTAAGTCAGGATGAGTTCAGAAGTCAATATTTTGTGGAATTATCATGATTTTTAAAAACTGCTTTTATGCGTCTTGGCATGCTTGCCACCAGTCTTTCACACTGCTTTTGGGTGACCTTATGCCACTCCTGATACAACAATTTAAGCAGTTCTTTGTTTGATGGCTTGTGACTATCCATCATCCTCTTGATTACATTCCAGAGGATTTCAATGGGGTTCAGGTCTGGAGAATGGCTGCCCATGACAGGGTTTTGATGTGGTGGTCTCTTAATTTTTGCCAGAGCTGTATATTAAAATCCAGAGATGCCAAATACCCAGATAGAGAACAAAAAAATTAAACAAAATATGTCCGGGATACAATTTCAAAAATGCATATCAAGTATCGCTGTGCAAACAGAGCTCCTAATGTGACTCACTGTTCAAGAAAAAAGGCTTGACTATGTCTCTAATTGTCTAATTAAATTAAAGTGTGACACATAGTGGGATTTTTAACTTATTTGTAAAGGAATGTGACGCATATATATACTCCCAACAGTGACAAATCCAGATTCTTTGAACAGAAAATCAAATATAAGGTGCACTGTGCAAAATAGCAATGAATCATTTAAATAGACAGATGCTGGGAGGTATTGGAGGTTATCATGAGTACATGCTGCTCAGCTAATAAGCTTCAATATATTTAGATATGGTGCAACTAGATGGGTATCAAAAGTAAAACAGTTCATCAAGCAGACCTTCTCTAGCTCAATCTACATATTGATGTGCACACATAGGTATAGGAATGACAATTATACAGATCAGATGGAGTTGAATACTGATAGTCATGATCGTGTATAGTCAGAACAGTACATCATCCAAGAAATAGCAGTCAATAGTTAACATTACTCAGGGAAAAAGATCAGGACAGCGTCACACCTTGACGCACGTTTCAGCCAATTATGGACAGTTCTGAAGCCATTATCTCCTGTAATAAAACAAAAATAAAAAAACATATCCCTCACCTGTCCGTCGTTCAGTCCCATGCCGTAATCCATGTCTAGGAATAAACCGTTTTCAACCTGGACAGTGCCAAGATGTGACCGTCCAAAGGGGCAATACAAAGGTAACATCAACCCCACAAATATGTATCCCAATTGCCACTGCTACAGGGAAAGTGGGAAGAGCCAAGCAAAGCGCTACAATTAGCGCATCTAATAGATGCGCCTTTTCTGGGCGGCTGTGGGCTGCTATTTTTAGGCTAGGGGCGGTGAGAGTAATATGAATGGCCCCAGCTTCTCAGCTGTCAGTTTTGCCGTGTTATCAAAAATACAGGGGAACTCATAACTTTTTTTTGTATTATTATTTATTTAGTTGGAGTGCAGGTGCCAGCTGATGAATGCTTCCATCAGTCGCCGCCTGCTCTCACTGTCATTAGTGGCAACAGGCGTAGACTGATGGGAGCAGTAGTCCCATCAGCCTGATGCAAGTGACCGGAGGTAAACTTTTTACCTGCGATGACAGCTACAGGCTCATGCTGTCATTTGCTTGAGAACCGCGGCTGTCTGATTAGAAGTGTTTGCCACAAACACCCGGTGTTCGAGGGGCCGAACACGAACAGTAACTGGGACTTCCTTGTGAAGTCCATGTTCAGTGTCTGTGCCCGAACAGTAAATGTTCGGGTCTGGACGCCGAACTTTATTGTTCGAGTTCACCCATCTCTATATATTGTGCTAAAACTACATTTAAATGGTAAAAATGGTTATAAAATTTTGTGAAACACATGTGGTGTCAATAAGCTAATTGCAACCCTAGATGATTTCATTAAGAGATGGAGTTTGTAACATGAGGTCACTTATGGGGATCCTCCTCTCCTGACACCTCAGAGACTCTGCCAACATAATGTGGCACCCGCAAACTATTCCAAGCAAATCTGCACTCCAATATAGAGCTCCTTCCCATCTGAGCTTTGCACTCTGCCAGAAAAGTAGTTTCGGACCATATATGGGGTATCTGTGTGCTCAGGAGAAATTGAGCAAATAATTCCGTAGTCCATTATTTCATATTAACCCTTTGGAAAATTAAAAACTTGGTGCTAAAAAAGCATTTTAGTGGAAAAAAAATAACTTCATTTTCACAGCCCAATGTAATGCACCTCTGTGAAATACCTGTGGTTTTAAAATGCTCACTACACCCATAGAGGAATTCTTAGAGCATTGTAGTTTCCAAGATGGGATCACTTGTAGGGGTTTCTGCTGTTTTGGAATCTTAGGGTCTCTGCCAACGTGACTGTACATCCGCAATCTATTCTAGCATAAATTGTGCTCCGAAATTCAAATTGCATGTCTTCCCCATCAAACCCCGCTATGTGCCAAAACAAGAGTTTCTAACCACATATGTGAAATTGTACAACGTTTTTATGGTACATTTTCTCCTGTTACCCTTGGGAAAATGAAAAATTTGGGTCTAAAACTACATTTTTGTGGAAAAAAAATACATTTTTAATTTTCATGGCCCAGTGTTTTAAAATTCGGTGAAGCACCTGTGGATTCAAGATGTTCATCACACTTCTAGATAAGTTCTTTGAGAAGTGTAGTTTCTAAAATTCTGTTAATTGGGATGGATTTCAACTGTATAGGCCCATCAGTGACTCTGCAAACGCAACATGGCGTGCGCTATTTTTTCCAGTCAATTTTTCCCCGCAAAAGTCACATCAGGCTCCTTCCTTTCCTTTTGTGCACTCAAACAATTGTTTTCCACCCCATATTGGGTATCTGTCTTCTCAAGAGAAATTGCACAACAAATTCTACAGTCCGTTTTCTTTTGTTACCCTTTTGAAAATGAAAAATTTCTGGCTGAAGCAACATCTTTAAAGGGAACCTGTCGGCAGGATTGTGCACAGTAACCTACAGACCTTTCAGAAACCATACACATGAATACCTAATCAGAGCACCACATGAAGACCCCCCCCCCCCACAGGCTGCCCCAGACCACGGGCATATCATTAACTCAAAACTGAAAATAAAGATTAAACAACAACCAGTAGATGGATTTCATCAACCCAGATATTTTAATCAGTATAACTGTGCCAACTTGACACTGTCTGTAGGTTACTGTGCACAATCCTGCTGACAGGCTCCCTTTAATCAACACATAAAATAAATGGAAACTTTGTGTTGATGTATATATTTATTTTTTTTATGTACAACTTTTGTATATGCTCATGACCTGGAGACTCTAAATATATGCACGCACATGTACCGGTCAAAAGTTGGACACACCTATTCATGCAATGGTTTCTTTGTTCTTATTGGAATGTGCACATAATAGATTCCAATTTATGGCAGCAAAACCATGAAGGGACACATATGGAAATAAGGATTAAGAAACACATGTGAAACAAGCCAGAATTTATTAAATCATAGATTCCTCAAAGTCACCGTCTTTTGCTCTGATGAAAGCTTTACACATTTTTGGCATTCTCTAGTATAGCTTCATTAGGTAGTCACCTAATATAGCTTTCCAACAGTCTTTAAGGATTTGCCAGAGGTGCTAAGCACTTATTTGCAGTTTTGTCTGTACTTTGTGTTCCATCCATCCCAAGCCATCTCAGTTGGGTTGAGGTTGTGTAATTGTGAAAGACATGACATCTGACAGAACACAGCTTAATGCTAATCATATGGAATGGCATGTCATAGCAGATTATTGTTGTAGCCATGCTGACTAAGTGTGCTTTGAATTTGAATAAATTGTCAACGGTGTCACCAGCAAAGCACCTTCACACTATCACTCCTCTCCACCATGTTTCACGGTGGGTACCATTCATATTGAAACCATCTGTTCACCTTTTCTGCGTCCCACAGACGCATTATGGTTGGTACCAAAAATCTCAAAGTTTGAATTGGACTACAGTACCGATTTATATTGATCTAATGAACAGACGTTGTATAGCTTGACTCCAAAAAAAAGTATTTTCTTGTTTGAGCTTTTCAGTTGTGGCCTTTTTGCAGCATTTCAACCATAAAGACCTGATTCTCACAGTCTCCCTTGGATAGTTGATGTTATGATGTATCTGCGCATCTGTGCATCATTTATGGTGGCTCTTATCTGCGGTCCTACCAGTTTTTGGTTACTGAGGATGGTAAATATAACAAATTTGTCCTCTGTACAGAGATAAATCTTGATCTATTTTTCCTGGAGCGGCCCTCATGAAAGGCAGTTTCTTCATAGCGATTGATGTTTTTCATGATAGACTTTTGAAGGTATCCTCAAGTTCGAACAATTTTACAGATTGACTAACCTGTATTAAAGTAACAATGGATAGTTTTTTCTCCTTGCTTAGCCAAGTGTTTTTTTCTATATTCTGGCTTAGCACATCTGTGGAATAGGGCTCTGCAAGGTATGGAACTGTAACACACACCTGGTTGATTCCACAAATGACCTTGATGATGCATAGCTGTTAATTATAAGCCATTCCATTTGACTAGTTGATGAATCTGGCTGAGATAATGTCAAGGGGGTGTAAAACAGTTTTCAAAATAAAAGGGGGATACTTAGAAGAATCTAAGGTTGATCACGTATTCTAGTTTGTTTCACGTGTTTCTTAACTCCATGTTTCCATATGTGTTTCTTTGTGGTTTTGATGCCTTCAGACTGAATCTCTCAAGTGCCCATTCCAGGAAGAACAAAGAAAACTATTGCATGAACAAGTGTGCCCAAACTTTTGACTGGTACTGTATACATTTCTGTGCAAGCCTTTTAGGTAAATGTGGAGAAAATGCAGCAAAGTAAGGATGCTTTATAAAATAAGCGTGTTAATAGTTACTTCTAGCAGTTAACAAAATGCTAAGTAAATGAACAAAAGAGAGATTTAAATCAAATCAATATTTGGTATGACCACCCTTTGCCTTCAAAACAGCATCAATTCTTATAGGTACACTTGCACATCAGTTTTGAAAGAACAGCATATAGAAGTTGTTCCAAACAACTGTAGAACTAAGCATACTGTATACTTTCTGTACAATAATGAGTGATTGCAGGCTACAGTGTAGCATGGTAACAAGCTTCGGCCTTGCTAGCTTCGGACTGCAAATCAGCAAATGGTGTTGGTGGATTTGGTGCAGATTAAAGGTATTGTTCCCTTTCAGTAAAAAAATGTCCCTGGCTGCTGGTTATTTTAAAGAAACAAATTGTTCTGTATTCACCTTTCTTTAGGTCCACTAGCAAGTCTTCACCATTGCTCATGTTGTCTGGCATTGACTGAAGCACTTATGGCACTTGACAGAACACCAGCTAATCATTGTACTCAGCAGCTCTGAAATGGGAGAATATGTCTACAATGAAAAGCCACTCATTGGCTGCTGCACTGCGAAAATACATCAGGACTACTGCCAATGCCATACACCGGGAACAATGGCGGAGACACTCTGGTAGACACGGGGAAGGGGAGTATGAAGCGTATTTTTTTTCCATTTGTAATAGCATGCAGTTAGGAACATTCATTAACTGAAAGGGAACTACTCCTTTTAATGGTGTCTTCAGTGCTGAGAAATACTACTTATGTGTTATACAATACAAACATGGAGGCGACTGATTAGCTCCAAATTTATTCTGCAGCACGACAACAAAACCTATATTCAGCATAAAAAAGAACAACGAGTCCTGGAAGTGTTGGCATGGCCCCCACGGAACACTAATCTCAACATGATCAAATCTGTCTGGGATTACATGAGAAAGAAGGATTTGCACAATACTACACCCATAGAAGATCTGTGAATGTTCCAACCATCTTAGAAAACAAATCTCCATGCCGACTTACTGCAAAGCCTGCATACAAGTGTACTTTGAAGAATTGATGCTGTTGTGAAGGGTGATCATACCAAATATTAAACTTCATTTACTTTGCATTTTGTTAGTTGATAGAAATATTTTTGTTTCTTTATCTTACAGTATTTCTGCACCCGTGCATAAAACATTTGCATAGTATTGTGTGGGTGTTTTTAAATAAATATACTCCAAGTGTGTGTATATATATATATATATATATATATATATATATATATATATATATATATATATATATATATATATATATAATATATATATATCCTTTTTAATCATTTTGCAATTTTAAAACTATAGTTTCAATTTGAGTTCAGCTGTAATAGAGGTTTTTTTTGTATGATAAAAATTGACTATTTAATACTGTGTCTATAAAATCTACTTTTCAGAATGAATGCAGAGATCAGACAGTAGCCTTCAATATGCTTAATTACCGTGCATGTAAAAACCTTTGGAAGTCAAGCGTGGAGCATCATACGTTTTTTCAAACAAAAAGATCACTACCTCATGAAAAGAAGCTGGTATCTAATTACTGTACAATTAACCATTACAAGTGAGTACCAATTATTAATATTGACACTGGTTAATACTACACATACAGTGCATGCAATCTAACCCAACAGAGTAAGGAGCACGGGTGTACCTAGGCACTTAGATCTTGGACCTATTCCTCAGATGCTAAGTATACTGCCTTGAATCTCTAGGTAATGTTCTTTCTTAATTAAAGAGGTTATCCAGGACTTTAATATTGATGGCCTATCTTTAAGATAAGTCATCAGTGTCTTATCAGTTGGTGAGCGACACCCTGCACCACTGCCATCAGCCACAGCTTCGTTGACTGCCCAGTGACCTCGGCCGTGGGAACTTCACGTGTACTCCCTATTCAAATCAATTAAGGGTGTATGTGCAGTACCCAGCAGCGGACACTATTGTGTAGATCCACAACTGAGCAGTTCAGGCCGCCACCAACACTGGGAACAGTTGCAGGTGTCGCATCCCTAACCGATCAAACATAAGTGAGGTATCCTAAAGATAGGTCATCATTTTTAAAGTCACAGTTTCCACTTGAAATACATTTTATCATTTATGCAAGGAGTATACTAAGCCACATGGAATTATCCATACACATGAAGGATTTGCCTGACAGCCTTCCATGGTGCATCCCTAGGAATACCTATGTAGTTCATCCTCCCCGTTAATGGCTGATGTTTTCTAACTACATGAGCCACTTCCCTTCCTTCTGCCACCTTATACATGATTATGAAGAAATGCATTTACCTGAATATATATTGTATGTACAGTCATGGCTGAACGTTTTGGCACCCTTTAAATGAAGTATTTCTCACATAAAATTATTGCAATTACACATGTTTTGTTATGCATTTGTTTATTTCCTTTGTATTGAAACAACAAAAAAAACTGAGAAAAAAAGGCAAATTAGACATAATTTCACACTATACCCCCATAAATGGTCCGGACAAAATTATTGGCACCCTTAACTTATCAATTGGTTGCACACCCTCTGGAATAATAACTGCAATCAATCGTTTCCTATAACTATCAACAAGATTATTTTACCTCTCAACTGGAATTTTGGATCACTCTTCATTTGAAAAACTTCTCCATGTTTCTCATATTAGAAGCGTGCCTTCTCCCATCAGTAATTTTAAGATCTCTTCACAGGTCTTGAATGGAATTTAGATCTGGACTTATTTCTGGCCACTTCACAACTCTCCATTTCTGGGTTCTTTTTGATGTATGTTTGGGGTCATTGTCCTGCTTGGAAGACTCCTGACCTAGAGCGCAAACCCAGCTTTCTGACACTGGACACTACATTGTGACCCAAAATCCTATGGTAATCTTCAGATTTCATGATGCCTTGCACACAGTCAAGGCACCCAGTGCTAGAGGCAGCAAGCTTTTTTATTTGGGGTCCTCCTTGGTCTCTTGCCATAGCGTTTTATTTCATTTAAATATTGATGGATAGTTCACCCTGACACTGATGCACTCTGAGCCTGCAGGACAACTTGAATTCTTTAGGATCGTATTTGGGGCTGCTTATCCACCATCCAGACTATCCTGTGTTGCAACCTTTTATCAATTTTTCTCTTCTGTCCACGTCCAGGAGTGCCATGGGTGGTAAACTTCTTGATTATGTTGTGCACCGTGGACAAGGAACATCAATATCTCTGGAGATAGACTTGGAACCTTGAGATTTTTATTTTGTTCAAAAATGTTGGTTCTCATATCCTCAGACAGTTCTCTTCTCCTTCTGTTCTCCTGGCTTAGTGTTGCACACACAGACACCCAGGGCAAAAGTTTGAGTGAACCTCTCCCATTTTTATCTGGTTTCAGATGTGATTTTGATGTTGCCCACACCTGTTTCTTGCCACAGATGAGTTTAAACGAGCATTGCATTCTGAAGCAAAGTTGTTTTCTCACATTTTTGGAAAGGTGCCAACATTTTTGTCCATCCCATTTTGGGGGGTTTGTGTGGAATTATGTCCAATTTGCCTTTTTTCTATGTTTTTTTTTGTGTTGTGTTGTCATTAATGTATATGTTTAATAGGTGTAAATTTTGCTTTAGGGCATGCCGTGTATCTGTAATGTGTTGGATTTGTGTGTGTTCATGCAACTATCATGAGTGTGTATATACAGTGCTGTACAAATTAATTGGGACAAAGCATTTTTTTAAGTAAAATCGTAAGGTGGATACTAGTCAGTGATTCAAACCAGTTTTAACTGCTTTTAACAGGTGTGAGTGCCTGTTCAAAGCAGTTAAAACACTGTATAATATACGGCATGTGAAAATGTGTTCCTAGGTGTTTGTATGATGTCCTATAGTATATATCTGGTAAAGCGTATTGTTGTGTTTAGCTAGCAGTGTACATTTGTTCATAGACCGTATTCAGATGTTTGGGGTTCTGGTGAATCTGGTTTTCTTTCTTTTTTTTTTTCTTTTTATTTAATGGACATGGATATATTTTGACTTTGATAACTCCTAATGTTTTATTAATATTAAGCCCATCATTAAATTCCAGCAATACATTACATAAACTTTTCAATCAGCTTTTCTTGGAAAAAAAAAAAAAAGAAAAGTGGATTGCTTTATGACATGTTCAGATGGACAGGCGACAATTCCCAAACTAACTGCATACAGTATCTTCTGTCAAAAAATTGGAGCCTCATATTTGCCTTTGAGGCTGTTGAACTCAGGATAAGAACCTGGAGATTGATCTGGGCAATAGCGATTCATACATGTACAGTGCCATACAGCCTTCTGATCCTGGCCATAGGTTACATTTCTACTTGTATCTGGACATTACGTTTGTCTGTTCTGTTTTTAGGAATAGACAAAATTAATGTCTAAAACAGATCCATTGCATGACTTATACAAATAGATGCAGAAGGGCTCCATTGTTTATTAAGGGGTCCATATGGGTGCCACTATATGTCCATAATTTAGAACAAAAGTGAGTATCATGCATAACTTTTCTTTGTTCAGCCCTAAAACTTACACACTATAAACCCCATAATATTCAACACAGTTTTCTTTTCCATCAGTTGTGCAATTCATCGGTTTTAGACATTAATAATAATAATAATAATCTTTATTGTATTATTATTATTATTACATATGCCTCGGACCTTGACCTCCAGATATTTTCTGACCATAGCAATACCTCTAGTAAGGCGTACTACTTTTTTTTGTGTGATTAAGATGGCGGTGTTAGTTGGTTTATAGAAAAAAGCCTATGGGTAGGTGCACAGGATCAGTAAACGCTGTGAGTTGGACGCTGCATACTTCTGCAGCGTCCAACCCGAAGTGTCCAGATGTTACAGCTTAGTGGATGGGATTTCAAGAAATCCCATGTCCACTATGCGTGCACCAATGCCTGCGGCACGTCTTTCCAGACCGCAACATGTCTATTTATCTTGCAGAGATGCGAGTCTCTGCAAGATAAATTTCACCCATATAATGTATAGGACGTGGTGATTCAGCACGGTTCAATGAACACATGCGAATTCACCTGCGTTCAAAAGCCGGCAGCACTTTGGACGCAGTGGACATGTGCTGCATCCAAAGCGCTGCCAGTTACTGATTGTGTGCACCTACCCTCAAAGTTCTCCAAAGAACCCTACATCAAATGGCAGAATACTGTCACTCCTCCATTCCATTCTTCCAAAAAAGGTACACTTTGATACTTAAACACGACTTATCGTATCCAGAAAGTTTAAAGAAGTAAAAGGAGCCAAAAGCCAAAATGTAAAAACATTTACTCGTATACAATATAAAATTAAAAAATTTTTTTTTCTTTTTTTGGTGATAATAACTGTAGCTTTTTAAGAAGGGAAGACTGTCATTGGGCTCTTTGCTGTCTTACTACATTGACAGCTGTGAGCTTCCTGTTACTGAACTAAATGATGCTACTAAGTGGGGTGAGTCTTTGTTACTGCAGCTTAGAAACACAGGGGAGATGCTACCTTTACTTACTTAAAGCTAAATGTTATTATAAAGAAGCAAAGTAAGACAGATTCCTGTGTATTGTGGAGCAGAAGGAAAAGAGGCTAGATACAGTGACTGAGGTAAAGTTTGTCAAATCTTCATGTGGCTGTCTGCCAGTACAGTTTGGAATGTACTGCATGTAGTCAGAAACTCGGGTTAACTTTTTACAGGCAGCAGTTATTCCTTCTTTTGTAGATCAAGCATTTGATTTGAAAAAAATGTGTGCCAGAAGCAAAATAATAAATAAATACTATTACAAAAATCTAACTTTTCTTTTTAAGTATAATTTAAGGCACATGTAAACACCAAATACAGGCAGAGTAAAATTTGGTGGGTGAGCTGACGTGGCGAACCCCTATAAATAATTATTTTTATATATATATATATATATATATATATATATATATATATATATATATATATATACAAACAGAAGCAGAGTAAATTCATAAATAAAATAAAAATTTATATATATACCGTTGTGTGGAAAAGTGTTTTTCCTTTTCCTGCTTTCTTATTATTTTGCATTTTTGTCACACTTAAATCTTTCAGATCACCAAACGAATTAAAATATTAGACATAGATAACACAAGTAAACAAAAAATGCAGATTTTAAAAGGTCTTAATTATTAAGGGAAAAAGAAATCCAAATCTACGTGGCCTTGTATGAAAAAGTGATTGCCCCCGTCTCCCCCTTAAAACATAAATTAACTGGTTTATCACATCTTTGGGAAGGTGAGTTGAGTTCAGGTTTCCCTAGCCACACACTGGCCTGATTACTGCCACACCGTTTCTCAGTCAAGACATCACTTTGTCAGGCATATCATATTTAAGTTAAGTAGACCAAGATATCCTCAAAAGCTAGACATCATTCCGCGATCTAAAGAAATTCTGGAACAAATGAGAAACAAAGTAATTGAGATCTATACATCTGGGAAAGGTTATAAAGCCATTTTTAAAGCTTTGGGATTCCAGCGAACCACAGTGAGAGCCATTATCCACAAATGGTGAAAACGTGGAACAGTGGTGAACCTTCCCAGGAGTGGCCGGCCAACCAAAATTATCCAAAAAGTTTGCAGCGACGACTCATCCAAGAGGTCACAAAAGACCCCCACAACAGCATCCAAAGAACTGCAGGCTTCACTTGCCTCAGTTACTGTCAGTATTCATGACTCCATCATAACAAATTGACTGGGCAAAAATGGCCTGCATGGCCGAGTTCCAAGACGAAAACCACTGCTGAGTAATAAGAACATAAAAGCTTGTCTCGGTTTGCCAGAAAACATCTTCATGATTGCCACGACTTTTAAAAGAATACTCTGTGGACTGATGAGACAAAAGTTAACTTTTTGGAAGTTGTATGTCCCATTACATCTGGTGAAGAAGTAACACAGTATTTCAGAAAAGGAACATCATACCAACAGTAAAATGTGGTAGCATGATGGTCTGTGACTGTTTTGCTGCTTCAGAACCTGGAAGACTTTGCTGTGGTAAATGGAACCATGAATTCTGCTATCGATCACAAAATTCTGAAGGAGAATGTCCGGCCATCTGTTAGTGACCTCAAGCTGAAGAGCACTTGGTTTATGCAGCAGGACAATGATCCAAAACACACCAGCAAGTCCACTTCTGAATGGCTAAACGAAACAAAATTAAGACTTTACAGTGACTTAGTCAAAGTCCTCACCTTAATCTTATTGAGATGCTGTGGCTTGACCTTAAAAGGGCAGTCCATGCTCGAAAATCCTCTAATGTGGCTGAATTACAAAATTTCTACAGAATGTTGCAAAAGACTCATTGCCAGTTATCGCAAACACTTGATTGCAGTTGTTGCTGCTAATGGTGGCCCAACCAGTTTTTAGGTTTAGGGGGCAATCACTTTTTCACACCGGGCCCTGTAGTTTGGAATTTCTTTTTCCCTTAATAATAAAAACCTTCATTTAAAAACTGCATTTTGTATTTTCTTGCGTTAATCTTTGTCTAAAATTTAAATTTGTTTGATGATCTGAAACATTTAAGTGTGACAGACATGCAAAAGAATAGGAAATCAGGAAGGGGGAAACACTTTTTCACACAACTGTGTACATGTATTTGAATACACCTGTGTGCTTTTAAATAATTCTGTAGTTGAATAATGTATGATTAGTTATATTTAAAAGTATACTATCAAACCCAGAATTAGGCAAAATGCAGCACTACAAGGTAATCAGTTCATGTAATATGTATAAATATGCGGCATATGTGGATGCCTAGAAAAATCTTAAAGGAAAATATTCCCAATATTCCCAAAGAAAAGAATTTGTATGTCCAAGGGTCAGTGGCTATATCATATTATGAGCTCACCCACCAAACACCTGACGCACGTTTGCCCAAAGCTTCGTCAAGCATTTGAATGCGGCTATGTCTTATTATTGCAAACTAACCCTATTAGAAGCAGTTATATACCCTTGCTTAAGGTGGATTGCATAATATAGAGTGATAAAACCCAGAAGGTATAGAAGAAAATTTGGCACGTACCAAACTATATAAAAATTCTTCTTTTATTCGAAACAGAGCATATCTACTTTCACTACCTATGACACACTTTCCCATGGATATTCACTTTTTTGATTAAAGGAAGAAAATTGTTTTTATATACCGTATATACTTGGGTATAAGCCGATCCGAGTGTAGGCTGAGGCACCTAATTTTGCCACGAAAACTGAGAAAACGTATTGACTCAAGTATAAGCCGGGTATGCATGGTCCCCTCATCCCCATCCTTGTATGCATAGTCCCCTCATCTCCATCCTTGTATGCATGGCCCCTTCATCCCCATTTTTGTATGCATGGCTATTTCAACCCTGTCCTGGTATTTATGGCCCCATGAGAAAAGCATTAAAAACATCCTACTTACCGTCCCTGCGCTGCTCTTGCTGCATCTTGTTCCAGTGCCAGCAGCTTCTGCGACCGGGCAATCACGTGTCCCCGCTCATTAAGGGAATGAATATTCACTTCTCTCCATGCCTATGGGAGTGGAGAGAGATGAATATTCATTTCTTTTAAGTAGCATGCACCCGTGATAGGCCGGCTGCTGTAACTGTGCGTTCTACAAGAGTAATGAATATTCACTTGCAGGTCAGTGAATATTCATTTCTCTTTAGCAGCGGGCACAGGACTCAGCCGCAGCCTCCGGCTCCTGCCTCATGTCACCCGCGGCTCCATTGCGCCCCCCCCCCAACATCTTCTGGCACAATAACTCGAGTATAAGCCGGGGGGGGGGGGTCACGTTTTCAACACAAAAAGTGCTGAGAACCTTGGCTTATACTCAAGTATATACGGAGTTCTTTTCAGTCATTTGCAGAGTGACTGTTACTTCCTCAGCCCCGACTTATTTTTTTGTCTGCCCAATGCTATAATAAGCGGTGCTTAGTGCCATTTTCTTCTGATGGATGATAATACAGCGTGACCTCTTCAGTGTGCAGTTAAAGTACATGCTCCTGGCGTGCGAGGAAAATGTTTGTTTGCCTGACTTGCATTTCCTTGATATACTACCTATTGGAATTCTTTGGTAAACGGATTCACCAGTTTTGTGATTTTTTTTTTTTTTTTTTGATTTTTTTTTTGTGAATTTTAGAAAAATAGGTAAGGCCTCTTTCACACTTCAGTTTTTTACATCAGTCAAAATCCGCCAAAAGGACGGATGGCGGATCCGTTTTACTACTGATGACAACGGATGCCACCCGTCCGTTTTTTTGACGGATCCGACAAATGAAGAATTTTAAAGGAATCGCAGCAGAGAGAGAGAGAGAGAGAATTTTTTTTTGTCCGGCACCCAGAAAGAATTTCGGGTTAAATTAGTGTCTGGAGAATCCGCCACAGAAAAAAACGTTGCAAGCTCCGTTTTGAAATCTTTGAGGATGGTGACGGACAGCAACTTTTGGCGGATCCGCAAAAAAAACGGATGCAACGGACGGCAATCCGTCACAATCTGCCATTAATGGAAGTCAATGGGGAAAAAAACGGATCCTCAAAAGAAAATTGAGGATCCGTTTTTTTCAAAACCTGGCGGATTGTGACTGATTGTAAAAAAACTGAAGTGTGAAAGAGGCCTAAATTGTTCTCCCATTTTATTTAACCCCTTAACAACCGCCGATATAGTGGCCGTTAAGGGTACTTATTCCTCAGCGACGCTTTTTAACGACGCTGATAAATAAGAGTATATCGCCCCCTCCAGCGTCGGAAAATCTCCAAGATCTTGGCTACCAAGAGATCATGGTTTGAGTTGGTTTTCCCGTCCCCAGTCTTGTGATGGCCGTTATTCACTGAATAACATCGATCGCCAAAATATAATCTGATTTTCAATTCATTTCTCTCTCCTCTGATATAATCTAGCATTCCAGAGGAGAGAGAAATGGGTTCCCCCCGGTACCTCTACCATCCTCGGTCCCTCTGGCTCCATCCCCCTGCCCTCTGCGTCATTTTACCAGAAGAAAATGTCGGTCACATGCGCAGTGCGCTCCCCAAGATCTCCCAGCCGGTACCTGGCAACAATAGGAGATTTTTCCTATTGGCTCATTTTGATCACTGTCATAGACCCTATCACGGTAATCAAAATAAAAAAATAGTAAATCAAAGCCCTCTTTGTCACCCCCTTATTTAGGTATAAATAATAACATAAAAAATGTATTTTTTTATACATTCTTTGCACTTAGGGTTAGAGCTAGGGTTAGGGTTGTGGTGTTTGGGTTAGGGGTGTGGTGTTTGGGTTATGGGTGTGCTGGGTTGAGGTCTGTGTTAATGGTGGAGTTAGAATTCGGGGGTTTCCACTGTTTAGGTTCATCAGGGAGTCGCGAAATGCGACATGGCGCACGCCGTTGATTCCAGCCAATTTTGTGTTCAAATAGTAAAACGGTTCTCCCTTCTGAGCCCTACCATGCACCCAAACAGTGGCTTTCCCCCACATACTTGGTATCCGGCGTACTCAGGAGAAATTGCACAACAAATTCATTTGTTCATTTTTTCCTTCCACACTGCTTTAGTTCTCGTGAAGCACCTGAAGGGCTAATAAACTTCTTGAGTGTGGTTTTGCACACCTTGAGGGGTGCAGTTTTTAGAATAGTGTCACTTTTGGGTATTTTCTGTCATATTGACCCCCCACAAACTCACTTCAAATGTGAGGAGGTCCCTAAAAAATGGATTTGTAAATTTAGTTGGAAAAATGAGAAATCGCTGGTCAAATTGTAACCCTTATAACGTCCTAACAAAAAAATTTTTTTTTCAAAAATTGTGCTGATGTAGAGTTGACATGTAGGAAATGTTATTTATTAACTGTTTTGTTTGACACTACTCTCTGATTTAATGGCACAACAATTTAAAGTTTGAAAAATTGCAAAAATTTCTAAAGTTTTGCCAAATTTCCGTTTTTTTCCATAAATTAACTCAAGTTATATCGAAGAAATTTTACCACTGATATGAAGTACAATATGTCACGAAAAAACATTCTCAGAATCAGTGGAATCCGTTGTTGTGTTCCAGAGCTATATCCTCATAAAGTGATAGTGGTCAGAATTGTTAAAATTGGCTTGGTCATTAAAGTCAGAATTGGCTCGGTCATTAAGGGGTTAATGGATCAGTGTAAAGAAACCCGCAAAGTAGGCCTAATCAAGTTTGCCACTCATGTTTTGTATAAAATCAGTTTTTCTCTTACATTTGATGCTTCTGATGATAGGAGCCTCAATCTTATTAGTCACTGTGAACTTTTCCATTTCTCATTTGTACTGCTTATTCTCAATTTTTCTGTGCAATGATTATTTTTGTGGATTCTTATTAAAAGGTAAACACAATCTAATTTTCTTTCCCTAAGATCTGCTAGCAGCCAGCTTTGCAGAAAAGTGATGGGTGGCATGGTATTAAATACAGATTTAAGGAGATCTGTGTCCGTGGAGCATCTTGAAACCAAAAGCCTTCCTTCTCGTTCCCCTCCTATTACACCAAATTGGTAAGTTAAACTGAGTACAAAATACTGATGCATAATTAGAACTGTGCAAAGGATCATTGGATAGAGTTGAGCAAAAAGATTTGCAGTACCCTGGTCCATCGATCATTTCATTAATCCATGGCTGCTGGACCTACCTGCTGGCCTCCATGGCACCTATTATGCAAATATTTTTGCTTAACTCTGCTAGTGATCATTCTTCACTTGGTAAGTAAAGGTGATATAGTCATTGATAATAATAAATTATTATTTACAGTTAGAGCAACAAGCCTATAAGATGTTTTACCCCAAGAGGTAGTACAATGACCTCAATTAAATGTTATCAATTATTTATCTCATGACTAGTGGCAGTGGGAATGATCATTAGAGGGATTGTCCACTACAATGTTGTTGGCATGACATATCCCGGCCCTTTAGGCAGACGAATGCGACCACATAGGGCACTACCACATACCATCCTGGTGTGGAGCACTCCTTTTCCCACACCCATTAGCAGGGAGTGCCTGCGTCCACGCCATCACTATGTTGTGTCAGACAGGTGAGTAATGTCAGTGAGTCACTCGCCTGGCTGTGCTCTGGCTATCACTGACAAGAAGAACACTGAATACTGCCCATGGCCGCTGGTTTACTTGCCCCTCAGCTGGAACTGAGAAGGAGCACAGCTGCACACAAGTCTTCCCTACACTTGTGACCATGGCCAGTAACTTGTGCAGGGTGCACAGACACTGCCTCTTCTTTTACCAACTTATTTGCTTTCCCCAAGCTACCCCAATACAAGCCCACCCCATATTAAACAGCTTTAGAGATAAGATCCAGCAGTTTTCCCTGAGTTCGACCCTGCCAGGTAAGTGCAGGAAGAGTAGTATTCATTGTGCAACTGGCCCTATGGGCACACACAGGATAAAGTAAAGCTAGGCCAGATATTCATGTGAATTACCTGTGCCCTACAGAAATGTCCGCCATTACTAAGGTGTGCCTCAGTGCCCAACACATGCTTTTTCTATTCTCCCCCTTGTATAATAAAATCCTCTCATTCTCCCCTCTGTTTGAGTTATCTCTTACCTCCACTTCTGCACTAAATAAGAACTCCCATTAATATTTTTATTCATTAAATATGTGTGTTATTGTGGATTTAATGTAGCGTGAGTGTACTAATATACCCACCTACTGCTTCTCTCTCTGGGATACAGTGCTATTCTGGTCTTCTTCTCAGTGATGTCACCGCTCTGCAAACACAGATGGGTCAAAGTGTGCTCTGTGTGACCCGGAAGGGGCTACTACAACAATGTAAGTCTATGGAGCGTCAGAACGAGATTTCATAGACTTGCATTGTAAAACAGACTTCCGATTCACGCATAGAGTGAGCTGGCTAGTCTGAATTGCGGTGACGTCACTGAGAAGTGGAGCAGAACGGATCCTGAAGAAAATGATGATTGGCGATCATATTAACACAATGACCCTACACACATTTAATGGGTACACAGCAAACCTGGGCTAGGGCAAATTTTATGTGTTATATACTCTAGGTAGAAGAGTTAGATACTCAAATTATCACTCTAGAGACATATATCTGCCGGAGATCATATAACAATGACCATTTGGAATTAACACAAAACGCTTAAAAAAAAAAAAAAAAAAATGTTTGGTGATATGTTACACACAAAAGTATCAAACAAGAGAAAACTTTTATTGAATACATGGTTAGAATTAGTGACACTTCAGGAGATAGGTGTACACACCTGAGAGAGAGAGAGAGTGTTCGAGATCCTGAACTTCCAACAGTTCACTTGTAGGCTGTCTGTCAGCAGAAAACTTAAAAAAAAGAAAAAAAAAGTTTGCATCTTAGAATGGAGCAGCCCAAAAAAGATTTAAGTTATTAGTAACTATTTGGTACATCATGTAGGGAGAGTATTATTTGGCAGCATTCTTTAGCGTATGTTAGAGGTATTGATGAAAAGGATTTCCCAGCATTTAACTTCCCCATATGTTTCTAATATATAATTTTTATAACATGCCTCTGTGTGGAATAAAAAAGAAGGCAGGGCCCTCTGTGTAAGGGTAGATTTTTATTATCTATCTAGGGCACCATAGTTCCTTGTCAAAGCCTCAGTCATATAACACTGATATGTCAGGTGAAGGCAGCAACCAATCAGCGACACATCACAAAAATGGCTCCAGTCCAAGAGGTCCACTTCTCTCAATTTTTGCTGCAGACCTGGACTGTGATGAAGGGGCTGTCCAGTTGTCCAGTAGTAGACAACGTCTTTTAATATAGTAGTGAACAATGGTAATAAATATACCGTAAATAGACAGATATACAGTCTGTGTGTGTGTGTGTGTGTATGTATGTATGTATATATATATATATATATATATATATATATATATATATATATATATATATATATATATATATATATAGTAGTCAGTTTGTGCAATTGTTTCTACATGAAGTGAGCACATACCGAGTCTACTATTTTGTTTGATTCCTGGCATAGTATGCACTTGGCATCATTGTAACACTTTTTTCCTGGCTTTTATTAAATTTGTTCAAAGGGCATGTTCTTGAGCAGCTAGTATTAGCCCTTTGGTTCCTTTCTTCAGAGTTCCACTTGTTAACCATAGCCATGTTTTTTCTTGGTCAAGTTTTCTCCTGATCTTGTCCAAAAATTGCGCATGCAATGCCTTTTTTCCCAGTTGTCCATTCTTTTTTTGATTGTTTATATCTGTTATCTTGCTTTGTCTGTTAGGGTACCGTTACACTAAGCGATGCACCAGCGATCCCAACAACGAAATGGATCGCTGGTGCATCGCTAAGTGGTCGCTAGTGAGCTGCCACACAGGCAGATCTCACCAGCGACATAGCAGCGGTCGGGGGTCGCTATTTACCTGTCAGACGCGGCGACCTGTCAGACCTGTCCTCCCGCCCACGTCCACGCGTCGCTCGTCGGCGCCACGGGAAGCCCAGCAGGAAGCGCCCTACGAGAAATGGTCCAGGACATTCTCGCGCAATCAGTGATAACCAGCGGGGGAGCCGGTCGGAGGTAAGTATCACACATAGCGATATCGCTAGCAATAATACGTCACAAAACCAGTGACGTTACAGCGATATTGCTAGCGATATCGCTATGTGTAATGGGCCCTTAATTCTTTTTCAGTAACTCTTGTTTTTTTTGTTTTTTTCACTTCAATCTTTCTTGGCTGTTCTTGATCTTGATAGTCCACCAGTGCATGTTTTTTATCATCAACTGATGTCTGACTTGTAGTGTATGTTTGTCTCACTTATCATGGTCCACTACCATCAGATTTTCTCGTCAGGTAGAGCCCATCAACATCACTTTGGGGTATGAAGCATAGTGAATAATCAACTTATTTTTTTTTTAAACTTGTCCAACTCCACTTGAGTCCAGTTGACTATTCCAGCAGTATGTCTTAGGCCGCCTTCACTTCCATTTTTTATGTCCGTATGCAGTCTGTTTTTTAAGGATTGCAAATACGGACATACGCATCACCATTGTATTCAATGGTGGTGCGCACATGCCAGGTTTTTCACACGGACCATTTGTCCCTATGAAAAAGCCACAGATATGTCAGGTTTTTTGCACAGCATGGACAAAACACGTGCCGCACACTGATGACACACGGATGGCCTGGGAAGAAACAGTACAGTTTGCACTGTTCCCGGGCGCTGGCCGCTGAAGGCAGCACTCATCATTTGTTGCCTGGTCTCCCTGTGATCAGCACGACCTGGCAACAATTATGGTACTTGTATTCAGCAGCAGCTGTTTATCTCCTGAGTAAAATAAAGAATTAAAGGAAAAAAAAACGGTGTGGGTTCCAGTGCAATTTTCATAACCAGCAAAGGGAAATTCCACCACTGGGGGCTGATGTTAATAATCTTGGACACGGGACAATACCCAATAAGGTTTCCAGACTATTAATAACAGCTCACAGGGTGTTGATTTTTATTTGAAATAAAATATTTTACGAGCTTGGCACATGCGAAATTTTCGCACATTGGTCGTCGGGGGCGCAGGTAATTTCAGAAAAAGCAAGCTGGTCAAATGTAAATGTATTTCATGAGCTGATGAACACAGACAGGTATTTATATATGTAGCTTGGTAATACAATAAATTGTTTTGATAAGTAGAGGCCAAAAAATGTTTGCCAGTTGAGGTGCCACCTGCAGATCATTGTGTCTTTCTGCAGGTTCATGAAAATGTTTAAACTGTATTTTGTGATAAAATTTTGATTGTGTGGTTTGTTTGGCTGTTTTCTTGCTGAAGGGAGCAAGTTTACCTTTCAAATGGTGCATCGTGTATGTGGGGTTAAGTAATCAGTGAAAAAGCAGTGCATGTTTACAAATGTGTTGGTAGTGTGTTTTGGGGTACTGTTGTGCCACCTGCAGGTCATTTTTCCTTACTGCAGGTTTATGAAAATGAAAGTTTAAACTGTATTTTGTGATCAAATCGTGGATGTGTGGTTTGTTTGGCTATTTTCTTGCTGAAGGGGCAAGTTTACCTTTCAAATGGTGTATCGTGTGTGTGTGGGGTGAAGTAATCAGTGAAAAAGCAGTGCATGTTTACAAATGTGTTGGTAGTGTGTTTTGGGGTACTGTTGTGCCACCTGCAGGTCATTTTTCCTTACTGCAGGTTTATGAAAATTTAAAGTTTAAACTGTATTTTGTGATCAAATCGTGGATGTGTGGTTTGTTTAGCTATTTTCTTGCTGAAGGGGCAAGTTTACCTTTCAAATGGTGTATAATTTGTGTGTGGGTGCAGTATGAACGGGGATACAAAGGAATCACTGAAAAACAGTGTTTAGAATAGAGTTGAGTGAAACGGGTCGGTCAAATTCAAAAATAGCCGACTTTAGCTAAAGTCGGGTTTCGCCGATCGAAACCCGACCATAGCGTGAGGTCGGGCATGAGGTCGCCGAACAGAGCGCCAAAGTCGCGTTTCAAATAATGCTTCCAGCGCATTTTCTCAGCCAATGATGGACGCACACTGTGGGCAATGGGATGACATGGGCAGCGGCCACCACCATCTTAGAGAAGGGCATTGACGTGATTGGTTGGCTTTGTGGGGCGTTACAGTGGGTATAAAAGGCTGTGACCGCCGACCACCATCTTACTTCTGCCGATCTTAGAATAGGGAGAGGTGCTGCTGCTGATTCTGAACAGGGAGAGCGTTAGGCAGGGAAGAAGAAAAAAAATCTGCTTCTGCTGATAGCGCTTTTCACTGTAAAGTTAGTGTGCAGTGAAAGGGGAAGATTTTTGTTGTGTGCAGCAGCGCTGGTAGTGATTAGGCTGCCTTTTAAGGCTACCTGCTAGCTGCATTGCTGTGTGCACACTGCTGTTCAAACTGCTTTTTTCAAAGCACTCCAACTTTTATTATTTTGTCCTGGTGAGTTACTGAGGGTTCATTTTTTCACACACCGTATAGCGGTGTACGCTCCTCACACACTACAGTGTACAGGCTGCTATCACGGACAAATAGAAGCTATCTGGGTGTGACTCTGGAAGAACAAGCTGAGGAGTTTTTCCATTTTTCCAGACCTACACCTTAGAGAGCTGTCCATTTTTCAAACAGTTTCGTATATCTGCTGTTTGATGACGGTCAAAACTAGACAGAGAAAGCGTGTGTCAGTCCGTATACAAATAGACGGAGATTGACAATTTTCCATACAGACACTGTATAGTGGTGTACGCTCCTCACACACTACCGTGTACCGCCTTGTATCACGGACAAATAGAAGCTATCTGAGTGTGACTCTGGAAAAAAAAAGCTGAGAAGTTTTTCCATTTTTCCAGACCTACACCTTAGAGTACTGTCCGCTTTTCAAACAGTTTTTTATATCTGCTGTTTGACAATGGTCAAAACTAGACAGAAACAGCGTGTGTCAGTCCCTATACAAATAGACGGAGATTGACAATTTTCCATACACACACCGTATAGAGCTGTCCGATTCTCAAACAGTATTGTATATCTGCCGTTCGCATTACAGTCGCATAAATACAGAGTCAGCGTGTGTGACACTCCGTAAATACATATACGGAGATTGTTAGTTACACAAAAAACGTATACAGCTGTACACTTCTGATACAGTTCCGTATATCTGCTTGTTGGATTACGGTCCAATACATACTGCGAGAGCGTCTGTGACTAACAAAATATATACGTAGATTTAATTTTTTTAATACACCTTATACAGCTAGACGCTCCTCATACAGTACCATCTCTCTGTTGGTATTTTTGGTACATTTTCCCAAACATGAGGAAGTATGGTGGAAGAGGCCACGGATGTGGGCAGGGGGACGCAGTTGGTACTGATGGTGGTGGTGCATCGGCTGGTTCTGGCAAAAGCACAATAGCAGCTAAGGCAGGAGGTGTTGAGCCTGCATCATCGTCTGGCCCACGAAGGCCTGTAAGGTTGCCTTTTCTTGGAGTAGGAAAACCGCTTTTAAAGCCGGAGCATCAGGAACAGGTTTTGGTGTACATTGCCAAAACAGCCACCAGCTCTATTGCCTCCTCTTCTGAACGTTCGAAACCTGCAAGCATGGAGTCATCAGTGCAGGGTTCTGGTCAGGAAAAACACCTTTCCTTGTGTCCTTCACCCCCACCAAAAGTTAAGGATGCGGCAGCCCACACTTCAGATTACTCTATGAAGCTCTTTTCACATACCATGCCTGGGTTATCCAGTCAAATCCAGAATTCCCCAGTCCAAGATGAATCTGACATGGAGTGCACTGATGCACAACAACTGCTAGATGATTCTGCTGGTACATCGACCCAGAGCACTACATTGCCCTTGCAGTTTATTGAGCCAGAATCTGACCCTGATGAAACTCAGGTGCCCCTTCCCGCATACTGTACCACCTTACACGGTGACACAGAGAAAGGTAAAGAGGAAGGTGCAGATGACTTTGAAGAGGAGGTGATGGATGACCCAGTTCTTGACCCGGATTGACATCCATTGGGGGAGGAGGGTGGCGCTGGCAATAGTTCAGATAAGGAGAAGGATCCACAACAGGCATTGACATCGCAGCAGCGGTTATCTGCCAGGCCCGTAGCTGTCCAAAAACGTGGAACAAAAACTAAAAGCGTTGCAGGACAGCTTGGCCAGACGGTCAACTTAGCACAGCGTGCAAGGCCAGAAAATGTATACCTTAGTAGGAATAGTGCAGTGTGGCACTTTTGTCCAAAATCCTACTGATGAGGCAAAGGTTACCTATAAGAAGTGCGGAAGGACCTTTAGCCGAGGTAAACAACTCAGAAATTTGAATACCAGTTGCATGCTTAGACATTTAATCAACATGCACTTGCAAGCGTGGACGGACTACAAAACCTCAGGTAGCACATGTGCACCTGCTCCGACTAAAGGTAGCCAGCAATGCTCCATTGCTTCCCCCACTGTAAGACCACCGCGGCCGTTAAGCACACCACCAGCACTAAATGTGGAGGTGTCGTCGCAAGGTCAAAGCACTTAGGGAATCACAATGGTTTTGCAACACAACACTGAATCTAGGCCATCACCAGCAATACCATCTCCAACCCCCTCTCACTCTGTCCGGTCCACCGCTACTTCCCCCATATGCCGCTCTCCAGTCCAGCTCACCCTAGCAGACACTCTGAGTAGGACAAAAAAGTACTCATCCTCTCATCCATGTACACTTTGAACGCCTACATTGCCAAACTAATCTCATTAGAGATGATGCTCTACCGTTTGGTTGAAAGCGAAGCTTTCCGCGACCTCATGGCCTATGCTGTCCCACACTATGACCTACCCAGTCAGCACTTCTTTTCTCGAAAAGCCATCCCTGCCCTCCACCGGCATGTGAAAGACCTCATTGTCCATGCACTAAAACAGTCAGTGAGTGGAAAGGTGCACCTCACAACAGATGCATGGACCAGTAGGCATGGCCAGGGCCATTACGTGTCCATCACTGCGCACTGGGTTAATGTGGTGAATGCAGGCTCCACAGGGGACATCGGCGGTGGAACAGTTCTGCCTAGCCCATGGGATATGAAACAGTTGGCTGTAGGCTTTCGATCTTCCTCCTCCTCTATCAGCGAAAGCTCGTCCACAGAGCGCAGTCGCACGAGCATTCCAACCGCAGAGGTGTCCCACTATCGAACAGCTAGTGGTAAACGTCAGCAGGCTGTGTTAAAGATGATGTATTTGGGCGACAACAGACACACCGTGGAGGTACTGGCTGACTACTTGCAGCGACAAATTGAGTCATGGCTGGGCAGTCTACATCTTGAGGCAGGCAAGGTAGTCAGTGATAATGGCCGTAATTTTGTGGCAGCCATAGCCCGTGCAAAACTCACACACACATACCTTGCCTGGCTCACACTTTGAACCTGGTTGTGCAGTGCTTCCTTAATAATTATCCGAAGTTAACATCCCTGCTCCACAAGGTGCGAAGACTGTGCTCGCACATCCGTCGCTCAAACGTCCACTCCACTCGTATGCAGAAGCTGAAGCAATTGCTCCACCTCCCCAAGCACCGCCTAATCATAGACAATGCAACAAGGTGTAACTCCACCCTGCACGTGGTTGAGAGGCTGTGCGAACAGAGTCAGGATGTAATGCATTTGTGGGAGGATACACGGGCAGGCAGTTTGATGGAATACATGGAATTGTCGGGTGTGCAGTGGTCAAAGCTGAAAGACCTCTGTAAAGTCCTTCAGTGTTTTGAGGAATGCACACGGCTGGAAAGCGCAGACGACGCCATCATAAGCATGAGCATCCCACTTATGCGTCTTCTCATGAAAAGTTTGACGCACATTAAGGATCAGACGTCAGCGGAGGAGGAGGGAAACCTTGATGACAGTCAGCCATTGTCTGGTCAGGGAACTGTCCTGGACGAGGTGGAGGAAGAAGGGTAAGAGGAGGAGGATGAGGGGGATGATTATTTTGGGCAGGAGGATGCTTCTCAGGGGCAAGAGAAAATGTTGGCGTTCCAAGGTCAGGTACAGTGTTTGTGCGTGACTGTAGGGATGTGGATTTGCCAGAAAATGCTCTTCCACCCACCACTGGCAGTGCATCATTGACACCTGGAACATTGGCCCACATGTGCGATTATGCCTTGCGGATCCTAAAAAGGGACCCCCACATTGCCAAAATTATGAGGGATGACGACTACTGGCTGGCCAGCATTCTCGATCCACGCTACAAAGACAAATTACACAACATCATGCCACAGGAAAACCTAGAGATAATATTGGCTAACAAACAAGCAACTCTGCTAAACCTTTTGTTTGAGGCTTTCCCAGCACACAGCAGCGGTGCTGGTTCTCCCACGAGCCGTAGTGGGCACAATGGAAGAGGTGTTCGTGGTGCACACAGCCGAAGTGGCGTTGGAGACAGGGGTTTAACCCCTTTCCTGCAATGGACGTACTATTCCGTCCATGTGACCTGGGACCTAAGTCCCAAGGACGGAATAGTACGTCTAGTGCGATCAGCGGCACCCACGTGGTGAGTTCCGCTGATCGCGGCAGGGTGTCAGCTGATTATCACAGCTGACACCCGGCACAATGTGTCAGGGGTGTTCACGGACCGCCCCCAACACATTAACTCCTTGCACACCGCGATCAAACACGATCGCGGTGTACCGGGGGTTAAGGGGAAGCATTGGCAGGGAGGGGGTTCCCTCCGTGCTTCCCTGAGCCCCCCACAGCAGCGCAATGTGCAGCGCTGCTGCGGGGGGCTCCTTTCCTGCAGGTCCCCGGATCCAATATGGCGGCGGGGACCTCCGGGGGCCTGCAGGAAGCTGGCTTCCTCACTGCCCGCAGAGCGCAGGCATGAGGAAGCCTGCAGCAGTGCCTGTGACAGATCGCTGATCTGTCACAGCGATCTGTGATGTGACAGATCAGCGATCTGTCACATGACAGTTATGTCCCCCCTGGGACATTGTAATAAAGTAAAAAAAAAAAAAAGTGTAAAAATTTTTAAAAAATCGCTAAATTTAAAAAAAAAAAATATTCCCCAATAAATTCATTTTTTGGAAATAAAAAAACAAACAATAAGAGTACACATATTTGGTATCGCCGCGTCTGTAACAACCCGCCCTATAAAACTGTCCCATTAGTTAACCCCTTAAGCGAACCCCTTAAAAAATAAAAATAAAAAAACGAAGCAAAAAATAATTATTTATTATCATACCGCCGAACAAAAAGTGCAATAACGCGCGATCAAAAAGACGCATATAAATATCCATGGTACCACTGAAAACGTCATCTTGTCCCACAAAAAGCGAGCCATCATACAGCATCATCAACGAAAAAATAAAAAAGTTATAGCTCGCAGAATAAAGCGATGCAAAAATAATTATTTTTTATATAAAATTGTTTTCATTGCATAAAAGCGCCAAAACATAAAAAAAGACACAAACGAGGTATCGCTGTAACCGTACTGACCCGAAGAAGAAAACCGCTTTATCAATTTTATCGCATGCGCAACGGCGTAAACGCTCCACCCAAAAGAAATTCATGAAACGCTGGTTTTTGTAAATTCTGCGTCCCAAAAAACGAAATAAAAAGCGATCAAAAAATGTCACATGCCCGAACATGCTACCAATAAAAACGTCAACTCGTGCCGCAAAAAATGAGACCTCACATGACTCGGTAGGTCAAAATATGGAAAAATTATAGCTCTCAATATGTGGTGATGCAAAAACTATTTTTACAATAAAAAGCGTCTTTTAGCGTGTGACAGCTGCCAAATATAAATACCGCCATAAATAGTAAATCAAACCCCCCGTTATCACCCCCTTAGTTAGGGAAAAATAATAAAATTTAAAAAATGTATTTCCATTTTCCTATTAGGGCTAAGGTTAGGGGTGTGTTGGGGTTAGGGTTGATGTTAGAATTGGGGGTTTCCACTATTTGCGCACATCAGGTGCTCTCCAAACGCAACATGGCGTCTGATCTCAATTCCAGCCAATTCTGCGTTGAAAAAGTCAAATGGTGCTCCTTCCCTTCCAAGCTCTGCCATGCACCCAAACAGTGTTTTACCCCCTCATATGGGGTATCAGCCTACTCAGGACAATTTGCAAAACAACTTTTGGGGTCCTATTTCTCCTGTTGCCCTTAGGAAAAAAAAATTGGGGGCAAAAATATCATTTTTGTGGAAAAAAATTATGATTTTTTTGTTTTCACGCCTGGGCGTTATAAACTTCTGTGAAGCACTTGGGGGTTCAAAGTTCTCACCACACATCTAGATAAGTTCCTTGGGGGGTCTAGTTTCCAAATTGGGGTCATTTGTGGGGGGATTCCACTGTTTTGGTATATCAGGGGCTTTGCAAACGCGACATGGTGTCTGATCTCAATTCCAGCCAAAAAAGTCAAATGGCGCTGCTTCCCTTCTGAGCTCTGCCATGCGCCCAAATAATGGTTTACCCCCACATGTGGGGTATCAGCATACTCAGGACAAATTGCACAATAACTTTTAGGGTCCTGTTACCCTTGGGAAAATAAAAATTGGGGGTGAAAAGCAGGGCTGTGGAGTCGGAGTCGTGGAGTCAGAGTCGGAGTTAGTTTTGGTTTGAGTCAGAGTCGGTAGAAATGTACCGACTCCAACTCCAGCTTTAAAAAAAATGTATTAATATTTCATAATTGAACTTTCATATGAATTTTATAAATGTTACTCAAATATATATGTTCTATCAAACTATGAACAACAGTGATAAGCAGTTCTGCTGGAGATAGAGACATTTCTTACTTCTTGTGTGTCACTGTTCTCCACTGCCCTTATCTAATCTTATACTTGGTTAACCTCATGCTGCCCCAACCCCCCTACTTACAATGTATGAAACTGAAAGTGAAAATGTGTTGCAAATTCTTAGTAGTAAAGCTCCTCCTCTAGACTAGATCATACTAGGTGTGCGTCTTCCAAGCATCTCACAGCTGCCTGCTACTCAGAAGAGGAAGACTGTAAGAAGTATTATCCTTTCAACAAACTTTGCATCAGTTAACTGTGAGTACATGAGGAATAATAACAGTGTTACTGACCACTATATCAGTTGTACGACCTGGCAATAATTTTGTACAATTGTTTTTAGGAAAAACAATTGTCATTTGGATTGTGAATGCAGAATTAAAAACCTGAGAATGTCAAAGAAGCATCACATTAAATCAGCTGTATTTGAACATTTCACCATCACTCAAGATAGAAAACATTATGTCTGTCAGTGTATGACAAATGATCCAGACGAAAACAAATGCTGTGAAGCCAAGATGAGTGCATATTCAGGCAATGATAAAAAAGCTCCTACCAGAGCTTCTAATCTAAAGAGACATTTACAGCGCTTTCATCCAGAAGTACTGAAAGCAGTGGATGAGAAAGACTGCATCCAAACCAATGAACCAGTGCCCAGCTCTTCCAGCCAAACAAAGGAGCAGAGAACTTTGCAGCCATCAGTTGCAAGATATTTTGTCAGTGACAAAGTTACTGTGACAATGACAGTAGATACATTTAAAAAACAGATCATAGAGCTTGTTGTAAAGGATAGTGTGCCTATTTCATTATTTTCACGACCAGCTTTTATGTGTCTGAATGGGGAAATGGCCCGCAAGCTTGGTGTTTCTCTGGAGAGAGAGAGAGTATTAGAAAATTAGTAATCGAAGAAGCTTTTAAACAAAAGGAAGAACTTAAAAAAACTCTCAAGGGACGCTTTCTGTTTCTTAAAATGGATGCCTGCACACGTCACAGAGTGAACTATTTTGCCATCAATGTCCAATTTGTTTGTGACAAAAATGAAATAGTTACCAAGACATTGGCAGTAAAAGACACCAAAGCTCATCACACCAGTGAGTTTCTCCAGGTCTTGGTGGAAAAGGTTCTGCAAGACTATGAACTTAATAAAGAGCAAGTTCTTTCTGTCGTAACTGACAATGCTTCAAATATGATAAGTACTATTAAGCTAATGAATGAGAGTAATGATGGTGACCAGCAGCTAGAAGAACATTCTGGGTCCACAGACACAGAAATGTTTGAAATAGAGGAACACAGTATTGTAACTGAGGAGCAAACTGAAGTTGCTTCAGATGAACAGCAACATGATAGTTTAGATGATCTTGTTGAAACTGTGTCAATATGTTCTTTCATTCATCACATGCGCTGTGTTGTGCATACGCTACAGCTGGCTATAAGAGACAGTCTGCAAGAAGGACATGCTGCTGCACTGATTGGCAAGGTGAGAAAATTGGCTACTGTTGCCAGAACCCCTAAAGTTGACTCAATTTTGAAGAGACATGCTGGAAAAGGGGCAATTATTGATCAAGCCACACAATGGGGCAGTACTTACTTAATGATTCAGCGCTTGGTTGAACTGAAAACCTTTCTTGTAGACATGGCTAACCCTCAACTGACGCTAAATGAAAGTCAGTGGAATCAGGTGACTGAGCTGGAAAAATTGCTAGAGCACCCATTTACAGTGACTAAAGAATTACAAGCAGAGGACTTAACTCCAAGTATTTTCTTAAAGGAGTGGAAGAACCTGATGTTTCGCCTGTCCCAAAGAGGAGGGTTAATTGCAAGTGGCATTGCTACATCAATGAAACGGAGAGAGGAGCTACTATTACAAAATAACATTCTTTTGGCAGCTGTTTATGTAGACCCAATGCATCGGATTCTTCTAGATGATCAACAGTTAAGTAAAGGAAAAGAAGCTCTGTTTGAAACAGCAGTAAGGATGAAAGGGTTGCAGAACAGTCAGGAGGAACAAGAAGAATTTGGTCGTCCTGCCGCATCTTCACCCTCATCATCAACTGATGAAGAATTTAATTTAGAAAAATATTTGGATCACAAGGACCGTGCAAAGCGTTCCCGCATAGAAGAAGAGTCATCCCCATCAAGGAACACAGCCAGTACATTTCAGCAGAATTTTTCATGTGCACTAAAAGAAATTGAGAAATTTGACCGTTCATCAAAAATAACAGTGCAACAAGCGATTCCTCTGTATCCTGGCATTGTCAGAGATGTTACCCGAGTGGTTACTGCTTTGCCACCAACACAAGTTAGTGTAGAGAGGTTGTTCTCTGCTCTCAAAATAATTAGATCAGATTTGAGGGCATCCATGAAGGAGGATCTGACAGAGGCAATACTTTTTCTGAGGACAAATTTATAGATTTCTTCTTATTAACTGCATAAGTGTTTATTGCATATTTACTTACAGTTTAGAAAAGTTTATAAAAGTTATTTGCTATATTCTAATTGTATTCTAATAAATGTAGTTTTTGCTCTAAGTGGTCTGATTACTTATATGATGGTGAGAAACTGAATAAGCACGATGTTTATTATTTTACAACAGTAAATTTGTTGTTATGAATTGGCCATTTATGAAGGAGCCGGAGTCGGAGCCTGATAAAATCCAGGAGTCGGAGTCGCAACTGTGGCTTACCGACTCCACAGCCCTGGTGAAAAGATCATTTTGTGGAAAAAATATGATTTTTTAATTTTACCGCTGTACGTTATAAACTTCTGTGAAGCCCTTGTGGGTTCAAAGTTCTCACCACATATCTTGATAAGTTACTTGGGGGGTCTAGTTTCCAAAATGGGGTCACTTGTGGGGGGTTTCCACTGTTTAGGTACATCAGGGGCTCTCCAAACGTGACATGGCGTCCGATCTGAATTCCAGCCAATTCTGCATTGTAAAAGTCAAACGGCGCTCCTTCCCTTCTGAGCTCTGCTATGCGCCGATGCGCCGAAACAGTGGTTCCCCCCCACATTTCAGGTATCAGCGTACTCAGGACAAATTGCACAATAATTTTTGCAGTCCAATTTCTCCTGTTACTCTTGGTAAAATAAAAAAAAATTGAACCTGAAGTATTTTTTTTGTGAAAAAAAGATAAATGTTCATTTTTTTTTTAAATATTCAATAAATTCCTGTGAAGCACCTGAAGGGTTAATAAACTCCTTGAATGTGGTTTTGAGCACCTTAAGCGGTGCAGTTTTTAGAATGGTGTCACTTTTGGGTATTTTCTATCATATAGAGCCTTCAAAGTGACTTCAAATGTGATGTGGTCCGTAAAAATAAAATGGTGTTGCAAAAATGAGAAATCGCTGGTCAACTTTTAACCCTTATAAATTCCTAACAAAAAAAAATTTTGGTTCCAAAATTGTGCTGATGTAAAGTAAACATGTGGGAAATGTTGCTTATTAAGTTTTTTGTGAGCCATATCTCTGTGATTGAGGGGCATAAAAATTCAAAGTTGGAAAATTGCGAAATTTTCAACATTTTCGCCAAATTTCCTTTTTTTTTCACAAATAAACGCAAGTTATATGAATGAAATGTTACCACTAACATGAAGTACAATATATCACGAGAAAACAGTGTCAGAAGCACCGGGATCCATGGAAGCGTTCCAGAGTTATGGCCTCATAAAAGGACAGTGGTCAAAATTGTAAAAATTGGCCCGGGAGTTAACGTGCAAACCACCCTTGGTAGTGAAGGGGTTAATGACCATGTTGTGGAATGATTTTTCAAGTACCGCTCACACGACTGCTAATACTGCATCGATTAAAAGTGACAGGAGACAGCAGTTGTCAACTATGGTTACAAACTACTTCTCCTCCCATATCGATGTTATCCCTCACAGGTCATTCCCCTTGGACTATTGGGCCTCTAAACTGGACGCCTGGCCTGAATTGGCACAATATGCCTTACAGGAGCTCGCTTGCCCTGCTGCTAGTGTTTTATCTGAAAGAGTCTTCAGTGCTGCTGGATCAGTCCTGACAGAAAAAAGGACCCGTCTGTCTACCAAAATGTTGATGATCTAACCTTCATTAAAACGAACCATGCATGGGTTGATGACACATAGGTTGCCAAAAAACTGCCTCGCTTTTGTCCTCCTCTTCCTCGGACTTGCCCAATTCCGCCCTTTGCAGCAGCTGAATATCCAGCCAACACATCAACATATGCCATTTTTTAAACCTCCCTAAGTGGCCTGCCCACCCACACCCCCAATGGCTGGGGTCAACACCTGGCACACCCGGGCAAGTGCCGTTGCTCTGAACAGGGGGATGGGCCCACATATGGCTGACGGCACTGGCACAGTGCCCTTCATAGTGCAATACAGTGTCTCTGACGTTGGGGAGGCCCACTCGCCGTCAGACACACCAGCGTACTATGAGGGGCCCTGTGCCAGTACCGTCGACCACGAGTGTGCCCCCCCTGCTTGGTCATGGCCACAGCACTTGCAACTTGCAATACCTACCTCTCCCTGCTCCACCGCTGTGTAGTCTGGGCAGATAAATCCTTCACAGAGTCCCGGCCACTAGAAATTTGGTGTATTGATCAATGATGGTTAAGATGTAGCTATGCCCTGTCCTGCTGACCTCTACCTTCAGATGATCAATGGCTACCATTTATAATGGACGTCAACTTACAAGCGGATGCAGTGGTGCTTTATGATCACCTTTCAAAGTTGTGATAGTCACAGACGTGTGACATTCCTGCCACCATTTTTCAATGTCTCCTCTCATGCCAATCCAATACAATCACCTACGATCTGTGGCTTCTGTCTTTGGCACTCCAAAATGACCAGACACATCATGATAGGCAGTGAGGACCATGTCTCTACTTCTCCCTGTGATCACAATTTAATGGAGACTAGTAACGGTGATGTGATCCACGCTATTGCGATAAAGCAATCCTTTCTTCACAAAGAACCGTTTTCACTGTCTCCACAGACACAGTAATTGAGGGTCTGCACTCCTCTGCAACATCTACCGGGAGGTTTTCCCTCGATGAGTAATTCCCAAATTTCTGCTAACACTCGACTTTCCGTCTGTACTTGTATCCATTTAGTTTTCAGTAGCGGAGAGTCTGGACTGGCTTACTGAGATTGAAATATATACGAAGATTTAAAAGTACCACAACACTGTATACTGTTGTACGTTTCGACTACCTTTCCCTTTTTCTACTTGTTAAATTCTTGTGTAATACATACTGAGCCTGTGAGTGTCTGTGTCTGACTCCGGAAGTATAGACGTAAATTTACAATTACCCCTAGACTGGATACACCTGGTATGTGCTGATACAGTACCTTTGTTCAAAAATTTGTATTACGGTATCATCCATAGTGAGTGAGCGTGTGTCGTTTACGCCTTCTATATATACGGTGAATCGGAGATACCAATTTTTACCCTATACTCGATACAGCATGTATCTTGTTATACAGTATCTTTGTTCGACGTTTAGTATTACGGTCAAATCCATACTGAGTGAGCGTCTGAGACTGACTACAGGACTATGTATACCGAGATTTCAGTTGTACCCTATAATATATATACTTGCTATCTTGTTATCCAGTACCTTTTTAACAACATTTTTTATTATGGTCAAGCCCAGACTGAGTGAGCGTCTGAGGTGACTCCGGAAATATATACCGAGATTTCAAATTTGGCCAACACTGTGTACAGCTGTACGCTTGTGTTACATTACCCATTTACAGCTTTTCATATTCTTGTGTAATCCATATTGGGCCTGAGAGCGTTTGTGTCTGCCTCCTGAAATGTATACGGAGATTTAGAATGTTTACACTATACTATATATACCTTGTGTCTGGTGATACTGTACCCTTTTTCACCTTTTTATTTTATTGGGTAATCCATACTGAGCCTGTGAGCGTCTGTGTATGACTCGTGAAATATATATGGAGATTTACTGTTATCCCTAGACTGTATAGAGCTGTACGCTTCTGATACAGTACCATATATCTGCTGATATTTTGGGTCAATTTTCTAAAACATGAGGAAGTATGGTGGAAGAGCATGTGGGCGTTGGGGGCCACCTGGTACTGATGGTGGTGCATCTGCTGGTAGTGCCAAAAACACAATAGCAGCTAAGGCAGGAGGTGTTGAGCCTGTGTCATGGTGTAGCTCTGGAAGGCCTGGAAGGCTCCGTTTTCTGTGAGTAGGTAGACTGCTTTTAAAGCCAGAGCATCAGGAACTGTTTTTGGCTTACATTGCTGAAACAGACTCTAGCTCTATCGCCTCCTCTTCTGAAGATTAAAAAAAATGCAAGCACTGAGTCGTAAGTGCAGGCTTGGTCAGGAGCAACCACTTTCCTTGTGTCCTTCACCCACACCAAAAGTGAAGGATGCGGCAGCACACACTTCAGATTACCCCATGGAGCTCTTTTCACATACCATGCCTGGGTTATTTAAAAATGGGGCCCATCATATACTGGAGTATTCAAAATGGGGCATATCAGACACTGGAGCAGCATCATAAGACACTTGGGCATTATCCATGACAATGGTCCCCAACCGTTTTTGCACCAGGGACCGGTTTCAAGCAAGACCATTCTTCCATGGCCCGGCAGGGCGGGGATGGTGGTGTGGCAGGGGCGGGGCTTTGGTCATAAGGGGGCGGGGCTATGGACACGGTTGTAGTGTAGCAGTGCATACTTATAATTAAATAACATTTATAATGTGACTCAACTCACCATAGGTTTTGAATGAGTGCTCCATCACCCCCTTCTCCCCATCATTGCCTTCACCCCATCACTCCCTTCTCCCCATCATTGCCTTCACCCCATCACTCCCTTCTCCCCATCACTGCCGTCTCTCCATCATTGCCTTCACCCCATCACTGCCGTCTCTCCATCATTGCCTTCACCCCATCACTGCCGTCTCTCCATCATTGCCTTCACCCCATCACTCCCTTCTCCCCATCACTGCTGTCTCTCCATCACTGCCTTCACCCCATCACTGCTGTCTCTCCATCATTGCCTTCACCCCATCACTCCCTTCTCCCCATCATTGCCTTCACCCCATCACTGCTGTCTCTCCATCATTGCCTTCACCCCATCACTGCTGTCTCTCCATCATTGCCTTCACCCCATCACTGCTGTCTCTCCATCATTGCCTTCACCCCATCACTGCTGTCTCTCCATCATGGCCTTCTCCCATTACCCCCTCATGGCCTTCTCTCCCCATCACGGTCTTCTCATGTCCCCATCTCCTCCAGGGCCAGGCTCCACCTACACAAACACAGACAAACACATACATACATACATACATACACACACACACACACAGACATACATACACACACACATTATACATACACACACACCACCTCTCTCCTCTCTGTGTCGGTCAGAGACAGGAAGCGCGGGCGGCGGGCAGGAAGCTGGACGGGTCCTTGCAGCTCCGCTCCTGCTATTCCCTCTTGCAGGCAGCAGAGCTGCTTGGATCGCTCCCTGGCCGCCGCTACACATGAGGGCAGTCTAAGAATTGCTGCGCGCCGCCCCAGCCCCCGCTACGCCACTGACCGCCTCTGGCTCCCCTTGTGTCCGCGGACCGGCAAGGGCACTGCAGCGGCCCGGTGCTGGGCCGCGGACCGGCGGTTGGGGACCCCTGATCCATGAGGCCCATCATATACTGGAGCATTCCAAATGGGGCAGATCAGACACTGGAGCAGCATCTATGGGGCACATGATACACTGGAGCATTAGAAATGGGGCCCATTATATATGGAGCATTATTAGGGCCCATAAGACACTGGAGCATCATCCATGAGGCCCATAATGTACTGGAGCATTCCAAATGGGGGACATCAGACACTGGAACAGCATTTACGGGGCCCTTTATGCACTGGAGCATTACAAATGGAGCCCAATATATATTGAGCATTATTAGGGCCCATCATACACTGGAGCATCATCCATGAGGCCCATCATATACTGGAGCATTCCAGATGGGGGACATCAGACACTGGAGCAGCATTTATGGGACCCATTATACACTGGAGCATTAGAAATGGAGCCCATTATATGTGGAGCATTATTTGGGCCCATCGTCCATGAGGACCATCATATACTGTAGCATTATGTGGAGCTCATCATATACTGTATGGAACATTATATGTGGCCAACTATTCTGTATGGAGAAATATATCGGGCTCATTATTCTATATGGCGCACAATGTGGTGGCCATAATATTGTATGGAGTAATATACTGTCCTTTTTTTGAGCTATTGTACAATCTAAAATAGATCAGTCATGTCATGTAAGCAGTGAAGTGTTTGTCATTGTACTATACCTATATTTCTGTGCCGTATCGGAGCATCATGAGTTGTGGTATGTGTTAAAGCGGCGAACTGACACTCTTTGGCCCAGGGCACACGAAAACTTGGAGCCAGCCCTACCCCCCCCACAACTTTAGCCAAATAACCCCCTGTTTTCAATGCGTAACTATTATTATGAAGTAAATTAAGGTTGACAAGCGTCAGTAATAAGAATTAATGTTTTTGGCATTGAAATGGGCACTGTAGGTGTTTACTGTCCTCCACTCCCTGCTGACTTTGCTTCCCCATTGACTTGCATTGGGTTTCGTGTTTCAGTCGGTCTCCGACTTTTCCCTATAGTCGGCCGATTTCTTTCGACCCGACTTTTGAGAAAATCGGGTTTCATGAAACCCGACTCGACCCTAAAAAAGGCAAAGTCGCTCATCTCTAGTTTAGAAATAATAGAATAGATTCTTGCTGTGTGTTTATTTCAAAACATACCATGGGTTTAGTAATGGGGCGTCTTATAGAGGTCCTCCATTACTAACCCCTTGGCTTCGTCACCTGACAATACAAACGTAGCATCAACCCCACCCTTATTACCCCACTTGCCACAGGGCAAATGGGACGAGCAAGGCTAAGCAAAAGCTTTGGCGTGTCATTTGGCTGTTCCATTTCTGTAGCGGCTGAGGGCTCATGTTGGTAGCCTGGGGGGGAGGGTGGTAATATTTCTGACCCCTTCCCAGGCTATTAAAATCAACCCACAGCTGTTTGTTTAGCCTTTGCTGGTTTGAATTTATAGGGGGACTCTACGTCATTTTTTTCTGGAGTCCCCTGTAAATTCACCACAAAAGGCTAAGCAAACAGCTGTGAGCTGTTAGTCTTGGAGCCTTATGAAGTATTTTCCCTTGTCTCAGATTATTAACATCAGCCCCCAGCTGTGGGCTATCCCTCTGCTGATTATGAAAATTGTGCTGGAACTCACAACGCTTTTTTTTATTTAATTCTTTATTTTACAAATGTGTAACACAACTGCTGCTAACTACATCTCACATCATTGTCTCCTGGTCTCACTGATCACAGGAACAATGATGAGAGCTGCCTTAAGTCGCTGGTGCCTGGGAACAGCGCTAACTATGCTGGTTTTCCCAGGCGCCGTTACTTGTCACATGGATGTGAAACACCGACACATGGATGTCACATATGTACATACGGATGGCACATGGACACAGACCACGGATATCTTTATAACCAAAATAGCAGAATTTTCAGGGCCAAATGCCATCAAAATATCTGTATGGAATAGTCTCACAATATTGGTTAACAAATGGATTTCAGTAACAGATTTTCTGTACTGTGCTTCAAATCCATGTATAAATATGTGAAGTCCTCTCTGAGTTCTTGCAGATTTGATAGCGGAACCATGGCAATGATGAAATTCCAAAGAAATGAGCTTGAGTATAAGGCCACACAGGCCCTTTAACAGACTAAACCTTAGATGGAAACAAAATGAGTAAGTTGAAACAAAATGAGCATATACCCATAAGGGTATATGCTCATTTTGTTTCTCTCCTACGGGTGACAAGCAGTCAGACTGGAAGATACCCCTCCATATGTTGACCACTCCATTGTTTTAATTTCATCAGTTTTGTCTTCCAGTGTTTCATTGCTTTCATTGCAAATGTTTTTGCTAAGACCAGATGATTCTAAACATTTGATGATTCAGCCATGAGCCATTGCATCAAATGCCTTTTTGTAGTCAATCCAGACCATGACCTGTTATTATTACCATTATTATTTGCTCAAGGAATCCCTTTAATGAATTATGTAACTACCGTAAAAGGTTCCTATACATTGTGCCTGTGCAAGAAAAGTTGTCTCCAGTGACCACAGAAAATATGATTCTTATAGCTTGACTTTAAATTGATCATCATGTTAAAAAGCACAGATATGCAGATATGGGCAATCCCAGTGCAAGGAAAAGCTACATAATTTGACCTACACAGTCTTAATCATGGATTCATGGTTAAGACCGTGTAGTTGAAACATGTAGGATTTTCCTTGCACTGGGATTGCCCATATCTGCATATCTGTGCTTTTTAACATGATGATCAATTAAAAGTCAAGCTATAAGAATCTTATTTTCTGTGGTCACTGGAGACAGCATTTTTTGCACAGCTCGATGCACGATGACCAGCCAAGGAACCTGGACATAACGGGGTGAGCTGTACTTTTTCTTTTTTATATACATATATTATGCCTGGGTAAATCTTTCTAAGGCCTCCTCACTCTGTGAGATTGTTGATTTAGCTGATCCATGCTTAGTCAGTAGAAAAGCTGTTGTTCTACTTGGTTAATCACGTCTTTTCTTTACAAGACCTCACAGAGCTTTTTAATTACTGAAGACTGAAGCATTGATATACAGTGATCCATCCTGACTGCTGAATTTCTTGCAGCCATGAGAATCCTAAAATTATATCTGTCCATTTATGACTTAATTTAATTATCATTGGGCCATTAAATACCAGAAACCACAACATGTCAACTAAAGACTTTTCAATGGTTATCTGCCTTTTAATCACTTATTTTGAAATGGATGCCAAAAGGAAATGAAGAAAAATACATAATGCATTTCTTTGCACATCAAGCCATTACAATGTGTACAACTCCTGAAAAGGTTTGTTTTTCTGGCAAAGATTTTATGTGTGCTGAACATCTTTCGTTCCTTGTTATTCATTTAGATAAATATTCAAGAACAAAAGGAATGACTATGAAGAGGTACCTAAAAAAAAAAAAAAAAGAGGATTACTTATTTAAATGTTTTTTGTTCAAGGTAACATCTTGATAAAATTAATCCCCTTATGGATCATAGGCATAATACCAAGATTTATCCCCTATCATGACAAAAAAAATCAGGGTCCACCGGCCTTACTCATCCGACCTATTCCCCTGCGGATACCTTATGAAGAAAAATTTAAAGGGAAAGCCTTTTCAGGACATAGAAGAGGTTAAGAAAAAATAGCTTGAGGTTCTAAACAGCATTAGTTCAGAAGACTATAAAAAATTTTTGAACACTGGAAAAACTGTTGGGATTAATGTTTTCAAGAGGTTGTCTTAAAAAAAAAAAAAAAAAAAAAAAAAGGGGGTAAATAATTAATTCTTTTTTTTGGGAGGGGTACCCCCTCATATATTAGTCCCTTAAAGGGGTATTCCCATCTCCAATATCATTTACCAATATGTTGTAGGTATAATAATAATAATAATAATAATAATAATAATAATAATAATAATAGCAAATACCTCTAATTAGAAATGTATTATAGTTTTTATGATGTGTTGTGTCGCTTTCCTCATGTGCAGGCATTGCAGAACCTTAGGTATCCATGGTTATGACCACTAAAAACTCTCTAACTAACTGTCACTATATCAGTAGTCGTAACCATGGATACCTAAGGTCCTGCAGTGCCTGCACATGAGGAAAGAGACATAGCAAATCAGAAGAACTATACAACATTTTTAATTGGAGGTATTTGCTATTATTATTATTATACAGATAAATACTGTGGCGCTGCATTGCATAAGAGTTTCAGCAGCAAATAACAGACATTAGTCACACAAATGTCAATAATAAATAGTAAAAAAAACAATAGGAAATAATTTGCTTTCAAAACTTATTTATATAATGGAATAAATAATAACAGACTTGATAATAAAATTCAACCATGAATAGAGGATTAGTGCATAGACTCCGTTAAAAACTGCCAGATAGTCCCATATTAGTCCAAGACCGAAAAGGCATTTAGTCCCAAATAGTAGGTAGATCCAAATAGGGGGTTAGTAGTTGTTAGGACTCTTTTAGTTCATTAAAGTGCTGAACTAGATTAGATAAGCGGTTAGCCAAATGCAGTGGAAAATATGTCAATTGTCATATAAAGGATTTTGCCAGAGAAAAGTACCTCTTAGGGTGATGTGAAGAGAGTTCCTCCGTGGAGCAGGTAAATCCTTCCATTGCTGTTATTAATATTCCCACAGCGTTCTTTAGTGAAAATACCTGGTACAAGCGCTGTCCCGGCCGGTGACAGCGGCCTGTTGTGAGATCTCTCTGGCGGTCAGCAAAAATTCAGTCGCGGTAGGCCTGTCACGCTCAGCGTTCTCGTTCCTGTCCACGAGTGTAGGACCTGCGTGACGTCAAACGGCACCTGATATCTCCCGGCTGTAATGACTACGGATTACATTACTTGCACTAATGAAAATGTTATATACACCATTAAATGCCCCTGTAACAAGCTGTATGTAGAGCATACTAAATGACCATTGAAGGTTAAGATAAATGAACATATCAGAAACATAAAGAAAAAATGTATGTATCATCCTTTATCCAAGCATTTTGCTAATTGTCATGAGGGCTCTGTATGTAATATGATGGTTACTGGTGTTGAGTATATACAACCACAGGTACGCAAAGGAAATCATATTAAATTAATGTCACATGCTGAATGTCGCTGGATATGTGCCTTGGACACTCTAATCCCGAGAGGACTAAATAGCGAGATTGAACTATATGGCTTCTTCTAATTATTCAGCCACTTTAGTAACGCAATTAACTTAATTAGCAGGACCATATAAATACCCTAAATATCTTGAGCAAGACCATACCCGAAGAAGGAAACAGATGTTTTTTGAAACTTGTCGGAAGGTTTATGGTCTCTGCTGCAATCCGTAGTCATTACAGCCGGGAGATGTCAGGTGCCGTTTGACGTCACGCAGGTCCTATTCCGGTGGGCGGGAATGTGAACGCTCAGCGTGACAGGCCTACAACGGCTGAATTTTTGCTGATCACCAGAAAGATATCACCACAAGCAGCTGTCACCGGCCGAGACAGTGCTTGTACCAGGTATTTTCACTAAAGAACGCTGTGGGAATAACAGCAATGGAAGGATTTACCTGCTCCACGGAGGAACTCTCTTCACATCACCCTAAGAGGTACTTTTCTCTGGTAAAATCCTTTATATGACTATTGACATATTTTCTACTGCATTTGGCTAACCGCCTATCTAATCTAGTTCAGCACTTTAATGAACCCCCTATTTGGATCTACCTACTATTTGGGACTAAATGCCTTTTCTGTCTTGGACTAACATGGGACTACCTAGTAGTTTTTAATGGAGCCTATGCACTAATCCTCTATTCATGGTTTATGATTGAATTTTATTATCAAATCTGTTATTATTTATCCCATTATATAAATTATAGGTTTTGAGTGCAAATTATTTCCTATTGTTCTTTACTATTATTACACCTACTACATATTGGGATAGGATCTTGGAGATGGAAATACCCATTTAAAGGCTCAGGCTATTTTTTATTTTTCCCTCCTGTTATTCCAAGAGGAATAACTTTTTATTTTTCCATCCTATAGCCATACGCTTTTTGGGGGTCGTTGTACTTTTGAATGACACTATCCATTTTATCTTGTGATGTACTGGAAAGCGGGAACAAAATTCCAAGTGTGGCAAAATAGCAAAAAGAGTGCAATTCCGCAATTGTTTTTTTAGGGGGTTTATTTACCTTGTTCATTTTACAGTAAAAATTACCTTACAGTGTGATTCTGTAAAAATTGTATTAACCAAAAAGCATGGCAATATATAAGGACCATAGTCCTAAAAATGCGTAGTGAACTCCCCAATAAATAAATCTTACAAAATAGTGCAGTACATAATCCCCAAATAATTCATAATGAAATGTCATGTTCAGTTTTTAATTAAAAACATATCAAGTTTATTATATATCAAAAAAACAGTAAAAATGTTTTTTTATATATATAATAAACTTGACATGTTTTTACTTAAAAATTGAGCGTGACTTATATTTCATTATGAATTATTTGGGGATTATGTACATCACTATTTTGTAGGATTTAGTATGATTCTCTTAAATCAGTTTGATTATGCAGATGTCAATTATGTATCGTTTTTGTTAAGCTTAAGTGTTGAACATTTTTTTTAGACAGTTAAAAAAAAAAAAAAAAAAATTAAAATTTACTTTAGATGCCATTTTTCAATAGCCATAACATTTACATTTTTAGAATATGGATCTGTTTCAGAGCTTGTTTTTTGCACCCGTTGTATAGTGGCAGTCGAAAAACCACAGTTCTGGCGTTTTGATTTTTTTTTTTCTTGTTACACCTTTTGAATGAATTTATTTTAGATTTTGTTATAACAGGCTGTTAAAACAAATGCAATTATATCAAATATTTTTAGTTTATTCTAATGTGATTTAATTTTTAATAGGGAATGGGGAGGTGATTTGTACTTTTATATTTTTTTATTTCTTTAAAACCTTTATATTTTTTTATTTCTTTAAAACCTCTTTTTTAACGCTTTACTGTATTTGTTAGTCCCCTTAGTGGACTTGATTCGATTGCTTGTACTGTACACAGCAACACCATAGTATTGGTATGTATATCAAAAATCACAGTCTCTTATGAACGCCAGCAACGGGTTTGTTTTTAAATGAGTACCATCATGACAGGCACAGGGTTCTTCAGAAGACCTATGGCCATCATGGCAACCCATCAGCACGCTGCAATCACGTCATGGGTGGGCTGATGGGTGCATCGAACAGTACTCCCCCCTACTGGCGCACTGTAAATGTTGCTTTCACTCAGGCTAAGTTCACATTAGCATTTCTGTGTGCAGCGTATCCTCTGCATGCAAAAACACATGTTTATGTAGCATTTTTTATCCACATCATTTTACGCAAGACGCCAAAAAAACGCGGTGTGTGCATGCGTTTGTATGCTTTTTTGCATGCGTTTGTGTTGTGAGTTCATTTTCCCCTTCGTCACTGAGGTCTGGTGAACTCCCTATTCTGGTAAAGGAAGGTAATGAGCCTGATTATCAGGCACCTGAGCCTGATGATGATGACTGGCTGAGTGGAGTCACGGACTGGATATAAGGCTGCCGATGCCCTTCTGCCCTGCGGGTGATTTCTCTGTGGACTTCTAGGAGACCAGTCTGATTCCTGCTCCTCTAAAGCTAAGTTTACTGCTTTGCCTGTTAGCATTTGTGTTTTGTTTTTGTTTGCCTTGCTTTTCTGGATTCTGCCATTCCCTGCTGGGGTGAGCTGAATCTCCTTTTGCCGGTTGCTCTGTCTTCAGAATATTCCTGAGTACTGACATAGTTTTTTGAAGCCTAGCGTCTTCAGGGCCTTTTTCACTGTCAGTTTGTTGGCTCTTATTTTCATAGGGTTTTTCACGGATTGCAGACAGCAGCCTTCCTGTCCTTTCCTATCTAGTTAGCTTGGGCCCCGTCTTTGCTCAGTCTATCTTTCTGTCTGTGTTAGTGTTCTTTCTTCTTGCTTCACCGTCATTATATGTTGGTGGCTGCCTTTTGCTTTGGGGTCTGCGCTGGGGCAGTTTAGATTTCCCTTTCTGTCTTTAGGCTATATAGTCCTCCGGCTGTGATCGAGGGGTCTAGGGCATCGTAGGAACCCCCCACGGCTACTGCTAGTTGTGTTGATAGGTTCAGGGGTCTGCAATCTGATAGCTGCCAACTTCTCTGGTTTTCTGGACTTAGCTAGCATTTCTGTTTTTGCCTCCTACGGTGACTCATTCATAACAGAATCACCCGCCATACCGCAGATCCTAGGGTACTCAATAGCGTGAAAGAATTGTTTAAAAAAAAAAAAAAGTGTGTATATTCGTTCCTCTATATCTCTGAGGCCGTAGGGGGAATTTTTTTTTCCCTCAATGGAGATAAAGCAATTGTCTGATCATGTGGAGCAGCTCACTGCGGAAGTGCGGGGAATTTCCGCCTACCTTGCTCGTTCGCATGCTGTTGAACCAAAGATCCCTACACCTGATGTATTTTTTGGGGATCGATCTAAATTTTTGAGTTTCAAAAATAATTGTAAATTATTTTTTACGCCTTGAAGCCTAACTCGTCAGGGAGCTCCGCGCAGCAAATTAAAATTGTCATCTCTTTGCTGCGTGGCGATCCCCAGGATTCGGCGTTTTCTTTGAAACCAGATGATCCTATTCTGACTAATGTGAACGCATTCTTTCAAGCCTTGGGGTTGTTGTATGACGAACCTAATGCTATTGATCAGACTGAAAAGACCCTGTTGGCATTGAACCAGGGTCGAGATTCTGCAGAGTTGTACTGTCAAAAGTTCCGAAAGTGGGCGGTCCTTACTACCTGGAATGATAATGCCTTGGCTGCTCTCTTTCGGAAGGGTTTGTCAGAAGCCGTAAAAGATACTATGGTGGGATTTCCTGTTCCCTCTGGTCTGGACGATTCTATGTCATTAGCCATTCAGGTTGATCGGCGTTTACGTGAACGCAGGATTGCACGAGAGGTGTTGCCACCGGTTGAACAGACGTCTGAACCTATGCAATGTGATAGAGTTTTGTCTAAGGCGCAACGTCAGGAGTTCAGAAGGCGTAATAAGCTGTGTTTTTTCTGTGGAGATGCCTCGCATATTATTTCTGTTTGTCCTAAACGAGAGAAACGCTTTGCACACACGTTTTCTGTTGGTGGTGTTCAACCTAAGTTTCTTCTGGCAATTACTCTGATCTGCTCCCTGTCCACATTTTCCGCCAAGGCTTTTGTGGATTCAGGAGCAGCGCTAAACCTAATGGACTTGGATTTTGCTAAACGTTGTGGATTTCCGATGACACCTCTGCTGACGCCTATCCCTTTGAGGGGGATTGATGCTACTCCTTTGGCGAAAAATAAACCTCAGTTTTGGACCCAGGTGGTAATGCGGGTCTCCCCAGACCATCAAGAAAATTGCAGATTTTTGGTGTTGCATAATTTGCATGATACCATCGTTCTGGGGTTTCCCTGGTTGCAAATCCATAATCCAGTTTTGGATTGGAAATCTGTGTCTGTGGTGAGTTGGGGTTGTTGGTGTGCCCTTAGTGATGCTCCTGTTTTCTCCACCTCTCCCCAGTCGCATGATGTTCCTGACTATTTGGCTGATTATTATGATGTATTTAGTGAGAATGAGTCTGCGTCTTTGCCTCCTCATAGGAGTTATGACTGTGCAATTGAGCTGAGCCCTGGGTGTGAATTTCCCAAGGGTCGACTTTTCAATTTATCTGTACCCGAACACGAGGCTATGCAATACTATATTAAGGAGGCGTTGGAGAAGGGTCATATTAGACCATCCTCTTCACCCTTAGGTGCCGGGTTTTTTTTTGTGGCCAAAAAGGATGGTTCTTTAAGGCCTTGTATTGATTATCGTGCCCTCAACAAAATTACTATTAAATATCAGTATCCGTTACCCCTGATTTCGGATCTATTCTCTAGAGTTAGAGGTGCTTGCTGGTTTACCAAGCTTGACCTCAGGGGGGCATATAATCTTATTCGCATTAAGCAGGGGGATGAATGGAAGACGGCGTTTAATACTCCGGAGGGACATTTTGAGTACCTGGTGATGTCTTTTGGGCTCACTATTGCCCCTTCTGTCTTCCAGTGCTTCATGGACGATATTTTCCGAGACTTTGTCGATAGATTTTTGATTATCTATCTGGATGTTATTTTGATCTTCTCCAAGGATTGGGATTCTCATGTGGAACATGTTCGGACTGTTCCGGATCTTGAGGGAGAATTCCCTGTATGTCAAAGGATCGAAATGCCTTTTTGGAGTACAGAGGATTTCATTTTTGGGATTTATTTTGTCTCCGTCAACTATTGAAATGGACCCGGCCAAGGTACAGGCCATTTATGATTGGGTTCAGCCCACTTCTTTGAAGGCCCTCCAGAAGTTTTTGGGTTTTGCTAATTTTTATCAGAAATTTATAGCAAAATTTTCTAGTATTGCCAAGCCATTGACTGATCTGACTAAGAAGGGTGCTGATGTGTTGAATTGGTCTCCGGAGGCTGTTGCTTCCTTTCAGGAGCTGAAGCGAAGATTTACCTCCGCCCTGGTTTTGCAGCAACCTGATGTCTCACTCCCGTTCCAGGTAGAGGTGGATGCTTCTGAGATTGGTGCAGGAGCTGTTTTGTCCCAAAAGGATCCTGTAACATCTAAAATGAATCCCTGTGCTTTCTTTTCCCGAAAGTTCTTTCCATCTGAACGTAACTATGATGTGGGGAATCGGGAACTGTTGGCCATGAAATGGGCATTTGAGGAGTGGAGACATTGGTTGGAGGGAGCTAAACATCAAGTTGTGGTCCTCACTGACAACAAGAATTTGATTTACCTAGAGTCGGCTAAACGCTTGAACCCTAGACAGGCTAGGTGGGCCTTGTTTTTTACACGTTTTGATTTTGTGGTCTCTTTTCTTCCTGGAACTGAGAATGTCAAGGCAGACGCCCTCTCTAGGAGCTTCTTTGCTGATTCTCCTGTGGTGACCAAGCCTGCTACCATCTTAGGCGAAGGGGTAGTTCTTTCTGCCATCTCGCCCGATTTGAGACTTGCTCTGCAAGAGTTCCAGGAGGACAAGCCTGAACGTTGTCCCAGTGGAAAGTTGTATGTTCCTGACCAATGGAAGAAGAGAGTGATGTCTGAAGTTCATTGCTCTGCATTGGCTGGTCATCAAGGTATTTTTGGTACTAGAGATCTGGTGAGTCGCTCTTTTTGGTGGCCCACCTTGTCTCATGATGTCAGGAATTTTGCGCAGTCCTGTGGGACTTGCTCCCGGTCTAGATCTTGTTCTCGCTCTAGTGGGTTGTTGATGCCTTTGCCGGTCCCCAGGATGCCATGGACCCATATTTCTATGGATTTCATCTCTGATATGCCGGTCTCTCAAATAATGACTGTTATTTGGGTGATTTGTGATAGGTTCTCTAAGATGGTTCATCTTGTACCACTCCCTAAGTTGCCGTCTTCCTCTGAGTTGGTGCCCCTGTTTTTGCAACAGGTGGTTCGCTTGCACGGGATTCCTGAGAACATTGTATCTGACAGAGGAGTTCTAGATTTTGGAGGACTTTCTGTTCCAAGCTGGGAATTCAGTTGTCCTTCTCCTCTGCTTTTCACCCTCAGACCAATGGGCAGACAGAGAGAACAAACCAGACCTTGGAGTCGTATTTGAGATGTTTTATTTCCGCTGATCAGGATGATTGGGTTTCATTTTTGCCCTTGGCCGAATTTGCTTTAAATAATAGAGCTAGTTCTGCCACTTTGATGTCACCTTTTTTTTGTAACTTTGGGCTTCATCCTCGATTTTCCTCAGGGCAGGTGGAGCCTTCTGCCTGCCCAGGTGTTGACACTGTGGTGGAGAGAATGCACCAGATCTGGGACCAAGTGGTGGATAAGTTATCTCTCTCCCAGGAAAAGGCCCAGCGGTTTTCCAATCGACATAGGACCATTGGTCCCCAGTTTAAGATTGGTGATATGGTGTGGTTATCATCAAAAAATATTGCTATGAAGGTGGCTTCTCATAAGTTTAAGCCTAGATTTATTGGACCTTACAAGATTTTGGAGATTATTAATCCGGTCTCTTTTCGTTTGGCTCTTCCTGTCACATTTAAGATCCATAATGTGTTCCATAAGTCCTTGTTGAAGAGGTTTGTTGAACCAGTTGTTCCTGGGGTGGCACCTCCGGACCCTGTATTGGTTGAAGGTAACATGGAATATGAGGTAGAGAAAATTCTGGATTCCCGTCTGGCTAGACGGAGACTCCAGTATTTGGTTAAGTGGAAGGGTTATGGTCAGGAGGATAATTCCTGGGTCTCTGCCTCTGATATTCATGCCAAAAGATTAGTGCGTGCCTTTCATCGGGCTCACCCTGATCGCCCTGGTGGCGTGGTTGAGGGTTCGGTGACCCCTCCTCAAGGGGGAGGTACTGTTGTGAGTTCATTTTCGCCTTCGTCACTGAGGTCTGGTGAACTCCCTACTCTGGTAAAGGAAGGTAATGAGCCTGATTATCAGGCACCTGAGCCTGTTAATGATGACTGGCTGAGTGGAGTCACGGACTGGATATAAGGCTGCCGACGTCCTTCTGCCCTGCGGGTGATTTCTCTGTGGACTTCTAGTAGACCAGTCTGATTCCTGCTCCTCTAAAGCTAAGTTTTCTGCTTTGCCTGTTAGCATTTGTGTTTTGTTTTTGTTTGCCTTGCTTTTCTGGATTCTGCCATTCTCTGCTGGGGTGAGCTGAATCTCCTTTTGCCGGTTGCTCTGTCTTCAGAATATTCCTGAGTACTGACATAGTTTTTTGAAGCCTAGCGTCTTCAGGGCCTTTTTCACTGTCAGTTTGTTGACTCTTATTTTCATAGGGTTTTTCACGGATTGCAGACAGCAGCCTTCCTGTCCTTTCCTATCTAGTTAGCTTGGGCCCCGTCTTTGCTCAGTCTATCTTTCTGTCTGTGTTAGTGTTCTTTCTTCTTGCTTCACCGTCATTATATGTTGGTGGCTGCCTTTTGCTTTGGGGTCTGCGCTGGGGCAGTTTAGATTTCCCTTTCTGTCTTTAGGCTATATAGTCCTCCGGCTGTGATCGAGGGGTCTAGGGCATCGTAGGAACCCCCCACGGCTACTGCTAGTTGTGTTGATAGGTTCAGGGGTCTGCAATCCGATAGCTGCCAACTTCTCTGGTTTTCTGGACTTATCTAGCATTTCTCTTTTTGCCTCCTACGGTGACTCATTCATAACACGTTTGCGTTGTTTCTGCGCATGTGTTCGATGTTTCCAATGCTTTTCCAGTAGAGTTTCCTTGACACCAGACACCCAATGGGCATGTCTCATGGGATTTCGATACATAGACACACTGCACTGATGAAATCCTCGTCTTTTGCTGCTGTATCCAGCTGCAGATGGATATTAGCTTGCAGAGCTTCATTGTTAATCTTGATTTGCAATTGAAATTGGGTGTTGCCTTTGCTGTGGCTTGTGAAGAAGAAATAAGAAGAGAAAGACGGAGAAGTTGTCGTCGTCGCTATTGGCAACATCCCATTGTTGAAGTCCGAGAGAGCCGTGGAGCCTACCACTCATTGTACACAGGGCTGCGTAAAAACCTGCAAAAGTTTTCCGACCACATGAGGATTTCGGAACGGAGCTTTGATGACTTGCTGCAACATGTCCGAGATCCTTCACCAGGCAGGACACAAAACTGCGTCGAGCAATTCATGCGGAGGAATGCATGTTGGTGACCCAGAGGTACGTAATTTTGAAAAACAAACATGCCGTTAGTATTATTAGTTGAAAAGCCATGTACTTTTTTTTTTTTTTGGCTACCGGAGAGACCTTATCATGTATACTGTTGTGAATTCTCTTTCTGGGATCCCACTGGTGTTACTGAAGGTAGTGGAGCTAGTCAGATTGACAGAGGCTTTGCCACCTGATAATGATGATGACGATTGGAGATCTGGGGTTTCTGAATGGTGTATTTAAGACAGCTGACTTCCTTCAATCCCTGCTGGTGATTTTCTTCCTGTGCCTTCTGAGGTCTGATGTCTCCTGCTCTGTTCCTGCATGGTTCAGCTAAGTGGTTCATTTGCTAATCTTTTTGCATTTGATCTGGTTTTGTCTATCTCTGCTTTGTGCGGGTCAGCTTGCTCCTGCTGGGGCTGTGCTGGATCATCGCCCATATGTTACTGTGTCAGTTTGTTCTGTCCCCTGTTATATTGGTCTCTTTTTGCTTTGCTTTCAGTATATACCAGAGTGCTGATATAGTGGGGGCGAAGTCGTGTGACGTCAGTGTTTTTTGTGCATCAGACGTATTGGATTTTTCAGGTTTTTTTGTGTGATTGCAGACAGTGTCTTTCCTTTCCTGTCCTGTCTAGTCAGTTTGGGCCACATCATTTGCTCAGTCTATTTTCCTGCCTGCGTTTGTGTTTTCATCTTGTCTCACCGACAATATATGTTTGGGGGCTGTCTATTCCTTTGGGGTCTGATTCGGGGCAGTTTAGATTTCACCTTTCTTGCTTTAGGCTGAGTTAGTTCTCCAGCTGTGCCGAGGCGTCTAGGGCATCGTAAGTATGCTCCACAGCTACTGCTAGTTTTATGGATAGGATCAGGGTTCTGCAATCCGCATAGTTTCCAACCTCTCTGGTTTTTTGGTGGCTTAGCCTGGTCCTGCTATCCTCGGTGACCCATTCATAACGGTATACGTTTTCAATTCCGGATTGGAGTGTCCACCCTTTCTGGGATTGTTGGAGACACCTGCTGTGCTTTATGTGACATTCTGCATGAAGAATTCCTCCCCCAACCCACAACTGAACTGTGGCTGGAAAATGATGCAAAATTCCAGTACATTTGTAATTTTCCAAACTGTGTGGGGGCTGTGGACAGCAAACACATTCAGATTATGAAACATGCAGGAAGTGGATCCGAGTATTTCAATTACAAAAATACTTTTCTATTGTTCTTATGGCGATTGCAGATGCTGAATGTCGATTTGTCGCCGTTGATGTTGGCTCATTTGTACGAGGAAATGACTCAATTTTCCACAGCCACGACCTCTTCCGAACACTGAGGGGACCGCCAGTGCTGGCTGTTGTGGTTGGAGATGAGGCCTTTCAAATGTGTGCCAACCTCATAAAACCATACTCGAGTCGGGCCTTAAATTTCCCCAAAAGGATTTTCAACTATCGACTGACAAGGGCACAAAGAACTGTGAAGTGTGCCTTTGGTTTGCTGGCATCTAAATGGTGCATTTGGGGAACACCAATCAATCTAAAAACTGAGGCAATTGATGATTTGGTCAAAGAATGCGTGTTATGCACAATTACATCCTTGCAAAAGATCGACAACCACTTGATGAACCTGTTGCTTCCACTTTGCAGGATTACCGTGATCACCCTCTGAGGACTACAGTGGAAATTGCTCAGTTGAGGGATAAGTTTGCTGCTTCCTTTGTTTTGGATATTGGACATGTGGCATGACAAGACAAAATGGTTTAATACGAAAAAAGAAAATACAGTCAGCTCACCGCTATGTAGAGTCTGTCAGCCAACGCCTGGCACGATTCCAAGTGAGCAAACATGAAATGAGCAGGAAGGAAGGATCTAGCGATGTTGGTAACAGTTAAAAATTAGCTTAATTTCTTTTCAAATAAAATATGGAAAATGGCACATATTGCGGCGCGCGGCGGTGGAACGGGGACAGGTGAATATCACCAGTGCCGGGGGCCTAAGCCAGCGGCGACACCGGCACATGTCCCACATAGCGCGCTGGTGTCCCTGCCTGCTCAGGTCACAGGCACCTGGCCCCCAGAGACAAGAGGTGAGTATGTCATTTTCTCTTTTTTTTTTTTTTTTTTTAATAATAGCAGCGGCAGCAGCATATGGGGGTCTTTATCTATGGAGCATCTTCTTGGGCCACCATTAACCCTTGTGCAGCAATATATGGGGGGTATTTATCTATGGAGCATCTTCTTGGGCCACCATTAACCCTTGTGCAGCACCACCCTCGGCTTATACTCGAGTAAATAAGTTTTCCCAGTTGTGGCAAAATTAGGGGTCTTGACTTGTACTCAGGTCGGCTTATACTCGAGTATATATGGTACTCGAGTATAAGCCAACCCGAGTACAAGTCAAGACCCCTAATTTTGCCACAAAAAACTGGGAAAACTTATTGACTCGAGTCCTAATGTCCTAATTGCTAAGTCCTAATGTCCAGTATATATTATACTCAGTAGGGAAACCTACTGGATATTTATATTAAACACAAGAATGCCATTTGGTCTTAATACCAGACAAGATCTCATTAGATATTATTAGTTCACATTACAATTAAATGGTACTAAATATTTCTTCCCCTTTCATTTTCCTTTTTTTGCTGCTTGTTTTTAATTGGTATTTTTTATTCATTTTTTCCTTTTTTTTTTTTTTCTTTTGTATAACCAGGATTTAAATATTTAAATTCATGTTGATCGGTTGTCTAATGATTTCTTGTGATAACTATTTAATTGATTGCATTCTGGGGTTAGATCTTGACAAAGACTTTTTCAGTCGAAACGCGTCGATCTGTTCACATGTGCGATATACCCGACAATATGTGCCATTTAACATGTTTTATTTGAAATGGAATAAAAGCTATTTTTTAACTGTTACCAACATTGCTGGATCCTTCCTTCCTGCTGATAGGATTTAATACACTTGTAAGTAAATGTACCTTTAATGTTTGCTGACTTTACTACTAATAAAACACCTCCAGTGAAACACCCTTTAATACTTCACTCAACAATACAATACACACGTGTGTGTTTTCATATAAAGAGACTAAGAAAACACAGGCATTGTGGAAACAAAATCAAAATTTTATTTACCATCAACAAACAACTGTTTATTTTCCATTAACCAACATTTGGGTTTATGTTCGGGGTCTGTGTGACAGTGAGATATTGTGAACCTTAGTGGTGTTGTGCTGTGATGATTGGGTGGTAGTTGATGATGAAGGGGTTACAGGAGAAGGGGCAATAAATTGCAAAATTGGCTCATGGATGGGGCTGGACACATTGGGAGTAGATGACACATTAGGATTAGAATCTTGGGAAGGGATAGAGAGATTGGAAGGGAGAGACGCAAGGGATGGTAGTGACATATTTGACAACAGAGACACATTATTAGGTGAGGGTGGAGGTGGTGGGTCCAATTTTGGCTGACTTTTTTTGCTTCGGGTCTTCTTTTTCCTGTGCTGAGCAGAGTCACTAGTGGGAGTCTGTTTTTTAAAAATACTTCTGTGTTTCTTGCTTGGCTGAGTGGAGTGGTGGTCTCTTTTGCAGTGTGCTGGCGTGGTACTGGACTGGGCAGTGTGGTGGACGTTGAAGGCTGCATGGCTGCCGCAGTCAGTTGCATGGTGGAAGTTGAAGGCTGCTGCACTCGGCTGCGTGGTGGAAGTTGAAAGCTGCATGGCTGCTGCACTCGGCTGCGTGGTGTAGATGGGTACTGTAGGAACAGTCCTAATGTCCAGCGGTGGTGGTGGATAGGTCACTTGCGCTGTCATCAGTTGTTGAGCAGACGGGTATCCAAATCCTTGAGATGTTTGGAAAGGTGCTGGAGGATTCTACCACTGCTGCTGTGCTGGCCCTTTTTGACCTGTAGGAAACGAAGTTTGTGCCTGCTGCTGATATCGGGACTGCTGCAATGCCTGGTTGTAAGCAGCCTGGCAGGCCTGCATCACATTCAGCTGGCGATCAGGCGGTAGGTTTTCCGACACGCACCGCTCTATTGATGAAAAAAAATGTTGCGCCGGTCTCTGAAGGTCGGCTTCCAGGTGGTCAAGGCGTCTGTGGACTTCCTGGAAAAGTGTGTTCACCTGAGTGAACCCATTATCCAGTCTTTCTAAAACCGCCTTCAGACCATCCTGGAAGATTGAGCCTAAGTGAAGAATCACGGGCATGACTAGCCTCTCCCAGGCCCGCTGACGAGAATACCCCACAAAACCATTGGCAGAGGGTTAGGAGAGGGGAAAACCAGATCGACCGGCTGCCTGTTCCCCAGCCTGTGAATCCAGCCTGGTTGCTCCAACGCTGGTGGATGATTGGGATTGGGCCTGTTCATTGGCTGGTCGATGAGAGGCCGATCCAGGTTGTGTTGTGCTGCACCAGGTTCTGTGTGGAAAATAAATGAAAAACATTAGTGAAAAAAATTATATTGTTTATATGATTGTAATACAACATACAAGATATTCACGTTCGCTGACTAAGCGCAGGCCTCAGAAACAACAGTAGATGATGGTATATATTTTCTGAGCTTTGCAGCAGCACCACTTTGAACCAGAATCTCCTCTCTCATGTCCTTATTGAAATGATCCTTCATCGAACGCCAATGGACTTTTCTCTTCACTGTGAAGGTGTAATAAAAGGAAATAATTAATTGTAAAACAATGCACCTGTATTACCAAGTTCACTGCCGCGTCACACCACATTGCAATACTTACGAAAATCCTTTCTGTCATGTGACGTGGCATGGTTCCAATCAGCCAGCAACGATATTGCCACTTCTTCCCAGAGTCATCGAATCACTGCTGAGTCAGAATGATTACTATCATGGGGGTCCCACAACACTGCTTGCTCTTGCATAGAGTGAATGAGTTGGTTGTTATCAATCTCTGGTTTGCCTTCCTCACATTGTGGAACCTATAGATCAAATAAAAAAAAGAAACTGAAAACAAATTCAATTACAACTCTGATAATGAAAAGACTACTTACAACCCCACCTTTCCTCCTCAGAAACGTGAGGCCGACGACCCTGGGAAGATTCATTTCCTCTCGACTGCTGTTCCCCACTGGAAGGTACCTGTAAAGAAAATACATGATTTACCACATGTATAGTATTGCGAGTCAATACATACCAATCAGTATATCAAATCTGATTACATAATCAGTGTCATGTCCACCCTGGAAAGCTTCACTGGAGGATAAGTTGGAATAGCAGGCAGCAGTCAAGTGAAACACTACAGAAAAGAACAGAGAAGAAAAATTAAACTTGTTAAGAGCCAAACACAACCCAAAAAAAAAAAAAAATAAATAAAAATCACAATGGACACCAATACTTACATTTCTGTCAGTAGTCAAACAGCGCAGCTGTTAGGCAGCACAGAACAGGGACAGCAGCACAGCATTGGGACAACAGCACAGCATCGGGATGGAGAAATCCTGGACAGGAGAAATGAGGGTCAGCACCACAGCACCAGAACTGACAAATCCTGGACAGGAGAACAGAAGGGCCAATACCACACCACCGGGATGGAGAAATCCTGGACAGGAAAAGCAAGCCACAACAGTAGTCCAGGACCGGAGCAGCAACCAGTCTACAAGGAACAGAAAAAAAAATATTACAGACTGCAGAGGCAGACAGACATTTTCAAAGCTTCTGTACTTACATAGACAGTCTTGTGCTCACATCCAAAGTCTGAAGAGTAATGGCCTTGCGGTGTCCACACTTCCTTTTATGCAGCTGGCAATTAGCATGTTTTGAAATAATTTCCTAGACCTGCTCATTCTGAAGTACACATGCGTTTCGATCGCATGCGTACACATGTCCTTGCATACTAATGCGTTCCCATAGACAGTAATGCGTTGTTTTGACGCACTCATCCGCATGCGCATGACTGCACATAATTGACGCCTAAAAAATGCAACGTGTTGCATTCGCCGGACACCGACGCACACCGCAGAATGACGCATGCATACACAACCCCATGCGAACTGATGCAAACGCATGTCCCTGCGTACACAATGTTAAATATAGGTACGCGTGACGCATGCGGATCTTACGCTGCACACAGATACGCTAATGTGAAACCTGCCTCAGTGACAGGAGAATTTGACAGGTTGACAGTCATGGGTGGAGCTCCACCCGCAGCAGTTACAAGCATATGCAGCTTGCAAGCAATGCAGCTTTTATATTCATTCATTACTTGCTTGAATACAAAAGGTAAGCCAGTCTATTTATTTTTCTAAAGTACATGTTGAATTCCTGAAATAACACGGTAAAAAGTAGAGAAAATTATAAGGCCTGATTTCCAATTTTCAGTCATAAAAACTGCAATGAAAAGCAATCAAAACGTATCTACCCTAAAACGGTATCAATGAGAATGCAAATGCAAGCTCATCATACAAGACTTCGCTCAGCTCCAGCAATATAAAAAATGAGAACATTACACGTCTTGCAAAATAATGACACCCTGAAAATTTTTTGCTGTACCAATTTCCGATTTTTCTTTTTTTCACGATTTAAGCAAAAAAAAAAAATACAATTTTTTTTTTATCACTGTAATTGTACTGACGTGGAAAATCATTTTGTCAGGTTATTTTACAGCACAGTTGATTAGTCAACAGTGAAGAAGATATAACTGTTTAATGTTACCCAATGTTAGGCCATATTCAGACACTTTACATTGAAAACATGCAACCAACAAGTGATTTTTTTTTCTCTAAAGTTTGATTTATTATTGATTATATTTTATGTTTGGTCTATGGTGGCAACATTTTCCGCTTCTTATTTCAGACATTTCCATCAATGTCCCCTTTTCAGTATGTCTGATGCAGCAGGATAATCTGTGTGGCCTTCAGAGCAAGTTTAGGGTTTTTGTATCCGTAATTACTAGTTCAGTGTTATTCAGACTCCTAATTAAAAGTAATGGCAACATAAGCCTTATCTTCACATTTCTTATTGATTGTTCCTAATGTCTGAAAACTGGCTAATTCATTTTAAATATGAATGATGCTTAATTGATTTTATTGTGGTGGCTATCCACAGGAGGAGTCCTAGATTACGGCATGTCATTAGGAAGCCGCAGCATTCATCTGCTGACAATCTAATAAATGAAATGACTTATGTGACAGAGACAGAAGATGTGTTCTACATTTACAAAGGCTCCCCAACTTCGAAAGAAAGTGATTGTGAATTTTTTCAGAACCAGAGCCCGCAGAGGTAAGAGAAGCTTGTGTTTTATGCCTTTCAATCATTCCCAACTTGCAGAAGCTTTTTGATGTAAATATAGTAACATAGTTATTAAGGTTGAAGGAAGACTTTAAGTCTATCTAGTTCAACCCATATCCTATCCTAACCTGCCCTAACATGTTGATCCAGAGGAAGGCAAAAAAAAACCCATGTGGCAAACAGTAAGCTTCACATTGGGGAAAAAAATTCCTTCCCGACTCCACATACGGCAATCAGACTAGCTCCCTGGATCAACGCAATATTAAGGAAACTAGTGTATATACCCTGTAATATTATACTTTTCAAGAAAGGCATCCAGTCCCTTCTTAAATTTTAGTAAGGAATCACTCATTACAACATCATATGGCAGAGAGTTCCATAGTCTCACTGCTCTTACAGTAAAGAATCCGCATCTGTGATTATGCTTAAACCATCTTTCCTCCAGACGTAGAGGATGCCCCCTTGTCCCCATCACAGGTCTAAGGCTGTGTGCCCATGTGGCGCCCCTGAGGCTCAGTCGCCACAGAGGTACTGCACCTCCTCCCGAGGTGTGGTATCCCACTATCCAGGTAAGGTGGAAGCTCCCAACCACACTCCAACACCTGCACCCCACACCACAAAGTAGTGTAGTAAAGCACCTTCGACAGCTCCCTGCTTGGAGTGTAGCAAAGCACCCATTGGTGGCTCCCTGCTTGGAACACGAAACGTGAAGGGAGGTGGGTGGAGTTAGATTACATTACAAAGAGTGGGAAGAGTTTAGGACAACAGTCAGTAGTCAGTTGATTAGAGAGCTGGAGAGAAGAAGATCCCCGGAGAGAGGGATAGATGGATGAAAGTGCTGCAGCAGATTCCAGTGACCTGGGTCTGCTGGCACGGGAAAGGAAGAGAGAGAGCAACATAGACTGAAAGCCTGATTCTCCATAGAAAGAAAGGATTAGAACGGAACGTGAGGAGTAAAAGAGAACAGAGGACGTAGGTTAGAGGAGAACCCTTCCTAGAAGTTCTAAGCACAAGGCCAGGGCCCGGTCCCCGAGGTTGTATGGATACTAATGGTCCTGCAGCAGACACCGGAGGAATAGAAGTAGTGACCACTTTATTCCCACGCAAGACTTGGGGGCACAACAGCAACTGGATAGTGAGCCGGGACTTAGTAGCAAGGAGTCCCCGAAGCAGGCTACAGCGGTCTGCCGTACAAATAGAGTTCATAGGAACATCAGACAGGAGGAACTCCAGTGTAACTCCGTACTAGGAGTACTTCATCTAAAGGCGCTATAGAGGAGATGTTCAGAAAGGCACATGTTGGCGGGGTGTTCGAAAGGAGTATTCCATCTGGCCTGTAGGTTGACTAAGTTCCTGACCCGGAGGACATGGCACGGAGGCAGGCACCTGTTTGCACAGCAGACTGTGAGTAAAGCTTTGGAACTGCATGCTCTGGTGTCCTCCACTTATTCCTGCGCCAAAACACCCGGCACTGCTACATCTTGGTGCTCGACATTGCCTCACCTACGCCTTCCCTTGGCCTCTACATCTACACTGCCCTGGGACTACAGCTCTACCTGTGGAGGGCTACAACATCATTGCTGCACTACACCATCTGTCCCAGAGGATCAGTCTGCAGCGTCGGCTTAACACCTCCCTTGCTGAACACCACAGGTGGCGTCACGAATCACTTATAAACTTTATTCCCAACTTAACCCCTTTTACATGGGCACCCAGAGCCACGGACCGGGTCACCGCTGCTGTGACATTCCCATCTGAGAGACCGGCCCGGTACCAAGTACCCCACAGCCCTGGGAGGGCGACCTACCCACGCAGCATTTTTTTTTAAGCATTTTTGCAGCGCTTTTAGACAAGCGATTCTGCTGTAGAAACGCTAAAGAAAAGCATCCAATTGATTTTTAATGAAAAACGCACATGTTGTTCCAATGGTGCGTTTTTAACCGCTTCGGAATCACTTAGCGGTTAAAAACGCATGTTCATTAATTTTGCGGAATCGCATACCATCAATTATATGGGCGAAAACGCTTAGGAAAACGCATGCAAAAACGCTTGACAAACACTAACAAAAGCGCGTCAAAAAACGCATGCGTTTTCCCGGGAGCAGGGTGTGCGATTCTGCTCAGGTTTATTCTACGTGGGCACATAGCCTAAAAAGATCATTAGAAAGGTGTTTGTACTGTCCCCGCATATATTTATATATTGTAATAAAATCACCCCTAAACCTTCGATTTTCCAAACTAAATAACCCCAAGTGTAATAGCCTGTTTTGGTATTGCGGACCCCCAGTTCCCTAATAACATTGGTCGCTCTTCTCTGCACCCGCTCCAGTTCAGCTATGTCTTTCTTTTACACCGGAGACCAGAACTGTACACAGTATTCTAAGTGTGGTCGCACTAGTGACTCATATAGAGGTAAAATTATGTTCTCCTCATGAGCATCTATGCCTCTTTTAATGCATCCCATTATTTTATATGCCTTTGCAGCAGCTGCCTAACACTGGCCACTAAATGTGAGTTTGTCGTCCACCCATACACCCAGGTCTTTTTCAGTGACAGTTTTGCTCATTGTTTTACAAATAAGCACAGAATTATACATCTTGTTCGTTCTACCCAAGTGCATGACCTTACATTTATCCCCATTAAAGCTCATTTGCTATTTATCAGCCCAAGCTTCTAGTTTACATAAATCCTCCTGTAATATAAAATTATCCTCCTCTGTATTGATTACCCTGCAGTTTAGTGTCATCTGCAAATATTGAAATTCTGCTCTATGCCCCCTACAAGGTTATTAATATTTTAAAAAGCAGGCCCAATACTGACCCCTGTGATATCCCACTGCTGACTGTGACCCAGTCCGAGTGTGCTCCATTAATAACCACCCTTTGTTTCCTATCCCTGAGCCAGCTCTTAACCCACTTGCACATATTTTCCCCTATCCCCATTGTTCTCATTTTATGTATCAACCTTTTGTGTGGCACCGTATCAAAAGCTTTTGAAAAGTCCATATACACCACGTCCACTGCATTTCCTTGGTCCAGTCCGGAACGTACCTCTTCATAAAAGCTTATCAGATTAGTCTGACCGGAACGGCCCCTTGTAAACCCATGTTGATATTGGGTCATGAGGTTATTCTTCTTCAAATACTCCAGTATAGTATCTCTTAGAAAACCCTCCAGTATTTTACCCACAATTGAGGATAAACTTATTGGCCTATAATTTCCAAGTTCAGTTTTTGTCCCCTTTTTGAATATTGGCACCACATTTGCCATACGCCAGTCCTATGGTACAGACCCTGTTATTATGGAATCTTTAAAGATTCAAAATAATGATCTAAGACTGTACTTAATTCCTGCAGTACTCGGGGTGTATCCCCTCCGGGCCCAGGGATTTGTCAATTTTAGTGATTTTTAGACGCTGCCGTACTTCCTGCTGGCTTAAGCAGGTGACAATTTTATCCCTGATCATGTTATCCGTCATGGGATTTTCTTGTGTAAATACTGTTGAAAAAAAGTAATTTAGCATATTGGCTTTTTCCTCATCAAATGAAAAAAACTACACACCATGATATCCAGATTCATGTGGCAAAGAAAGAAATCTAGAATTTCACAAAAAATGTTTTTCCACAGAAGATCAGGTGTATCATTACTGAACTTCACACTTTACTTCAAGTCTGCACAAATAGCACAATTAACAAATATATGCTCATACAATAACAAACCAAGATGGGTTCTCTTAGAATCATTTCTTACTAAACCATTTTTGTTACCTGGTCCAATGAGGTCTACAGAGAAACTCACACAGGGTTTAAATATTACAGCACATTTTACAGCCCATTCTCTAGTTCTCTGGGGGAAGGCGAGATTTAAATTTAAATTGCAATCTGTCCCTTCTCCACTGATTTCCATTCTTCATAACCCAATGTTTTTACCTGGCCTTGACTCACACCTTTTCTCGTGGTGGATATTAAAGGGGATCTCTACACTAAAACACCTCTGCTCTCCATTCAATATATTACTAGATAGACAAGAGTTCATTCGGAAATATGACCCTCTGGTCAGAGAGATCATGCGCATAAATCAAGTTCTCCATTTTGCTAAATAAATTCTTCCAAATAAAAACCCTCTCTGTGTTTCAAGATTTGAACAAAAATGTATAAATGATCCAATGAGAAGGGGAACAATATCTTAGCTATATTCAATTATTACCTCCCCATGATGAGAAAAAATTAAAATACATGGTATAATGGGAGGAGGAAATGGGATTCGTTTTGTCGATGAAGGAATGGAGACATTGCTGTGATATATTGTCAAAAGGCAGCCACCAATCATCCCTCGTGGAGACCTCATTGATGGTTCTTCATAGAACATATCTTGTTCCGACTAAACTCCATAGCATTTTCCCAAATATCTCTGCGGAGTGCTTTCGAGGATGTAAGGCTACTTTCACACTTGTGTTTTTTTGCGCTGCGCACCGTGCGCAGTGCAAACACAAATAAAAAGCGCATTGTGCGGTTTTGTGCGTTTTTCTGCGTTTTTTCCTCGTTTTTTTGCGCTGATGTGCGCATTACCATGCGCACATCAGCGCACCCATGGACTATAATGGGTGGTTGGGTGAAAAAAAAACTCATTGCATGCGCATGCGTTTTTTGGGGGCAAGTCGGACGCTCAAAAAATGCAACAGAGTGCATTTTGTGCGCCCGAGCGCACACTACAAAAAAACGCATGCGCATAGAAACGCGTACAAACGCATGTGTATGCGCACCCATGTTAAGAATAGGGGAAATAAAGCATCCGTTTTTTTGCGCAAAAAAACGCAAGTGTGAAACCAGCCTTATTTACCAGGAGATATGAAACACATTTGGTGGACCTGCCCAGCTGTTTCGGATCTCTGGCAAAGGGCGAAACTCTTAGTGGATCAAATGTTCGTCGGAACAATTCATTTAGACCCCACTATTTTTCTTTTGGGAGCAAAACACCCGAGATTCTCTAATAGTCTTCACAAATTAGTAAACTTCCTTTTTATTGCCACCAAGATCCACATTGTGGTAAAATGGAAATCTCCTTAATATTCGATATTGTTAGTTTAGGAGAGGATGAATAATATTATGTTATATGAACGCATGGAGACTACCAGAAATGACATGTGGGACTCCTTTTTTTAACATTTCCATGGATGAAATTAGTGTCGAACATACAATTGGACCAGGCTCTGCGTCTTTCCCTATGATGCTATTGGATTTTGGGAAATGCAGAATTGGGTTTAGAATCACAATATATGATCATCCTACTTTTCCTATTGCCTATTTCAACCTTATATCCTGGGTGCGATTTGATTCAAGCGTGTTATGATGTGTTTGTCAATGCTGATATAATACATACTGTGGATTCTCCGTTTGTTTCCCTATTGTCTTATCCTTCCATTGTCTTTGTCCTGTCTTTTCCCATGATAGATTTGTACTTTTTTATTGTTATGAAAATTTGAGTTTCCCCTGTGTGGGAGAATATTTTCAAGCAGCTATGTACTTATAATTCTATATTTTCAAATAAAACTTTATTGAAACTAAATGAAAAAAACACTGCACATGAATATATTTAGGTCACTCTTGATAAGTTGTGGTACTGTAAAGTTGTGAGTACTGGGTCAGCACCTAACCCAACTTTCATGCCCTCAGCTCTCAGATACCTTGTACTCTCATTTTCCTTTGTTGTGTTGCATTTTTAAGACACTAGAAGTAGCTATGACATTATACTGTGTATCTACAAATCCTTAATCACAAGTTCTTATTCTGTCCCGAGAGCCTACTTTAGTTACACTGTCTACATAGGGAAATTGTATTTAGGCTGTAGGATTGCTGTGATAACCCAAATTACTTGCCCCAGTTTTCGTCTATCCCTTAGACTAGCTCAGTCTTAATATATTTCTAATTTGAAGGAAGGCTCACCCAGCTAAAACCTGCATATAATTACACCTAATGATCTACATCACACCTTTTCAAACACAGGAAACCTATATAATGATAAAAGATGACAAAAAAACAGGAAAGATATATATCTTTGTACCGTGTTAGCCAGTAGGTAGAAGAATATTTAGAATTGAGAGTCCTCAGTGGTTGATACCTTTTAATGGCTAACTGAAAAGATGGTAACAAATTGCAAGCTTTCGAGACTACTCAGGTCTCTTCATCAGGCTAGACCAGGGGTCTCAAACACGTGGCCCGCGGGCCACATGCGGCCCCTGAGGCAGGCATCTGCCGCCCGCGGTGCCCCACATGTCTCATGCTAGAGAGGAGTGTGCTGCTCTGTAGTGACTAGACTCGAACAACCTCTTCACAACAAAAACATCCCTTCTTGTGACTCCTCCCTCCCATGTGACTGATCATATGACCGTCATCACTGCAGGTCCTGAGGGAGCAGCTTGCAGCATTCTCTCAGCGCGTGTGTGAGAGGAACTCGGGTACATTTTATACAGCGCTGTGTGCTCATGCCGGCTGTGGACTGCTCCATGTTATTCAGTGGGGGCGACTATGGAAGGGTTAATAACTGCGCGCTTGTGTTACCCGCGCTGCACTGTGTCACGTGTGCTGCTCCTGCAGAGCTGTGCTGCCGCTCACTGTCGAGATTAGTGACGGTGTAAAGTTCTGGCTGTGGACGGAGCAGGAGCAAATCAGCCTCTCATCACAGCAGGCTCACTGCAGGGGTTGTCACACCGCTCTATAGGCGACGACTGTCCGATCAGTGGGGTCTGTCGGCATTGTGTATGTGTGTGCTGTGGTCATAAAGGTACATAGCCCCCATACCTGTGTTGTAACTGCCCCTACATACAGGTGCATAGCCCCCATACCTGTGCTGTAACTGCCCCTACATACAGATAGAGCCCCCATACCTGTGCTGTCACTGCCCATACGTACAGGTACAGAGCCCCCATACCTGTGCTGTAACTGCCCCTACATACAGGTGCACAGCCCCCATACCTGTGCTGTAACTGCCCCTACATACAGGTACAGAGCCCCCATACCTGTGCTGTAACTGCCCCTACATACAGGTACAGAGCCCCCATACCTGTGCTGTAACTGCCCCTAAATACAGGTACAGAGCCCCAATACCTGTGCTGTAACTGCCCCTACATACAGGTACAGAGCCCCAATACCTGTGCCGTAACTGCCCCTACATACAGGTGCAGAGCCCCGATACCTGTGCTGTAACTGCCCCTACATACAGGTACACTGCCCCATACCTGCACTGTAACTGCCCCTACATACAGGTGCATAGCCCACATACCTGTGCCGTAACTGCCCCTACACACAGGTACAGAGCCCCAATACCTGTGTTGTAACTGCCCCTACATACAGGTACAGAGCCCCCATACCTGTGCTGTAACTGTCCCTACATACATGTGCAGAGCCCCCATACCTGTGCTGTCACTTCCCCTACATACAGATGCAGAGCCCCAATATCTGTGCCGTAACTGCCCCTACATACAGGTGCAGAGCCCCAATACCTGTGCTGTAACTGCCCCTACATACAGGTACACTGCCCCATACCTGCACTGTAACTGCCCCTACATACAGGTGCAGAGCCCACATACCTGTGCTGTAACTGCCCCTACATAAGTTTAAACCTAGCAGTATTATAGTACAGTAATATAGAATTGTTATAGTAGTTCAAATAAACAATTGTTTAACAATAATTTTGTACTGTATTAAGTTTGAAAGGAATGCCTACAACCTGCAGTAACCACCGATCCACCAAACCGCTGCACGGCCAGCTCTACTCTCGCCTACTGTATCCTCACCCATCCCTTGTAGATTGTGAACCCTCGCGGGCAGGGTCCTCTCTCATCCTGTACCAGTCGTGACTTGTATTGTTTAAGATTACTGTACTTGTATGTATTATGTATACCCCTCCTCACATGTAAAGTGCCATGGAATAAATGGCGTTATAAATAATAATAAAAATGCGGCCCGCTAGCTTAAATTTTTTTTCATGTGCGGCCCATTTACTCTGCCGAGTTTGAGACGTCTGGGCTTGACTAATACAACATCTGAAGAATCACATATTTATACACAAGACAGCACAGAAATAATGCAATAGATAAGACAAGTGATGTGAAGCAGAATTGTCATTATGGGAGAGGGTTAAGCATAAATATTGGAGCAGTTCATAAATAAGGAGCCTGAAAGAGCAAATTCCTTAATTGATGTAAAAAGATATAAGTCCATGTGACACATTCATTCCTGCATTGAGTGTGTCGAAAGTTTTCATAAATTTGTACTCCGAGATTCTTCTCTCTCTCTGAGACTTGAAGTTAACTTTTAATGCAAGTAATTTAATGTCCATCATTTTATGACCAGGGATACAAAAATGTTTTGCCACAGGTAGATCCATTCTTTTTTCTCTTATTGTGTGATGATGAGAATTCATCCTTGTTCTCAGTTTTTGCCATGTCTCCCCCACATACAGACCCCCCAGTTGGACATTTAGTACAAATAAATAAGTACACCACAGTAGATGTGATGCAGCTGAAAGTACCTGGGATCTTGTAGTCCTGATGTGAGTTGGGGATCTTTATCTTGTCCGTGGTCATTATAAATGGACAGGTTTTACATTTTTTCTGTTTGCAAGGAAAGGTTCCTGCAGCTGTTGGAGAGGACAGGGAGCTTCTGACAGTGATGCTTCTTAGATTTGGGGGCTGCCTAAAACACAGCAGTGGGGGGTCTGGAAATATGGATTGTAATCTGGCATCTTTTTGCAGTAAAGGTTGTAATTTCCATGCAGCTCCCCTTAGCACTTCCAGATTTGGATTGTAGGTGACTACTAGAGGCACCCGGTTATTTTCATCTTTAACTTTGTAATGTAGCAGGTGATTCCTTGATATTCTGGTGGCTCTTGTAATTTGGTTTTCAGTTGTTCTTTGATGGTAGCCCTGATTCAGAAAGGTCTTTCTGAGGCGACCAAGGTGTTTGTCTCTATCCATGGGGTTGGAACTTATACGATTGTATCTGATGGCTTGGCTTTTGACAATAGAGTTTTTTTTATGTGTTTTGGATGGAAACTGTCCCATTTAAGGTATGTTGGACTGTCGATTGGCTTCTGATACAGGGATGTCCCTATTTCATTGTTATTTAGCTTAATGATGGTGTCTAAAAAGTTAATTTCAGTGCTGGAATAGTTGAGTGTTAAGTTGATGGTGGAATGAAATTTATTAAACTGTTCGTGGAACGTCTTTAGCTGTTGCTCAGACTCCGTCCAGATGATTAAAATATCATCAATGAAGTGGTAGTAGGCCAGAGGTCTGATGGGACATGAGGACAAAAAGTCGCTTTCAAGCTTGGCCATGACAAGATTTGCATACTGTGGAGCCATTTTACTTCCCATAGCTGTGCCAGTCTCCTGTAACTAGATCTTATTGTCAAATTCAAAGTATTTGTGGGTGAGGATAAATTTTGTGAGTTTCACCACAGAATCAGCATCATTCCCTGTGTTTTCCATGAAGAATTTGCAGGCATTTAATCCATCCTGGTGTGGGATATTAGCGTGCAAAGATTCCACATCCACGGTGGCCAGGATGGTTCCTTCTGGTAGAAGACTGTTGTGAGTTCATTTTCCCCTTCACCATTGAGGTCTGATGAACTCCCTCTTCTGGTGAAGGAAGGTAGTGAGGCTGATTACCAAGCACCTGAGCTGGATGATGATGACTGGGTGACGGGAATTGCTGACTGGATATAAGGCAGCCGACGCCCTTCTGCCTTGCTGGTGATTTCTCTGAGGGATTCTAGGAGACCAGTCTGATTCCTGCTCCTCAAAAGCTAAATTTTCTGCTCTGCTTTTTGCATTTGTGTTTTGTTTTTGTTTTGCGTTGTTTTTCTGGATTTCTGCCATTCCCTGCTGGGGTGAGCTGAATTCCTTTTTACTCTGTCTTCAGAAAATACCTGAGTACTGATAGTCTTTTTGAAGCCTAGCGTCTTCAGGGTTTTTTTCCCTATCAGTCTGTTGGCTCTTGTTTTGATAGGGTTTTGGCGAATTGCAGACAGCAGCTTTTCTATCCTGTCCTATTTAGTTAGCTTGGGCCCTATCATTTGCTCAGCCTATCTTTCTATCTGTGTGAGTGTTTTTTCATCTTGCTTCACCATCATTATATGTTGGGGGCTGCCTATTGCTTTGGGGTCTGCTCTGGGGCAGTTTAGATTTCCCTTTCTGTCTTTAGGCTATTTAGTTCTCCAGCTGTGATCGAGGGGTCTAGGGCACCGTAGGAACCCCCCACGGCTACTGCTAGTTGTTGTTGATAGGTTCAGGGGTCTGTAATCCGATAGCTGCCAACTTCTCTGGTTTTCTGGACTTAGCTAGTATTTCTGTTTTTGCCTCCTACGGTGACTCATTCATAACAGAAGACCTATTGCTGCTAGTTTATTCAATAGGTCAGTTGTGTCCTGAATGTAGCTGAGTGTATCTTTTACCAGGGATTTAAGAATACCCTCTACCCATCCAGATAACTGTTCAGTAAGGGTGCCCACACATGAAATTATCGGCCTCCCTGGATTTCGAGATTTGTGGATTTTGGGAAGCATGTAGAATGTCCCTATTCTTGGACTCTCTGGTATCAGGTCATCTGCTCTTAAGGGTTCATCAGGCAGATAAGTTACCAACTTGTTTAGTTCCTTGTAATAGTCCTGTGTAGGATCCGACTCCAATTTTCTGTAGTAGCTTGTGTCCATAAGTTGTCTGTTTGCTTCCTTCATATAGTCTGATGTGTTCATCATGACTATTGCACCTCCCTTGTCAGCAGGTTTAATGATGATTTCTTTATTGGTTTTCAGAGACTGTATGGCCTTTCTCTCCTGGGCACTGATGTTGGATGCTTGTTTCCTGTTGGTGTCTATGATGGTGGATTTTATCAAATGTCTGAATGAGTCTATGTATTTATCCAAATGAGGGTTGCGTCCCGGTGGAGGTGTCCAGTCTGACCTCTTCTTGGTTGTTAGGATCCCTTTTCCTTCAGTCTGAGTGTTTTCTGAATCTTCTGTATCATTGAATTATTAAATCAAAAAGAAAACCAGCTCACCAGGGAAGGCATCTTGATTATCGGAGCACGGAGACGCCGTGTCGAGGCACTTGGAAGGTAAATGGAAGAAATTCTCCAGCTCCACGATTACAAAGTGGGAGTAAAATGCTAGCATAGGAAATGCAGATGCTTGCGTTCTTGAGAACGCAAGCATCTGCCTTTCCTATGCTGGCATTTTACTCCCACTTTGTAATCGTCTGATGTGAATAAAGAAGTCTGTTTTTCACAACATCGTGGAGCTGGAGAATTTCTTCCATTTATCATTGAAATATTCCCTCAGGCAGTCTCCTGAAATAATGTTCCATATCACTGCAGAGTTCAGTTTTATCTAGGGCCTTAGTGGGGCAAAATGAGAGTCCTCTAGAAAGCACGGCCAGTTCCACTTTGTTGGGTTTATAATCTGAGAGATTGATGACACAGTTAGATGCTTTTGTGTCTGGAATGGAGTGGTTGTCAGGTTTTGGCTTTGTTTGACTTTTTACATCAATTAAGGAATTTGCTCTTCAGACCTTCTGGGGTCATCACAACACAGAACTAGACCCCATCAGAGGGCAATAAAACTTTCAGGCTCCTTATCTATGAACTGCTCCAATATTTATGTTTAACCCTCTCCCATAATGACAATTCTGCTTCACATCACTTGTCTTATCTATTGCGTTATTTCTGTGCTGTCTTGTGTATAAGTATGTGATTCTTCAGATGCTGTATTAAGGCACCATCACACTAAGCGATCTCGCTAGCAAGATCGCTGATTTTGTGACACATCATGTGTGTTACGGGGATCAGCGACCGCCCCCCCTGCCGGTTATCGCTGATCGTGCTCGAGCAGCCTGGGCCGTTGTTTGATCGCTGGTCTCCCGCTGCCCAGCACACATCGCTGCGTGTGGCAGCGAGAGACCAGCGATCAGCAACGCTGGACGCTGGTTGCTAATGTAAACGTCGGGTATCCAGGAGCCGCGATCAAGACCAGCGACGCTGGATGCTGGTTTCCAAGGTAAACGTCAGGTATCCAGGAGTCGCGCGGCTCCTGGATACCCGACATTTACATTAGAAACCAGCGTCCAGCGTCGCTGGGGCTGTCTATGTGACATGTCTGTCATGTCCGATCGTTGGTGGGATCGCTGGGACATCGTTTACTGTGACGGGGCCTTAAGTCTAGCCTGATGAAGAGACCTGAGTAGTCTCGAAAGCTTGCAATTTGTTACCATCTTTTCAGTTAGCCATTAAAAGGTATCAACCACTGAGGACTCTCAATTCTAAATATTCTTCTGACAAAAGAAGCAAAAAATATTGTATTCCACAAGTATATTTGTAAAGCTGATATCACCTCTGATCTAGATTAGTTATATTTGTTACTTTTGTAGCGGTATTTAGTCCCACAATGATTTATAATCTAAACCTGATCCAACATTAGTAAAACAAAAAAAACATATTTGTTCCATTGAAGGACTCTTAGTTCCAATATTCTAGAAAAGAAATACACTTTTCTCAGAAGTATATTGGCCTGATTGGTGTATAAAGTACCAGGACCATAAAAACCTGGAGGCATGAAAAATTGTATACTTTTGAGATTATGGAATCTATTTGAATTCACCAGGTTGGGCAAATTTTTCCCCAAAAATTATTTTACAGCAAATAATAGAATAGTTAACATTCCTGGAGAGGCAGACATGCTACAATTTGTTTTTCAGCATTTTTTATTGCACTTCCTTCATTATTATATTCACTTTTATTCATACCTTTTTGCAGCAAAAACACAAAATATGGATTTGCAAGATATATTTTTCTCTGTATTTATTTTTGCAGTTAAGTTGAAAAAAATCATATAAGCCATTTAGATATTTTTTCTTTACAGACAGCCGTTGTATTTTATTGTGTATCAAATATATTATGTAAGTCTGCATTAATTTATTTTTTAAATATTTTATTCATGTAATAATGTTTTATACTTTTTTTTCTTACATTTTCATTATAATTTCTGAATGCCCTTTAGCTATGAATCTGATATATACTCCCCACTAATACAGTTGCAGCAGTGGAGGCCGATAGGGGCCTGTTTTTGTTAGTACCACTGCCCTTACATCTGGTGGCAGTTGTGTTGGTGCTTCTGTTGCTACTTGTGGCTACGACATAGGGTTTTCTTTTCTTTTACCTTACCTCATCCACTGCCATTGACACTTTATCTTTTACCATACATTTAGTATAATACTTAATTTTGATGATCTTTTCAACATCAATTAATCAAACCTTATCAAAAAGGAAATAATAAGAAATGCTAGGCAGGTATGCATACATAAGGCAAAATGTGTCCCAGGCTGTAGTAAAGTTGTTTGATTGTTAGGTAAATGGGTGTGTAAAAACAGACATGCACCGTTAAATGTCTACTTTTTTTTTTTTTCAAAAAAATTCAACCACCATACAAAAAATATCAAAATAAGAAATTCTATGTAGATGCAAGACCAAACAGCCAGCATCTGCGGCAGGGTACGGTATTGGTGTAGTGTGTACAGACGTAAAAAAGATATGTAAAAAAAGTGTGACCTTTACAGAAAAGATTACACAATAAAAGCAAATACTCAGCATGGTTGCTTGTGATAAGCAGCTATTGTCTGACAGCATTTTCAGATTAGGTTTTTTATTGGTTCTGCTTTCTAGTGCATTCAGAGTGAAGACAGAAAAACTGCGTAATTGTAATTAAAATGCAGCAGGACAGATGCTAGCTACATTAGTGTCTGGAGTATTTGTTCAATGGTTTAGGGCTTTCTCTTCCTGTCTCTATTGCTGAACTGTGAGCTCTGCATTCACTGCCTAGGCTTTTATACATAGTACAATAAATAGTCCTTACTGATTGACTATGCTATACTATGTTCTGTAATAACTGCAAGGCATTATAGAGAATCTTGCACAGTCATGTCTAAGGTCATGTTGGCTTTCTGTGGCTGTTTCACTTTTGCCATGTGCAAAAAGGTGGTGGGCATTCTTTTTGCGATTCGCACAAATGAAAGTGCAAATTGTTAAAATTTGCTATGACCTGAGATTTTCATAAAATTTAACTCTGATTTGATTTGCATCGATCATCTCTAACAAACATTGTACCCATGTAATATGATACAGAATTCTGAAGCAGTAACTCCTTTAACTTGTTAAAGTGTGTTATAACATTTTGATTTGGGTTAAATGTGCATGATTGTTCCATAAGCAAAGTGTGATGCTGAGTCACTTCTCATGGACAAGCCGTGAGACGGGATAGTCAAGGAGTCTGAGGTCAATAACCAGTAGGGTATGTCATAAACAGAGGGAAAAGACAAAGGCGTAGACAGGTAATGGTCCAAGGTCAAAATACCAGGAACATAGCAGATCAGAGCAAAAGGAGTAGACAAACGGATGGTTTGAACAAGGTCCAAGGTAAGACAGCAATAGACCTATGGGCAAGGCGCTAGACACAGAGAAAACAGTCACACAGCTGGCAGCTATCTGGGACTACCAGCTCTGTTAAATAGCTACGCAGTCAAGGGAATGTTGAGCATCTGGCGAGTGCTCAGCACTTCCCAGTCTTATATTGAACAGCCGATCTGTCAATAAAAACACTGACCCTCAGCACGCCCCTGCACCAGACTGGACAGCTGAGCTGTCAATCTCAACGTCTTAAGACACACTGAGAGGTGAAATCGTTATACACACACAAAAGTATGGACCTAAAGGCAGATGTTGTCTCTAAGGCATAAGTAATAGAAAAGACTGACGGCACATCTAGAACTAGTCTGAATAGGTGCATACCAAAAGGCAACTTACATATTCAATTAGAAAATGGTAGCACACCAAATATGAAATATGTGAAATACGAATAGCAAAATGGCTTTAGTAATACATTTCATAATGGCTTTTATAAGGCATATCAAATATGAAATAAGTGAAATATGAATAGCATAATGGCTTTTGTAATCTAGAAAAACATATGAGCTACTTAGCACAAAATTTGGCCAAAAGATGTGAGCCCATTCACCAACGACAAGGTGATCTCAGATTGAATGGGTCCCTATACTGACTGCCTAGTGTGAACTGACCTCTGGCTAGTAACATGATAAAGCCTGTATCTAAGGCATAGTAATCATGAAAAGCTTTGTTCATACAGTATGTATAATCGTTATGGGCCCCATACATTAAATTAGTGATGTATTTGGGATATAATGCAAAATCTCAAATAAGTAATGTTAGGGAGATGATAAGCAATGTTGAGATAAGAATGTATCAAATGGAGTAAGGCTTTTGCATCTTTGCACAATTGGCCTGAGATGAAAGTTTGCATCAGTGTTTTAGAAAAATGTAGAATTATCCACTTGCTCCTTATTAAAATTAAAATTTTAGTAACTGAAGAGGTCTTAATGAAAATATATAGTATATGAATATCTTTTACTTGGACTACTGGTTATAAGATACATATATATACCAGTTGATATATATTTATTATTAAATATTTACTGTATGGCCGGGGTCACACTTGCGAGAAACTTGCACGAGTCTCGCGTCTCAATACCCGGCACTGCCGCCAGCAATCAGGACCGAAGTGTGCGGCTGCATTTATTTCTATGCAACTGAGCAATCCGGTCCGAGTGCCGGCGGCAGTGCTGGCTATTGAGACGCGAGACTCGTGCGAGTTTCTCGCAAGTGTGACCCCGGCCTATGGTATATAGTACTCTAGTACAGAAAAAATGCAAGAATTCTGATCTAGGTCATAGTAGTTATGACTTTGGTGCACGTTTCATACCATCTAGATTGACAGCAGGTCTTCCGCAAATTGTTCAGCAAACAAATAATGAGCACAAATAAAGGGAATCTGACAGCATTTTTGCTATTTAAGCTGAGAGCAGCATGACCTTACACTGATTTTTGCTTTCTTACCATTTAAATATTGCTGTCAATCACTGCCAGAAGCATTTAAATGATGAGATTGCCAATTTGAACATGCATCAGCTTCCATTTCCCCTTCCCTACCACTCAATGAGATTGCAGGGTGCCAATGGGTTATTATGGCAGCCACGTACCTGCCAAATGCTGCCATCTTTGTCCTCCTGTGAAGCTCAACCTCTGGCCGTGCTTTCTAAGAGAACATAATTTTTGTTTATTACAGTACTGTAGCACAGTTCCCTAACACACTAAAAAAATAAAGAAAGGTATTATTATTTTTTTTTTTTTTTTAAATTCAAATAATTTTCTTTCCCCCATGAATAATAAAGAAATAAAAAAATATATACAGGTGCTTCTCCCAAAATTCAAAAAGTTAATTTCAGTTCTTCAATACCAAAAGTGAAACTATTATATAGAGTCATTACAAACAGTGATTTATTTCAAGTGATAATTTTTTTTAATGATTTTGTTGATGATTATGGCTTACAGCCAATAAAAACCCAAGAGTCATTATCTCAGTAAATTAGAATAATTAACAAAAATCACCTGCTAAGGCTTCCTAATCTCATTGAGATCGTTGCTAAAGAAGCTGGCTTTTCAGAGTGCTGTATCCAAGAATACGCTCGTATTAATGGAAAGTTGAGTGGAAGGAAAAAGTGTGGTAGAAAAAGATGCACAAGCAACCGAGATAACCGCAGCTTTGAAAGGATTGTAACGAAAAGGCCATTCAAATGTGGGAGATTCATAGCGAGTGGACTGCTGCTAGAGTCATTGCATATACCATACCTGTCCGTCGTTCTATCCCATGCCGTAATCCATGTCTGGGAAAGAAATAGGTTGAAAGATGCGACCGTCCAGGCTGAGAACCACTGATAACTGAGCAGCTGCAAGTGCAGCGTCAGTGACTAGCGGTGACGTCACTAAGGCTGTGTTCCCGCCGGACTGAACTTCCGTGACCTCGGTGAGTTCCCCACTAACACCGTGAGAAAAACTCTCACGGTGCTAGCGGGGGACGTAACCGAGATCACGGCTGTTCAGCCCGACTGGGAGCGGAGCCTCAGTGAACGGACCTTCGATGACATCACCACTGGTCTCTGAGGCTGCGCTCGCATCCCCTCTGTCACCAGTGGTTCTCAGCCTGGACAGTCGCATCTTGGCATCATCCAGGTTGAAAACTCTTTACCCCCAGACATGGATTACGGCGTGGGACAGACTGACAGGTATGGTATATTGGATTAATTAAGATTATTAAAGGAGTCTGTGTCATTCTTTCAATTAAAGGACTTTTTTCTGTGTGTCTGTGTTTTCTTACAATGTGACTACGGGATTAGTAATGGGGGTGTCTTATTGATGCCGCTCCATTACTAACCTCAGGGTTTGATGTCACCTGACAATACAAAGGTGACATCAACCCCCCCAACTATCACCCCCCACTTGCCACCGCTATAGGGCAAGTGGGAAGAGCTGGGCAAAGTGCCACATTGGCACAGTTGCGGACTGCTATTTTTAGGTTGGGGGTGCAATATCCATGGCCCTTTACCAGTCTGAGAATACCAGCCCCCAGCTGTCTGCTTTTTAAAGGTTGTCAAAAATGGGGGATCCCACGCCGTTTTTTAAATTATTTATTTAAATAATTAAAAAAAAACAGCGTGGAGACCCCTCTATTCTTGATAACCAGCCTTGCCAACGCTGACAGCTGAGGGTTGCAGCCCCCAGCTGTGAGTTTTGCCTGGCTGGTTATCCACAATACAGGGGAACTCACACCATTTTTTTAAATTCTTTATTTGCAGCGCAGGAGCAGCTGATGAATACTCCCATCCGTCGCTCCTGCTCTCACTGTTATTAGCGACTGCAGGTGTCAAATGATGGGAGCAGTAGTCCCATCAACTGACACCAGTGACCAGAGGTAAACTTTATGCCTCAGATCACAGCTGAGCGCTCACGCTGTCATTTGACCAGTGGGGATGATTTTACCGCCGATCCCAAGCAGTGTTTGCCACGCTGTCATGCACATGACAGTGCGACTAACACACGGTGTATGGGCAGTCGAACCCGAACAGTAACACAGACTTCCTGGTGAAGTCCGTGTTCGGTGTCCGTGCCCGAACAGTAGGTGTTTGGTACGGACGCCGAACTTTACTGTTCGGGTTGCCCATCTCTATTGGAGAGGCACACAATCCAAACTTCTTGAGGTCGAGTGTGAAGTTTCCACAATCGTTTGGGGAGCCATGTCATCTGCTGGTGTAGGTCCATTGCGTTTTATCAAGACAAAAGTTAGAACAACCGTCTACCAGGAAATTTTAGAGCACTTCATGCTTTCCTCTGCCGACAAGCTTTTTGGAGATGGAAATTTCTTACTCCAGCAGGACTTTTTCACCTGTCCACACTGCCATAAGTACCAGTACCTGGTTTAAAAACAACAGTATCACTGTGCTTGCTTGTCTTTCAAACTCACCTGACCTTAACACCATAGAGAATCTTTGGGGTACTGTCAAGAGGAAGATGAGAGACACCCAGACCCAACAATGCAGATCAGCTGAAGGCTGCTATCAAATCAACCTGGGCTTCCATAACACCTCAGAAGTGCCACAGGCTGCAAAAAGAGCTCCAACCAAATATTGAGTGCATTTACGGAACATACATTTCAGTAGGCCCACATTTCGGATTTTAAAAAAAAATTTCAAGCTGGTGTTATAAAATATTCTAATTTACCTAGATAATGACTTTTGGGTTTTCATTGGCTGTAAACCATAATCATCAACATTATCAGAAATAAACACGTGAAATGGAGCACTCTGTTTGTAATGACTCTATATATTATATGAGTTTCACTTTTTGTATTGAAGAACTGAAATGAACTTTTTGATGATATTCTCATTTTTTTGAGAAGCCCCTGTATTTGATTTTGCTGCTACAGAAATAGTCTGATCTGTTAAAATTACAACATTTTCTTTACAATTTTTTAAAAGAATAAAAACAAGACTCCAAAATTGATCTTTTTATCACAACATTCCCCAAGAAAATGGAATAAAAAGCGTTCAAACAGTCTTATGCAACCAATAATAATGTGAATAGAAAATACAGCTTGCCACGCAGAAAACAAACGCTCACACAGGTGCATTGATGGAAAAATAAAAACGTTAAGGTTCCCACTTTTTCCACCAATTTAATGGAACCTGACATCATGATTTAACACTAAAAGGAGCACTTTATCAGCCTTCTAATAACTTCTTTAATTATACCTGTATTATCCGTAAAAGCTATATGTATGTCTTTTAAAATATGTCATCCCTCTTTTCCTCCACCCTGCACATTGTGTTATATCAGTCACACTGCGGTGAGCGTGCTAATAAGCTGTGCGAACATGAAATGATGAGTCTCACACCAATAGGGGGTGTGGTAACATGATTACTGGGACGACTAGTCTGGGGAAACCAATGCCCCTTCCACTAATCTGACTCTAATTAGCATATTGGAAATGGAGTTTTAACTCTCTTTTCAATCACTTATATTGTACAATGGGCTTGTTAGGCATAAACACATGGTGGCGGTTTGGGGAGCATGGGGGACCTGACAGGTTCCCTTTAAAGTGATTGTACTGTACAAAGAGATTCATCTTTATATAGTAGTATATCTCTATATATCTGTTATATATATTAATAATCCCATTTTTAATATACTTTTAAAAATAAAAATCACAAACCAGAAAATAATACAGCCAAATTTGCATCTATGTAATCATAACAACCTGTACATTGAGCAAATTGCAGTATATATAGGGTGATCGGTAAATTGTGGAAAAAAATGTTTTTTCTCTTTATTAAAGAAATGAAAAAGTTAATAAAATTGTAACACATATAGGTGTTTGTTAAAATGGCACATAACAAAGTTACAGCTGGTTTTGCAAAAAAACAAGTCCTTATATAATGACACCAACACAAATAATAGGTATGGCTGTTCCAACTATGAATGAATAAATGAAAAAAAATTGTCTAGTGATGCGAACATGTGCATCACAATAATGTGAATTAATGTGTACTGTATGTGTAGCTTAATCCTGCAGAGGGGCCCTTCAGTGTCCGCCTCTGATTTGAGTACTATATTGAGACAGAACCTAATTTTCTGAATTCAAAAAAGTGCCTGGTAAAGATATAGGCAAGTACCGGCATCGGTCTCTACAGGTCTACTTATCGGTATTTCCCAGTATAATCCAGGACTAGGAGCCATGAACTGCTTTTAGCCAGTTTGTTGAGTTTCTCTGCTCTCTTTTCTTCAGTGTGACAAATGCAGACAATCGGACTTCCTATGCACAGGAGGAATCGGAGGTCTGTTACATTTTTTGATGTACCTGATAAGCCTCCTTCAGACTTCCATGATGCATATCCACGTTCTGTAGGTGCTTTTCATGGACAGAACACCTACCCATTATAATCTATGGGGCTGTTCACATATCCGGGTTTTTTCACAGACCATGTGTCTATGCAATAATCATGGAGTCATTTTCTGGAGTCACAGATGAAAAGTTCCAATACTTGTCTATGGGTCTGTGAAAATCATGTCCGGCACAAGAATGGCGTATGCTATCTGTTATTAACATTACAACGCGTGAAAAATGATGACATACTGATGGTAAAAGCTGACAGATGGGCCATACACTGATAAAACTTCCAATCAATACATTGATGACGCTTGTGGCATTTTTTGAAAAACAAGGCAAAACCCTGATATTTGAATGAAGCCTCATATATAGATGTAACATTTCTTACCAAGACACCAAATCACTGTGCAGAAAGCTATCCAACCACAAAACAGCGCATCTCTACACATTACTGGACATTTTGTTTTAAGGTTCCAGTCTCAGCTTTCTGCATGGGGTCATGCTTCCTTGGGCTCCTCTTAAAGGGAACCTGTCAGCAGGATTGTGCACAGTAACCTACAGACAGTATCAGGTCGGCGCCGTTATACTAATTAAAATATGATACCTTGGGTGATGAAATCCATCTTGTGGTTGTTTAATCTTTATTTTCAGTTAATGATATGCTCGGCTTCTGGGCAGCCTGTCGGGGGGGGGTCTTCATGTGGTGGTTTGCTTAGGTATTCATCTGTGTGGCTTCTGACAGGTCACTGATTCCTCACTGACCTGCACCCTAGTTTACATAATTAATATTATATATACATATTGAGGAAAAAAACCTTCTGCAGGTAGGTGCCAGCCGTGGCACCTGCGCCGCAGCATAATTACATATGTAATGTGTATATAATTAATATATTTGAGGTTATATTGATGATAAAAAAAAAATCAGTTTGAAAATGGCGACCACTGCCTTTGCACAGTAACCGCTATCAGTGATCCAGTAGCAGCTACTGCATGCTCTGGCAGCGCCATCTTGCTAAAGAGAAAAAAAAGTCTCCAAGATAGCGGTACCCGTGCAGTTGTGGGGAAGGTGACCTGACGGACGTACTTGTCAGGAAGAAGAAGGGATGGTTTGTGCACTTTAGACAGATGTTAGTTATAACAGAAGGGAAACAGCTGGGAAAAGTGTAGAGTGAGTGCAGTACCTTGGGTTGACCACAAGATGGCAGGGGGAGCGTGAGTTCAGGACTTGACAGCAGCTTATGGCTAGAGAAACCGTTGGTCATGGGGGGCGGAGTTACAGGGAACCGGGAAGGTTATAAAAAGGACAGGAGGGTTCCTGAAAGTTCCAGTCCCGGGAGGAGCTCTGAGGAGAGGAGTCAGTGAAGGAGTACGTGCTATGAGGAGAGCTCAACTAGGGGACTGAGGAGAAAGGAAGTCGGGGGTGGCCCCGACACGAAGAACCGCAGTACAGACGAGGCCCTGGGGGAAACATACCAAATTGACGACGATCTCTGACCGGTAAAGTGCTGTTGGTGAACAGGCCTAAGGCGGCCACAGTGACCGAGCTGGGAGGAACGTCACTACGCTAAAAGTACGGTGTATGTACCTGGGCCTGGAAACGGAGGGCTGTGGAAGAATTGCGGTGTACTGCTGAGGTCGTCAGGCGGACGACTTAATAAACTTGGACCTGTTGTACCCGAAATCTGTGTCTGTGACGTCTGAGCATGGTAAATGAGGGACCACCCCCCAGTGCGGCCCACCCCTACTACACAGTAGTAGCGCTGCTATTGCGCATGGGCTGGCGGCGCCATCTTGGAGGACATTTTTTTTTTCTTCTCTAGCAAGATGGCACTGGCACAGTAGCAACTATCAACAATTGCCAGTTGCTGCCATCACGCAGCAGGCGCCTTCTTGGAGGAGGAAGTTTTTTCTTCTGTAGCAAGATGACGCCACTAGAGCCTGTGCAGTAGCAGCTATCAGATCACCTCTATATACACTGATAGATGCTACTGTGCATGTGCCATTTTAAAATAGATGTTTTTTTGGGGGGAATGTCAGGAAAAATTCAAACATATTAATTATATACACAGTACACATGCGATTATGCTGTAGCTCAAGTTCCATAGCTGGCACCTGATTGCAGAAGGGTATTGTTTTTTTGGGGGGGATATCAGAAGAACCTCAAACATAATAATTACAGTGCCTACAAGTAGTATTCAACCCCCTGCAGATTTAGCAGGTTTACACATTCGGAATGAACTTGGCATTGTGACATTTGGATTGTAGATCAGCCTGGAAGTGTGAAATGCACTGCAGCAAAAAAGAATGTTATTTCTTTGTTTATTTTTTTTTTTAAAATTGTGAAAAGTTTATTCAGAGGGTCATTTATTATTCAACCCCTCAAACCACCAGAATTCTGTTTGGTTCCCCTAAAGTATCAAGAAGTATTTCAGGCACAAAGAACAATGAGCTTCACATGTTTGGATTAATTATCTCTTTTTCCAGCCTTTTCTGACTATTTAAGACCCTCCCCAAACTTGTGAACAGCACTCATACATGGTCAACATGGGAAAGACAAAGGAGCATTCCAAGGCCATCAGAGACAAGATCGTGGAGGGTCACAAGGCTGGCAAGGGGTACAAAACCCTTTCCAATGAGTTGGGCCTACCTGTCTCCACTGTTGGGAGCATCATCCGGAAGTGGAAGGCTTATGGAACTACTGTTAGCCTTCCACGGCCTGGACAGCCTTTGAAAGTTTCCCCCCGTGCCGAGGCCAGGCTTGTCCGAAGAGTCAAGGCTAACCCAAGGACAACAAGGAAGGAGCTCCGGGAAGATCTCATGGCAGTGGGGACATTGGTTTCAGTCAATACCATAAGTAACGTACTCCACCGCAATGGTCTCCGTTCCAGACGAGCCCGTAAGGTACCTTTACTTTCAAAGCGTCATGTCAAGGCTCGTCTACAGTTTGCTCATGATCACTTGGAGGACTCTGAGACAGACTGGTTCAAGGTTCTCTGGTCTGATGAGACCAAGATAGAGATCTTTGGTGCCAACCACACACGTGACGTTTGGAGACTGGATGGCACTGCATACGACCCCAAGAATACCATCCCTACAGTCAAGCATGGTGGTGGCAGCATCATGCTGTGGGGCTGTTTCTCAGCCAAGGGGCCTGGCCATCTGGTCCGCATCCATGGGAAGATGGATAGCACGGCCTACCTGGAGATTTTGGCCAAGAACCTCCGCTCCTCCATCAAGGATCTTAAGATGGGTCGTCATTTCATCTTCCAACAAGACAACGACCCAAAGCACACAGCCAAGAAAACCAAGGCTTGGTTCAAGAGGCAAAAAATCAAGGTGTTGGAGTGGCCTAGTCAGTCTCCTGACCTTAACCCAATTGAAAACTTGTGGAAGGAGCTCAAGATTAAAGTCCACATGAGGCACCCAAAGAACCTAGATAACTTGGAGAAGATCTGCATGGAGGAGTGGGCCAAGATAACTCCAGAGACCTGTGCCGGCCTGATCAGGTCTTATAAAAGACGATTATTAGCTGTAATTGCAAACAAGGGTTATTCCACAAAATATTAAACCTAGGGGTTGAATAATAATTGACCCACACTTGTATGTTTAAAATTTATTAAAATTTAACTGAGCAACATAACTTTTTGGTTTGTAAGATTTATGCATCTGTTAATAAATCCTGCTCTTGTGTGAAGTTTGAAGGCTCTAACTTATTTGCATCTTATGCAGGGGTGGCATTTATGCACATGTAATCGAAGTACATGTATCAAAGTACTTCTGGCAGTTATAACATGGATGAATGTGACACGCATCTCTATTCTCTGCATACAGGTAACCAGCTTTTCCAATCTCTGCTCTGAATCCACTCCTGTGTCTCCATTCAATGTCAGCAAGCAGTTAATCCTGAATGCTATCTATGTGTTTTCAACTCTGCAAACTTATATCTGGTAACCAGCTTTTCCAATCTCTGCTCTGAATCCACTCCTGTGTCTCCATTCAATGTCAGCAAGCAGTTAATCCTGAATGCTATCTATGTGTTTTCAACTCTGCAAACTTATATCTGGTAACCAGCTTTTCCAATCTCTGCTCTGAATCCACTCCTGTGTCTCCATTCAATGTCAGCAAGCAGTTAATCCTGAATGCTATCTATGTGTTTTCAACTCTGCAAACTTATATCTGGTAACCAGCTTTTCCAATCTCTGCTCTGAATCCACTCCTGTGTCTCCATTCAATGTCAGCAAGCAGTTAATCCTGAATGCTATCTATGTGTTTTCAACTCTGCAAACTTATATCTGGTATATAGTTTTTTTTCAACTTACTCTGCTTGTCCCCTTATGTTGTGAGGTCATGAAACTTTTCAAAGTGCTTTATGATCCATGTAGTGCTGGACATGTGTTTATTTGACCACAACATTTTATTGGGTCCTGGTGTCTCAATTTAGTGTGGTTGATTAACGAGAAGAGAGAGCCAAAAAAAAAACTTAGCCTTAATCTCCTATATATTCGGACATAACTAGGGGGAGCATTTATGCAGGGGTGGCATATATGCACATGTAATCGAAGTACATGTATCAAAGTACTTCTGGCAGTTATAACATGGCAGTTAGACAGGGCAGGAGACAGGTAAGACATTTATATACATCTACTCCCTCTACATTTGGAGCACAACAAATATATACCATATGCATTTGTGTAATTTATATCCTGGCCGCTGCATTCACACACATCCACCGCCCTGGCATTAATTCTCCACACTCCATCCATATTGGCCCCTCACTCCTTTCCTCTCCTATGTATAGCACTCACGCTCTTTTCACATTGTTAAATTGCACAGATCCAGGCAGTCCCACCATTCAACACCAGAGACGCTCTCACAAATCACTTAACCATCTGCTCACTCTTTCTGTCCTCCTTCTCCTAGTCGCAGGAGACATTGCTCCCAACCCTGGTCCCCCATGTTATAGAAAGTCAAACCCCCCCACTGCTACACTCAGAAACCCCTCTAATCTTATTAATATTCCCTGCATGCCATCTGTCTCTCTTAATTGTGCACTTTGGAATTCTCGCTCAGTGTGTAACAAACTCTCCTTCACTCATGACTTTTTCCTTTCTAATTCTCTTAACCTCCTGGCTCTTACTGAAACCTGGATCCAGCAGTCAGATACTACCGCTGCTGCTGCTCTTTCATATGGGGGGCTACACTTCTCTCATACCCCAAGATCAGACAATAGAGCTGGTGGAGGCGTTGGTCTGCTCCTATCATCAAAATGTACCTTTCAGGTTATCCCTCAAGTACCCTCACTTGTCTTCCCTTCTTTTGAGGTCCATGCCGTCAGACTCTACACCCCCTTCTCCATGCAAGTGGCGGTGGTGTATCGTCCTCCCGGCCCCTCCCATCAGTTCCTGGATCATTTTGCCACTTGGCTTCCACATTTTCTCTCCTGTGACATCCCTACCCTCATCATGGGAGATTTCAACATCCCCATTGCTCTTCCCCTCTCCCCATCTGCTACTCACCTTTTATCTCTAACCTCCTCATTTGGCCTTTCGCAGCTCACTAATTCTCCAACGCATGAAGACGGAAACTCCCTCGACTTGGTCTTCTCTCGGCTTTGTGCAGTGGATGATTTTGCAAACTCCCCTCTCCCGCTCTCTGACCACAATCTTCTTTCATTCTCTATAAAGAACTGCCAGGCTGCTCAGGTCACCCCCACTGTCCAGACTTATAGAAACATACAGGCCATTAACACCCAGAAACTTATAAAGAACTTGCAGTCTTCATTGGCCCCTATCTCCTCCCTCTCATGTCCTGATTCTGCATTGAATCATTACAATGAAACACTTCAAACTGCACTGGATGAATTTGCACCCCCTATAAATAGAACACCACAACACAGACGGCGACAACCCTGGCACACGGTGCAAACACGTTTCCTGCAGCGGTGCTCCAGGTGCGCCGAACGTCTGTGGAGAAAATCCAATCTACACGAAGATTTCATCCATTTTAAGTTTATGCTTAGAACATACAACACTGCCCTTCACCTCTCCAAACAAACCTATTTCAACACCCTCATCACCTCACTGTCCAAAAACCCGAAACGTCTCTTTGACACTTTTCATTCTCTACTCAATCCAAGAGTACAGGCCCCAACCATGGAGCTCCGAGCTGACGATCTGGCCAATTACTTCAAAGAAAAAATTGACCAGATCCGACAGGAAATTATCTCCAAATCCCCTCATACCATGCACCGTCCTCCCTCCCCCACTGCATCTAACTCACTCTCTGATTTTGAACCAGTCACAGAAGAAGAAGTAAGCAGGCTCCTTGCATCTTCTCATCCAACTACTTGCACCAGTGACCCATTTCCGTCACATCTCCTCCAGTCCCTTTCCCCTGCTGTCACCCCTCACCTAACTAAAATATTTAACCTCTCTCTCTCTTCTGGTATTTTTCCCTCCTCATTTAAGCATGCCATCATACATCCACTACTTAAAAAACCATCCCTCGACCAAAACTGTGCCGCTATCTATAGACCTGTCTCTAATCTTCCCTTCATCTCTAAACTCCTGGAACGCCTGGTCCACTCCCGTCTTATCCGCTATCTCTCAGAAAACTCTCTTCTCGACCCTCTCCAATCCGGTTTCCGCTCTTTACACTCCACTGAAACTGCCCTCACTAAAGTCTCTAATGATCTGCTAACAGCTAAATCAAATGGTCATTACTCCATGCTAATTCTCTTGGATCTCTCTGCAGCATTCGACACTGTGGATCATCAGCTCCTCCTCACTATGCTCCATTCCATTGGCCTCAAGGACACCGTTCTCTCCTGGTTCTCCTCCTATCTCTCCAACCGCTCCTTTACTGTTTCTTTTGCCGGTTCCTCCTCCTCTCACCTTCCCCTTACTGTTGGGGTTCCTCAAGGATCGGTTCTAGGCCCCCTCCTCTTCTCCTTGTACACTGCCCCTATTGGTCAAACAATCAGTAGATTTGGTTTCCAGTACCATCTCTATGTTGATGACACCCAATTATACGCTTCTTCTCCTGACATCACGCCAGCCTTTCTAGAAAACACTGGCGATTGTCTAAACGCTGTGTCTAATATCATGTCCTCACTATATCTGAAACTGAACCTGTCAAAGACTGAACTCCTGGTGTTTCCTCCCGCTACTAATGCACCTATACCCGACATTGCTATTTCTGTGTGTGGTTCCACTATTACTCCCCAGCAACATGCCCGCTGTCTTGGGGTCATACTTGATTCCGAGCTTTCCTTTGCCCCCCACATTCGATCACTGGCTCGCTCTTGTCATCTGCACCTCAAAAACATTTCTAGAATTCGACCTTTTCTTACTTTTGACTCTGCAAAAACTCTTACTGTTTCTCTTATTCATTCTCGTCTCGACTATTGTAACTCTCTTCTAATCGGTCTCCCTCTTACCAAACTCTCCCCTCTCCAATCTGTCTTGAATGCTGCAGCCAGGATCATATTCCTCACCAATCGTTACACCGATGCCTCTACCTTGTGCCAGTCATTACACTGGCTACCAATCCACTCCAGAATTCAGTATAAACTTATTACCCTCACCCACAAAGCCCTCCATGGCTCAGCACCACCCTACATCTCCTCCCTTGTTTCAGTATACCACCCTACCCGCGCCCTCCGTTCTGCTGATGACCTGAGGTTAGTATCCTCAATAGTCAGAACCTCCCACTCCCGTCTCCAAGACTTTACACGTGCCGCGCCAATTCTTTGGAATGCACTTCCCAGGTCAATACGATTAGTCCCCAATCCCCACAATTTTAAGCGTGTCCTGAAAACGCATTTATTCAGACTGGCCTATCGCCTCAACACATTAACCTAACCTATCCCTGTGTGGCAGAGCCAAAAGTTTTACCATAACCAGGTTCCCAGCATCATGTTCCCACATGCTTTATGCATCCATTAGCCCTCTGTGTCTGTACTGTTACACACTTAACATTATGGCTGGTCCATATAATCAGAGCAACTGTTACCACCCACCTTTCGTGTCTACCTCTTTCCTCATAGTCTGTAAGCTTGCGAGCAGGGCCCTCACTCCTCTTGTTATTTGTTATAATCTACTGTATGTGATTATTGTTATGCTGTAATGTCTATTGTCTGTACAAATCCCCTCTGAAATGTACAGTGCTGCGGAATATGTCGGCGCTATAAAAATAAAATTTATTATTATTATTTATTATTATTATCAAACCTGCTAAATCTGCAGGGGGTTGAATACTACTTGTAGGCACTGTATATGCACAGTACACATGTGATTATGCTGTAGCTCCGGTTCCACAGCCGGCACTTGACTGCAGAAGGGCTTTTTTCCAATATGTGTATATAATATTCATTATGTAAACTAGGGGACAGGTCAGTGAAGGATCAGTGACCTGTCAGCAGTCTGCATTATGAATACCTAGAGCACCACATGAAGACGCTCCCCACAGCCCTCCCCGGAGCACGAGCATATCTTTAACTCAAAACTGAAAATAAAGATTAAACAACAACCATAAGACGGATTTCATCAACCAGGGTATCATTTTATTCAGTATAATGGCACCGGCCTGATACTGTGTGTTGGTTACTCAGCACAATTCTGCTGACAGGTTCACTTTAAATGTTTTTCTGATGTAATTGCTGAGACAGAAGTCTTCCTGGGGCTATTGTTTCTGCGCTCCAACATGATGTGCTAACACAAGACTGGTGTACATGCCGTTCTGTTGTGCAACTTGTAAGCTAAGCATAGCATTGAGAAATCCGAATACCAAACAATGTATGCTATGTCAGATGGTCAGATATAGCACCATACGAAAAAAACAAGTAATCGGTGATGTGTAAAGGGTGTTTGTTATTTTCAGAATGTGGATGAAACGCCCATCTACTCATGTCATTTATAGTCGTGTTTCATTTTAACGGGAATCAGTCATTCGAAAATGTTCTGCTGTTTAGCTTTAAGAGGACCTATCACAAGTGAAAAGATTCCTTTTTTCTCTTATTTATTCCCACTCCTCCCCTAAGTATTATTAGTATTTTTATTATTAAATCCATTCTATGGTCCCAGAGATACAGCTCTTTTTATTCCGTGGTAATTTTTTTGGTCTTTACCAAGGGGGTGTGGCAGGATACTCTGTGAGCGTATGTTTATGCTGCTTTATATTGTTACAGTGTCAGCAACACCCCATTGGTAAAGATCATAAACATATCCAGTACCTAAAAAGGCCCATATGTCTGGAACATTATGGTGAATTCACAGAAGCCTGAAAAACTGACTATTCAGGAGCAGCGGGAAATAAATGGGAGCAAAAACAGGTCGCATTTGACCTGGTGATAGGTTCTTTTTTCCATAATTTTTCCCTGTCACTATCTGCATGTAAAGGATCCTTAAATCTTGCAATTTTCTGTTCTGATCACTCAACTTACCGGAATATTAGGGCTCATGCATGCCTCCGTAATAGTGTTGTTTTGAGGGATAACACTCTTCCCCCTGTTATTCAGTGAGGCACTGCACATGTCTGTTTTTTTTCCATGGACCGATTCGGTCTGAGGAAAAATAGTGCAGCATGCATGAGGTGCCTCTGATAATCGGATGGCATTCGGTCACTCATATCTATGGGTGTGTGGCAAACATCGAACCACACTCAGATGATGACTGAGAAAATCAGATCGCACTCTGATCGCACTCTATCACATAATCAGACCATTTTTTTTGGGTGAGAGAAAATGGATCCTGTGATCATGGCATTAAGCTAATATTACCTGTTCTGTTGAGATGTGCAATTATCTCAGAATTGTCACGGGCAGAATGACAATGGCAGGTATCTCCTCCAGTGTGTACAAGTAACACAGGATCCATCATTCACGATGACCTTTAGTTGCAACACAGGTCAAATGTTCGTGACTGCAGTAATAGAAGCTCAGTCCAGATAGCTGCCTTAATGATATACATAAATTGAATACAACAATGTACAATTGTATTGTTAAAAAAATAATGCAGCTCTATAAAGGATCAGCAATTGTTGAGGAAAAGCATATCTCACTATTTCTTTTATTTCTGTTTAGGTTGTCTGATGCAGACTCTCCAAAGTAAGTGATGATTCATCTTTTTTATAGGTTGGATATTTTGGGGGAGAATGATATTGATAATCATTCATTAAGGGTAGGTTACACACAAATCATCAACAAGGTTGAACAGTCTATTGATGAATTTGCTTTGAAGGTAAATAAAAGTCAGTTTGGACTTTTTTCAGTATATTCATTTGTCAGTAAAAATGACACAATGGTTTTATAAATATGAATTCCATATCTTTCATTGTATCTGCAATAAAATAAAATCTGTAAATACATCAATCTTTTCATTGAGCTTCATTTATTAAAGGGGTTGTCCACTACTCAGACAATCCATTTTCAGTCCCTATGCTTTCCCCTTATAAAATACCACCTATACTTGCTTTTGGTGCTTGGTCCCATTCCAGTTGTTTCAGCACTGGCTCTCCTAGGGATTGTGTGACATGTCACGCGATCCCTGTGGGCAATTTGCGTTTGCTTCACTCTCCCATCTCTCACTTTCTGTGGATGTATATAATCAGAACAAGGGTATAGTGAAGCAAGCACCGATTGGCCGCAGGGTTTGCGTGACATAACAATGTCACGCAATCCCAGGAAAATCCAGTGCCATCATAGTTTGAACGGCGCTGACACCGGAGGTGATTATAGGTATTATTTTAAAAAGAAGACACATAGGTATTCAGAAGGGGTTGTCCCGAGTAGTGGACAACTAATTTAAAACTACTTAAACAACCACTTTTTACATGCTGTAGTCTCCCATGTAAAATAATTACAAACAAACTTATATTCTCCTCCTGCATCTCTGCTGTTTCAGCAATGTCTCCCGACACTTGCCTGACATTGTTATGCCACGTGAATGCTGCAGCCCGTCACTGACCACTGAAGGGCTGCAGCATTGAAGTGGCATCACTATGTCATGTGAGCATCAGGATATCTGTTTAGTGCCAGCATTTTTTTGGAACATGGCCATAGGCGAGTATAAGTTTTGTTTTTTTTGTTTTTTTGTTTTTATTTTCCTTAGGGGGCTACAACATTTAGGAAGGGGTTGTCCAAATAGCAGACAATCCCTTTACCGTTTTTACAATGAGAACTAGGTTCTTAGTTGCTTTGGGCAACAAGATCATTTTTTTTTTCAGTTTGACAATTGAAGTGACGCATAAAGAGAGAGACCTCTCAATATCTTATGTATAGTATTTCTATTGTTTTGTCTGCATCAGTCTATACGAAGCACACTAAATATTCCATCTTTTTCTACTGTTGATATTTTAGAAACCTTTTAGAATACAGTCCAAAGGAAAATCAATTGAGCAGTCAAGGTTCATTTCCTAGTTCTCCCAATGTTGTGCCAAATCATTCATATTCACATCCGCTTGAAGGTGTGGACAAGACTTTTTTAGATACTTATGATACCATCAAGAAAGGGAACTCAACAGATGATTCCGGGCAATACTACTATGATAAGGTATGTTCACTTTCACAACTAGCATCAGTTAAAAGGGAACCTATCAACACGATTTTACTACTCTAAATGTGAGCAGATTTTAGTGACAGGTTCCTTAGTGCCAATAAAATGAGTTTTATTCTAAAGCTAAGCCGCATTTTTAGAGAAATCATCATTTTAACACTCATTTGTATCAAATAATTGTCTCATAGAATCGTAGAGTTGGAAGGGACCTCCTGGGCCATCTGGTCCAACCCCCTGCTCAAAGCAGGATTCGCTAAATCATCCCAGTCAGATGTCTGTCCAGCCTCTGTTTGAAGACTTCCATTGAAGGAGAACTCACCACTTCTCGTGGCAGCCTGTTCCACTCATTGATCACTCTAACTGTCAAAAATATTTTTCTAATATCTAATCTGTGTCTCCTCCCATTCATTTTCATCCCATTGCTTCTAGTCTTTCCTTGTGCAAATGAGAATAAAGTTGATCCTTCTACAATGTGACAGCCCTTTAGATATTTGTAGACAGCTATTAAGTCTCCTCTCAGTCTTCTCTTTTGCAAATTAAACATTCCCAAATCCTGCAACCTTTCCTCATAAGACAGGGTTTGCAGACCGGTCACCATTCTGGTCGCTCTTTTCTGAACTTGCTCCAGTTTGTTGATTTTTTTTTTAAAATCTGGTGCCCAAAACTGGACACACTATTCCAGATGAGGTCTGACCAAAGAGGAGTAGAGGGAAATAATGACTTCACGTGATCTAGACTGTATGCTTCTGTTAATACATCCTAGAATTGCATTTGCCTTTTTTGCTGCTGCATCACACTGTTGACTCATATTCAGTCTGTGATCTATTAGTATACCCAAGTCTTTTTCACATGTGCTGTCGCTTAGCCCTATTCCTCCCATTCTGTATATGCTTTTTTCATTTTTATTGCCCAGATGTAGTACTTTGCATTTCTCCCTGTTAAAAACCATTCTGTTAGTTGCTGCCCACTTCTCCAGTTTATTTATATCTTTTTGAATCCTCTCTCTCTCTTCTCTAGTATTAGCTATCTCTCCTAGCTTTGTGTCATCAGCAAATTTAATCAGTTTACCCTCAATTCCGTCATCTAAATCGTTGATAAAGATGTTGAACAATACAGGGCCCAGGACAGAGCCCTGTGGTACCCCACTTGAGACATTCTTCCAACTGGATGTGCAGCCATTTACGATCACTCTTTGGGTCCGATCACTAAGCCAGTTATGAATCCACCTAACAGTTGTCCTGTCCATTCCATACTTAGTCATTTTTTCAATAAGGATTGTATGAGAGACTTTGTCAAATGCTTTGCTGAAGTCAAGATATACTATATCTACAGCATTTCCTTGATCCACCCAATCAGTGATTCCGTCATAGAAGGAAATTAAGTTAGTCTGACATGACTTATTAGTTACAAACCCATACTGACTCTGTTTAATCACTTCATTCTTATCCAGGTACTGACATACATGTTGTTTAATAATTTGTTCAAAGATCTTTCCTGGTATAGAAGTCAGACTCACCAGCCTATAGTTGCCTGGGTCCACCTTCCTCCCCTTTTTGAAGATAGGAACAACATTTGCTCTTCTCCAGTCTTCTGGCACTTCTCCTGTTCTCCAAGAATTTTCAAAGATTATGGAGAGGGGTTCAAAAATTTCTTCTGCTATCTCCTTCAGTACTCTGGGGTGTAATTCATCTGGACCTGGAGACTTGAATTCATTTAGGTTAGCTAAGTGTTTCCTCACTATCTTTCTGTTTATAGATATCCTGGATTCTTCTATTCCCTTAATAGGACAGTGAAAAACAGTTGATGTTACATTTCCTTTCTGAGAGAAAACAGATGCAAAATAGGAATTTAAAAGTTCAGCCTTCTCAACATCCTGTCTTACCATTTCATCATTTTCATGCTGTAAAAATCCTATAGCATCTTTGACTTTTCTTTTACTTTTGACATATCCCCAAAATCCTTTTTTATTGCTTTTGACATCTCTTGCAAGCCTCAATTCATTTTCAGCTTTAGCTAATCTGATTGGTCTCCTTGGTGGCACCCCATCAACTTCTATCAGAACAGCATGATTGCTGGATAAACCAAGTGGAAAAGAAACAATATGAAGAATGAATATGGGACAATTTCCTTCCCAAAGTTATAGTGGAAACAAGTCTGGGTATACTTTCTACAGATTAGAACCTGTTAGCTGAGCATTAAAACATAAAACACTTAAAAGTAAAATTCAACTTAATGGATATCTCATGTGACATCCTCAGAGTTTGTGCTCATGCTACCTTATGTACTTTCAGTGGTTCTATCCTCTGTAGGGCACATCCGGCTAAGTGGTTCGAACACTTTAGATGGCTGGTGGGAAAATACTTGTTAGGCTGGAAGCTATCATTCCTGACTCACCATACACATTCAGTCTAGTGTTTTCAACGGGGAAATGTAAGATAGCCTGAATTGGACAACTGTATGCCATGTTTCCTCTATCTTCTCAAATATACCACATCAGCACACATAAGTAATCACACCTTTAATATTGGTGTAAATATATGTTATATCTCATATACAGGACATACTGAGTCCACTCTACGCAGACGGCACCTACCTGTAGCAGCAGCCAATTGAGCGATCTCTGATTGCTGCTGTTTAACCCAATGATTACCTACTTGACCTTTTCAAATATTGAGAGTCCAAATACAGCCAATTCATCCTATAGAAAAAACACTCTTTTTTTTATGCAAAGAGAAAGAAAAAGGGAGTGCTCACTGTGTGAGATCGCAAGGTAATAGGGGAGGTGGTGGGATGTAAATTGCTCACCTTGTTGTGCTATATTCTTGGCAGCACCCTGACACCACCAATAATTCTTTAATACAGACCAAAAATGAACTTTTCATATAGGGTAAATATCAATGATACAAATAATAAACCCGATAAAGGAAAAAAGACAACAATGGGGCATGTCAGAGTAATAGAATAATAAATGAGTAAAGTTTATTCTTAAATAATAATAGAAAATATTCAAAAAGTGGTAGGGAGAGGGTAATATTAAAAACACCTAGGCAAAAAGGATGTAGATAGACCCACAATATGGATAAAAAAAAAGCCTTAGGAGAAGGCAAGAAAATCCTTTGAAATTGTCATCCTAATTTGCAATCATATAAAAACCAAGAGTTCAGTATATAAATAAACAAAGTGTACACTTGTGAACAGTCAGTTGTAGCATAAAATATCCTAAATATAATAATGGCATACAAATAAAATAAGTGATGTAAGTCAATGAATAAGTTCAGTAGCACTTGATTAATGTAAAGTTTAGATGGAAGTATCTAATAACACTAGCATAGAACAGCTCACAACACCTTAAAGCCCCCTTCTCACATAGCGAGATCGCTAGAGAGATCGCTGAAGCGTCACGATTTTGTGACGTGCCAGCGATCTCGCTACAAGTGACATGCAGCGGCGACCGGCCTCCCTGCTGGATATCGCTGACCGTGCTGGAATGTCCTGGGCCATTTTTTCGTCATCGGCGTCCCGCTGGCCAGCATGCATCGCTGTGTTTGACACCGACAAGCGATCTCGTTGGCGACGCAGAACTCAGGGATGCAGGCGGGAATCGTTTGAAAAGCTGCTGTGTGACAAGGTACCAACGACCAGCGAGGTCGTTACGAGGATTGCCGGATCGTTGCTGCGTCGCTGAAGAGATCTGCCTGTTTGGCAGCTTACTAGCGACCATTTAGCAACACACCAGCGATCCTTTCCAGGTCGTATCGTTGTCAGGATTGCTGGTGTGTCGCTAAGTGTAACGGGACCCTAAGTCTCCCAGCTCTATAATGGTATTAACCCGCCTTGAGAAATATGTCCCAGGAAATGTAAAAGTCCAATCACCATACATAATCAGTACCTTGAGACATGGTTAGCTAACAATGCAAAAGGCAGGAAAGGAGGTGGCGCACAGGCAATCTGGGCAGCACACCTGTTCAGACACCCATCTCCATACTCTGTCTACTGGTTTGTTTCAATGGCAGCCAGGGGTCTGCTGAAGGCTCTTGCTGCCATCTTGACAATCCTAATCTTGATAACCACACCTGTCTTCCCCATTGTGTATGGATGATTGGATATGCATGGTATGCAGCTTATTCCTTGCTATTTGCATTGTGCTTTGCCTCCTTTCTGTATATTATTATAAGATACTGAGGACTTATGAGTTCACATGTGGTGTTTTTGCTGCATTTTTTCCATTCAGTTTTTGTAAGTGGATCAAATTTCAACAGATTTAAAAAATCTCATTCACATGCTGATTTTTTTCCTTTGTGTTTTAGATTCTTTGAAAAACGCACCATGTAAATATTGCTTGGATTTTTTTTCCTATTGAGATCAGTGAGGCTGAGGAGCAATAAAAAAATAACACACAAAATTGGAATTACTGCTGGCCATTGTAATTTTTTTTTCTGCAAAAAGAAATGCAACAAAAACTCTGGCCCCGATACAGCAAGACCAGCATTGTACACGCTGCATGCGTAAGAAGACTTGGCACTCAACCTCAGGAATAATGCTGGTATATTTTATCAGCCATAATAAATAAAACATTTCGGCCACAGGCGGCCTTTATCAGTTTGCAGATATTAAATATCTGGTCAGGGAGAGGTGTAAAGGAATACACTATATCACTTTAAATATGGCAGCTGGAGTGCAGCGCCATCCTTCCAGACATTTGAGTGGGTGTGCGCAGCCTGCAGCGACGCGGTGTCCAGCTGATGAGCGGTGGACACCGCATCACTGTATGCCGCACACACCCACTCAAACGTTTGGAAGGACAGCTTATTTCTCTGTGTCCACACCAGCGCTGCACTCCAGCTCCTGTATTTAAAGTGATATAGTGAATTCCTTTATACCTCTCCCTGACCAGATATTTAATATCTTATAGCAGTCTGCAAACTGATGAAGGCCGCCTGTGGTCCAAACTAATTATTTAGGCTGCATTAAATATAACCAGCATTATTCCGGAAGTTGAGTGCCAAGTCTTCTAATGTTTACACAAGGTGTGGGTACCTACTTGTGCACCCTCCTAAATAGTGCATACGGCGTTCTTCCTTGCTCTTCATACGTATGGCGCTTCATGTATCAGGAGCATTGGGTGAGTGGTGTACTCCTTTGTGTGTATCTTATTCCAGTCTCTGCTGAAGCAAATTCAGGATGAGTGACAGTCATCATGCCACGTTCCTGCCCAGCTCCGCACCAGCTTTGCTGGAGTTGGCGAAAATGATGCAAGAACGCCAAAAGTCGCATAGATTTAGCGCTGCCTCCATTTGAGCCAAAATGATGTGACTTACCAAAGCTTTTTAGAATACTGTTGTAAAAGCTTTGTTGAATCGGTCCCTCTGCGTGTGAAAATACTGTACTTTTACCCGCTAAATAGATTATATAAAAAAGTAATTAAAAATAAAAAATCAGTGTAACGAATCGCCTTCAGCATTATTATGACTCATATTTTGTCATGTCATTGTTCTATTTGTTGTCATCAGTTTTCTTCCAAAGTTAAATGCTTTTCACATGGAACAAAGTAAAGATATAATTACCAGCATTAGCCCTTTCGGAATGTGAAGTATTATAAAGCCGACACCTGACAGAATAAAGACTATTGGGGTTTTATTTTCCTGCTAGTGAACAAAGCTTTTCAGTCTGACATTTCTGCAGTGTGCATACAGTATATTATTTTTTGTTTTCATATAGAACGAACTTGCTAATGGAGATTTGCTGTTAGTCCGTATTTCACCAGATGAGGAGGGCAAATTTGGATTTAACCTAAAGGTAAAAACTTTTATATACAATTATTTGAGGTTTTTATTGTACTGTTGAGTAAACCTCTCACCAGATATATTTTTCAGTATTTTCTATGTACCATATTCATAAAGTGATGAGGAATTAAATGATTTCCCATATTTACAGGGTGGTGTGGATCAAAAGATGCAGTTGGTGGTCTCCAGAATCAGCCCAGGATCACCTGTAAGTCTTCTGATTTTTTTGTGCTCAGCATAAAGTTCATTTTAATGCAGTTTTTTAAGTTTCAATTTCTGTGATCATAGATTTATTCTGCCACTTACTGTAGTTGTAATAATCCAAACTTTCAGAACAGCAGAACATTTGTAGTGAGATGCGTTTTTAGATTTTCTCCTCTATTCAAAGTAAGACTGGATGTAAGAGCTATGCTTGAAGTTGGAAGCTGAGGCGGCATACTCTGTCCTCCATTGTGTAATATGAGTGGCAAGCAGCACAGATAGTAAGAAAATCTACAACTAAAGCTGCAGTTCATGCTCAATTTCCTCTTTTTTTGCAAGTATTTCAGGTGCACTTTAAAAGACAAACAGCATTTAAAGCCAGGTATACTAGAAATGAGTATAAGGTCTATATATAGGGAAAGGTGGAATAAGCTCTTTTTTTCTACATAAGGCTGTTATACATTTGTTTCACATAGTAACATGCACATGTAGCTCTTCTGAGCATGAATCTTATGTCTATGCAGATAGCATTATTTTACAGAAATGTGCGATGTACAGTATGTGTCATTGAGCGTTATCACCCACTTAGTGTCCAATTGGCTATAGACAGAAATATATAGAAAAATTGCAGTAGTCTGCATCCTTCTTTGCCCACTTCTTGCTCCTGGACTAGCTGTTATTTTATTCTGTTTTTCTTGTTCCAAGCTGTTATTTTATTCAGAATTACGCTTCTTCAATCACTTTGAGGAAAGCAGGGTTCACACGAGCATATTTCCCAGTATATGGACTGCATTACCCGGAGTAACTGAAAATCTCTTGGGTATATACGAGGTTGTGGGACCCATGTTCAGTCCTGAAATTACAGTTCATTTATGGATCGTGAAATTTATTTGTGTGAACCCAGCCAAACATTCACAAACAGAAACTAGGGACCCAATTCATTATTGCATTTGTGCCTTCTTTGTCTAATTTATGGTGTTTTTTGCCTGTTTTTTTTTATCTGCACCCAATTCTTTTAATTAGCACCTTTTTAAAAAGTTTTTTTATGTGAACATTTATTTTTTTAAGTTCACCTTTGTGGACGGGGTTTAGGGTTTTCCATATGTTTTTGGCTGATTATTTAATCAATTTAGAGAATCATGTCTAAAAATAATATGGTGCAAAAAAATCATAAACAAATGCCACGAGACAAAAAAGGAAAGTAACTTAAAAAAACTGAAAACAATGAATCAGGTCCATAGGGCAGACGAGAATTATTTAACGTTATTCTTTTTATTTTATTACTTGTGATAGTTTTTCATTTCAGATTTTTAAATAATAAGGGCCCAATTTAAACTTTAACCCCTTTCTGACATCGAATGTAATATTCCTTCCATGTGACCCGGGCCTATTTGACCATGGACGGAATATTACGTCATAGCGAACGCATGCGGGGGGTGCGCAGGGGAACACCATCAGGTGTCTGCAGGTGATCACGGCCGAGTGTCAGCTGATTCTGACAGCTGACACCCGGCGCTAAGTGCCAAGAGCAGTCACAGACCACTCCCGGCACTTTAACTTTTGAACCGAAGATATTCGCTCAACTCTATCTATTAGCCCTTACAAAAATTAAAAACTTATGGCTAAAACAATATTTAAGTGGTAAAAATGAAATTTATTCTTTCTTCACTGCTCAGTGGTATAAAATTCTATGAGGCACATGTGGTGTCAATATGATCATTGCACCCCTAGGTGAATTCAATGGGGAGTGTAGTTTGCAAAATGAGTTCACATATAAGGGTTTCTGTTCTGGCACCTCAGGTGCTCTGCCAATGTGACATGGCACCCTCAAACCATTCCAGCGAAAACTTTTTTCTCCTTCACCTCATTGGGAGACACAGAGTCTGTGGGTGTATGCTTCTGCCGCTAGGAGGCTGACACTGAGTGAAAAAAAGAGGTTAGCTCCTCCTCCGCAGTATACACCCTCGCCCCTATCGCGGGCGAAAATATGTTTTTTGCTTAGTGTCCATGGAGGCACAAGTCTGGTTATTCTCCAGACCTTTTCTTTGTCTTTTTCCCCCCTCAAGTGACCACATTTTGGAAATTACACCACTCTGGGAATTAATCTACAGATACAGTGGTGATTTTGACTCAATGGGAGTCTTCCAGAAAAAAGCAGCAATGGATGTAGTCAAGTTAAAATTGCAATTTTCCATTGTAGTGGCCAGTACGTTGCAGTGCCTGTACATTGTATTGCCCATACAAAATATGTCTAGCTTGCGCTTCTGGAAACACACACCCCGTAGATTATGCAAGCTCTCATTAATATAGAAATGTCAGACATGTGGATGCTAAATGAGGTTTAGACATCTTTGAGAGGCAGAATGAACAAATCAGCAGCAGGTTAAGAATTGGTTTTAAATATTTTTGTACGCTGTCCCTCGTGCAGTATAAGATTTATACTGTTATTTTGGGTTTGGCTGCTATCATACACTAAAAACAGTTTTTTATACAAAAAAAACATGGATTTTTGTGAGAACTCACCATAAAATCCTTTTCTCCGAGATGCTCATTAGGGGACAAAGAGACTGTGGGTGTATGCTTCTGCCGCTAGGAGGCTGACACTAAGTGAAAAAAAGAGGTTAGCTCCTCCTCCGCAGTATACACCCTCGCCCCTATCGCGGGCGAAAATATGTTTTTTGCTTAGTGTCCATGGAGGCACAAGTCTGGTTATTCTCCAGACCTTTTCTTTGTCTTTTTCCCATGAAGATGTGACAGGGGCAACGGATCCTATTGAAAGGGTCCGATTTCCCCAAACCAGCAACGGTTGAGCACGTGAGAGTGTCGCCTCCACGTATCCTCTCCCGCGACGTGGGACGCAATGCCGGACTTAGCCCTGACCACCCCTAGGTATTGAAACCATGGGCTGTACAGAGGCACAAGACTAGTCGGCGGAAGAGGATCATCGGAGAGAGGGTCTGGGAGGGCTCCTGGAAGTCTTCGTGGAGCCCACAGCGCTAGCCATGCAGAGGAAGTCAGGCGGCAACCTGGAATGCCGCACCGGTCAGTAGCGCCATAACCGCCCCCCCCGCGTCACTTCCGCCCACCCTGCACTGGGCGACGATAGAAATTGAGGCCCCGGCTTCGGAGCGCGGCTAGGCCGCAAAGCGGAAGTACCGTCCCTAGGACCGTTTTCACAGGCTGGCGCGCACCGCAGATGTCGGCATGCGATTTGAAGGAAGATCCACGTCAGGGGGGGTGCGCAGGACTGGGGTAAGTGCCTGAGAGGCCACGCTACAGGGAAAAACGAGGTGCTACCTCCTCCCGATAGACCCAGCAGCGGACAGATACAGCATGTCCGAGAAGGAAAAGACGCACACGTTCTTTTACGCTGCATGCATCTCTTGTCGGGCTGCGTTTCCGCAGGCGCAAAGCAAGCATTTATGCGAAGCCTGCGATTCCGAACGCGCCCAGGAGCCCTCCCCTGCGACCGCGACCAATGTGTCAAATCCCCCAGTGTGGGCCTGATCACTGTCACAATCCATGGCGTCGCTTACGAGAGCAATAGAGTCCCTTCAAGCCCCAGATAAGGGCAGGGACTGTGGTTCGCTGTCTTTAGAAGGAACCTCCACCTCACTAGAGCCTCCGGGTCTGCACTCGCTCCCTCGTTCGCAGCAACTTGGGTAGCTAAGGCCATGATATCATGGTCAGAAACATTAAACAAGATTGCGCAGGAACAGGATCTACCTGCAGAGATTTCGGAGGTCGCAGGTCAGATGGCGATGGCCGGAGACTATGTAATTAATGCGTCTTTGGATGCGGCCAATTGTTCGGCATTTGCTGCCGCTAATGCAGTCTCTATCAGAAGAGCCCTGTAGTTGAGGACATGGTGAGCCGATTCTACTTCTAAGAAGTCCTTGACTTCCCTGCCTTATCAGTGCGGCCGCCTATTTGGGGAAAAGTTGGGCCAACTTATCTCCGACTGCACAGGTGGAAAGAGCGGGTTTCTCCCTCAGCAAAAGGTCAAACCGCTTTTTCCTCACCCTTTTCAGGCACGTTTTCGGGCCTTTCGCAACCCCGGGTGGACTACAGGGCCCAATTCCGCCGCCTCAGGCCGCCCCATCCAGGATAGGGAGCAGCAGGTCTCATGTAGAGCCACCCATTGGGGAGAATGCATGCTCAACAGGCCAGATCGAGAGGATCCAGTTCCCAAAGATCATCAGCCAAATGACTTGAGGCCTTTACCAGACGACACCAGCAGGGTGGGCGGCCGCCTACTCTGGTTTCATCACGTCTGGGCCAACGTCGCTCACGACGCATGGGTAGAAGAATTGGTGTACTCAGGTTACAAAATCAGGATCAGACATTTTTGGATGGAGTCTCTCCGTTTAGTCATATCGGCCATGGAGCAGGGAGAATACTTGGCCTCAATAGACATCCAAGATGCATATCTGCATATTCCCATTTTTCCTCCTCATCAGAGGTTCCTACGCTTCGCCATCAACTATCAACATTTTCAGTTCGTAGCGCTACCCTTTGGGCTAGCCACGGCTCCCAGAGTGTTCACAAAGGTTATGGCAGTTGTCATGGCCATACTGCATTCTCGAGGCATAGTCGTCTTGCCTTATCTGGACGACCTCTCGTTCAAAGGCCCTTCAATACGGGCTTGCGAGGAAAATGTCAGCATCACGCTGGATACTCTTGCCCGCTTAAGGTGGTTGGTCAATGCGAAAAAGTCATCCCTTGTGCCAGCTCAGAAGATCTCCTTCTTGGGAATGATCTTCGACACTTGCCGAGGGTTGGTCATTCTCTCTCGGGTGAAGGTACTGGCTCTCCGGCAGGGAGTCCGGGCACTTCGCCAACCAGTCCCTCATACCATCCGATCTGGGATGAGGATTCTAGGAAAAATGGTGGCAGAAATGCAAGCGATACCTTTCGCCCATCTCCATCTTTGCCCCCTGCAGCACGCCCTCCTGTCAGCTTGGGACAAGAACCCTTTCACGCTCGATGGGCAGTGTCATCTGTCCTCTCAGGTCAGACAGTCTCTCGGATGGTGGATAGCCAGTTCCTCTCTGATCCAGGGGAAACCATTTCCCCCAGACCATTGGCTGGTGGTGACAACCGACGCCAGTCTCCTCGGCTGGGGAGCGGTGTTTCACTACCACACAACCCAGGGATGGTGGTCGCCACAGGAGGCACGCCTCCCGATCAATTTATTGGAGATATGAGCAATTCGGCTGGCACTTCAGAAGTTTCATCACCTCCTAGCAGGCCGCCCTGTCCGAATTCAATCGGACAACGCCACGGCGGTGGCTTACATAAATCACCAAGGGGGCACTCGCAGCAGAGCAACCATGCACGAGGTAGGGCATGTTCTTCAGTGGGCCGAAGCAAACCACTCGGTGATTTCAGCAGTTCACATCCCGGGCGTGGAAAACTGGGCAGTAGACTTTCTCAGCCGGGAGGGTCTTGCGTCCGGAGCGTGGTCTCTACATCCCCAAGCCTTCCAGCAGATTTGTCAGTGGTGGGGTACACCGGATGTGGACCTGATGGCTTCCAGAGTGAACGCCAAGGTGCCCACATATGTCGCTCGGGCTAGGGACCCGCAGGCAATCGCGGTGGATGCGTTGGTTCTGCCATGGAACCAGTTTCGCCTCCCGTATCTCTTTCCCCCGCTACCACTACTTCCGAGAGTCGTCAAGAAGATCAAGACGGAAGGTGTTCTGGCAATCCTGCTGGCCCCAGATTGGCCCCGTCGGGCGTGGTACGCAGATCTAATGCTGCTACTCGCCGACGTCCCTTGGCGTCTACTAGAGCGCCCGGATTTACTTTCTCAAGGGCCGATTTGCCACCAGAGCTCAGGGGCCCTGTGTTTGACGGCGTGGCCGTTGAATCTTGGATTCTAACCCAGGCAGGGTTCGGGAGCAAGGTGGTCGCTACAATGATTAGCGCCCGGAAGCCTGCTTCAGCACGAGTTTACCACCACACCTGGAAGGTGTTCTTCGCTTGGTGTCGAGGCCATGGTGTTTCTCCGCTGAGATTCTCGATCCCCAACATCTTGGCTTTTCTCCAGTCGGGCCTAGACTCGGGCGTAGCCCCAAGTTCCCTCAGGAGACAAATATCGGCCTTATCCGTTTTGTTCCAGCGCAGAATTGCTACCAATTTGCAGGTGAAGACTTTTATCCAGGTAGTCTCCCATTTGGTACCTCCCTATAGGGTGCCGATGGACGCCTGGGACCTTAGCCTGGTACTAAGTGATCTGCAGGAAACTCCATTTGAACCACTGCAGGATGTGTCTTTGAGGTACCTTTCCTGGAAAGTGGTGTTCCTGGCGGCCATCACTTCTATCAGGCGGGTCTCGGAGCTGGCGGCCCTATCCTGCCGAGCTCCGTTCCTCACTTTCCATAAGGATAAGGTGGTGCTCAGACCAGCCCCTCCTTTTCTCCCGATGGTCATGTCCTCATTTCACATTAATGACGATGTTGTCTTGCCTTCTTTTTGTCCAGCCCCGGTGCACCGTGTGGAAAAGGCTCTTGACACGTTAGACCTGGTAAGAGCCCTCCGGAGGTATGTGTCAAGGACGGCACCCTTTTGTCAGACCGACACGCTGTTCGTGCTCCCCGAAGGGCGCAGGAAGGGACTCGCTGCCTCAAATCGACCATAGCCAGATGGTTTCGTTTGACTATTCAGGAGTCCTACTGCATTAGAGGCACGCCGATTCCAGCAGGGATCAGAGCGCACTCTACTCGGGCTGTGGGCGCCTCTTTGCCGCTTCGGCATCAAGCTTCGACCGAACTGGTTTGCAAGGCAGCAACCTGGTCCAGCCTGCACACATTTGCCAAACATTACAATATCCATACTCAGGCCTCAGCGGATGCGAGCCTGGGTAGAAGGATTCTCCAAGCAGCGGTGGCGCACCTTTAAACAATAGGTGTATGTAGCTTGGATCGGTAAGTCAATCTCCCACCCAGGGACTGCTTTTGGACGTCCCACAGTCTCTGTGTCCCCCAATGAGGCGAAGGAGAAACATGGATTTTTGTGAGAACTCACCGTAATACCCTTTTCTCCGAGACGCTCATTGGGGGACGCAGCACCCACCCTATTAGCCAGTTGGCTCTTGTTTTGTTTAAATTAATATATGTTTACTTATTTGATATAGGGGTGGTGTTTTTCGTTGGACATGTTGTACCTGTATTAAAGCTGATTTTGTTGTCCTCCTACTGCTTTGGCACCAAACTGAATTCCGCCCGCAATAGGGGCGAGGGTGTATACTGCGGAGGAGGAGCTAACCTCTTTTTTTCACTTAGTGTCAGCCTCCTAGCGGCAGAAGCATACACCCACAGTCTCTGTGTCCCCCAATGAGCATCTCGGAGAAAAGGATTTTATGGTGAGTTCTTTTTTGTATAAAAAACTGTTTTTAGTGTATGATAGCAGCCAAACCCAAAATAACAGTATAAATCTGATACTGCACGAGGAACAGCGTGCAAAAATATTTAAAACCAATTCTTAACCTGCTGCTGATTTGTTCATTCTGCCTCTCAAAGATGTCTAACCTCATTTAGCATCCACATGTCTGATATTTCTATATTAATGAGAGCTTACATAATCTACGGGGTGTGTGTTTCCAGAAGCGCAAGCTAGACATATTTTGTATGGGCAATACAATGTACAGGCACTGCAACGTACTGGCCACTACAATGGAAAATTGCAATTTTAACTTGACTACATCCATTGCTGCTTTTTTCTGGAAGACTCCCATTGAGTCAAAATCACCACTGTATCTGTAGATTAATTCCCAGAGGGGTGTAATTTCCAAAATGTGGTCACTTGAGGGGGGATCTGCTCTTCTTGCACTTGTGGGCTCTGTATAGGGAGCCCACAAACTATTCTATGATCATTTTTACTCCAAGAGTCAAATGGCGTATCATCTCTCCCGAATTTCGTCATGTGGCCCAGCAATACTGGACATGCACATATGTTGTATTGCCATGTTCATGACAAATTGTAACACATTTTGGTGCCACTTTGACCCATTTCTCCTTGTAAAAATGTAAAATCTGTGGCTAAAACAATGTATTGTGGTAATTATTCTTTGTTCATTGCCCAATGCTATACATTTCTGCGCGGCACATGTGTTGTTAATATGATTACTGCACTCCCAGATGAATTAATTGGGAGGCGTTGTTTGTAAAATAGGGTTACTAATGAGGGGTTTTGCTGTACTTGCACCTCAGGGACTCTGCCAATGTAACATGGCATCCTCAAACCAGAACAGCAAAATCTCCACAATAATTTGGTGCGCCTTTAATGCTGAGCTTTACACTGTGCCTCAAAAATAATTTTCGACCACGTTTGGGATATTGGTGCACTGGGGAGAAATTGCACAACAAATTGTACTGTTTGTTTTCTCCTATTTCCCCTTTGAAAAGTACAAACTTGGGGTAAAAGCAACATTTTAGTGGAAAAAATTACATGACACATCTAGATACATTCCTTGAGGGGTCTAGTGTCCAAAATGGGGTCACTTGTGGGGGTTTCCACTGTTTCGGTACATCAGGGGTTCAGTAAAAGCGACATGGCATCAGCTATCAATTCCAGACAATTTTGCATTCCAAAAGTCAAAAGGTGCTCCTTCCCTTCCAAGCCCTGCTGTGTGCCCAAACAGTATTTTTACCCCCCACATATGGGGTGTCGATGTACTCAGGAGACATTGCATAACAAATTATGTTGTGCATTTTCTCCTATTACCCTTGTGAAAATGCAAAATTTGGAAATAAATTAACATTTTTGTGGGTGCTTTAATTCCTGTGAAGCACCTGATGGGTTAATAAACTTCAATCTGATTTTGAGAACTTTGAGAGGGTGCAGTTTTTAGGACGGTGTAATTTTTGGGTACTTTCTGTTGTCATATAGGCCCCTTAAAGTCACTCCAAATGTGATATGGTCCCTGAAAAAAAAAAGGGTTTTGTAAATTTTGTTCGAATAATAAAAAATTTCTTATACACTGCTCAAAAAAATAAAGGGAACAGCAGAATATAACTCCAAGTAAATCAAACTTCTGTGAAATCAAACTGTCCACTTAGGAAGCAACACTGATTGACAATCAATTTCACATGCTGCTGTGCAACTGGAATAGATAACAGATAGAAATTATTGGCAGTTATCAAGACACCCTCAATAAAGTAGTGGTTCTGCAGGTGGGGACCACATCTCAGTACCAATGCTTTCTGGCTGATGTTTTGGTCACTTTTGAATGTTGGTTGTGCTTTCACACTCGTGGCAGCATGAGACAGACTCTACAACCCACACAAGTGGCTCAGGTAGTGCAGCTCATCCAGGATGGCAATTCAATGTGAGCTGTGGCAAGAAGGTTTGCTTTGTCTGTCAGTGTAGTGTCCAGAGGCTGGAGGCGCTACCAGGAGACAGGCCACTACACCAGGAGACGTGGAGGGAGCCATAGGAGGGCAACAACCCAGCAGCAGGACCGCTACCTCCACCTTTGTGCAAGGAGGAACAGGAGGAGCACTGCCAGAGCCCTACCAAATGACTTCCAGCAGGCCACAAATGTGCATGTGTCTGCACAAACGGTTTGAAACTGACTCCATGAGGATGGTCTGAGGGCCCGACGTCCACAGATGGGGGTTGTGCTCACAGCCCAACACCATGCAGGATGCTTGGCATTTGCCACAGAGCACCAGGATTGGCAAATTTGCCACTGGCGCCCTGTGTTCTTCACAGATGAAAGCAGGTTCACACTGAGCACATGTGACAGACTTGACAAAGTCTGGAGATGCCGTGGAGAGAGATCTGCTGCCTGCAACATCCTTCAGCATGACGGGTTTGGCAGTGGGTCAGTAATAGTGTGGGGTGGCATTTCTTTGGAGGGCCGCACAGCCCTCCATGTGCTCGCCAGAGGTAGCCTGACTGCCATTAGGTACCGAGATGAGATCCTGAGACTCCTTGTGAGACTATATGCTGGTGCGGTTGGCCCTGGGTTTCTCCTAATGCAGGGCAATGCCAGACCTCATGTGACTGGAGTGTGTCAGCAGTTCCTGCAAGATGAAGGCATTGCAGCTATGGACTGGCCCGCCCGTTCCCCTTACCTGAATCCGTCTGAGCACATCTGGGACATCATGTCTTGCTCTATCCACCAATGTCACGTTGCACCTCAGACTGTCCAGGAGTTGGCAGATGCTTTAGTCCAGGTCTGGGAGCCGGGAGGAGATCCCTCAGGAGACCATCCGCCGCCTCATCAGAAGCATGCCGAGGCATTGTACAGTAGGGAGGTCATACAGGCACGTGGAGGCCACACACAATACTAAGCCTCATTTTGACTTGTTTTAAGGACATTACATTCCACTTTAATTTTGTATGACTCCAAATCCAGGCCTACATTGATTAATAAATTTGATTTTCCATTGATGACTTTTGTTGTCAGCACATTCAACTTTGTACAGAACAAAGTATTCAATGAGAATATTTCATTCATTCAGATGTAGGATGTGTTATTTGAGTGATCCCTTTATTTTTTGAGCAGTGTATATTTTAACCCTTCCATATTTCTTTATATATGTTTGTGTGTGTATGTGTATATACACTCACTGGCCACTTTATTAGGTACACCATGCTAGTAAGGGGTTGGACCCCCTTTTGCCTTCAGAACTGCCTCAATTCTTCGTGGCAGAGATTCAACAAGGTGCTGGAAGCATTCCTCAGAGATTTTGGACCATATTGACATGATGGCATCACACAGTTGGCGCAGATTTGTCGGCTGCACATCCCTGATGCGAATCTCCCGTTCCACCACATCCCAATGATGCTCTATTGGATTGAGATCTGGTGACTGAGGAGGCCATTTGAGTACAGTGAACTCATTGTCATGTTCAAGAAACCAATCTGAGATGATTCGAGCTTTATGACATGGCGCATTATCCTGCTGAAAGTAGCCATCAGATGTTGGGTACATTGTGGTCATAAAGGGATGGACATGGTCAGCAACAATACTCAGGTAGGCTGTGGCGTTGCAACGATGCTCAATTGGTACCAAGGGGCCCAAAGAGTGCCCAGAAAAAATTCCCCACACCATGACACCACCACCACCAGCCTGAACCGTTGATACAAGGCAGGATGGATCCATGCTTTCATGTTGTTTACGCCAAATTCTGACCCTACCATCCGAATGTCGCAGCAGAAATCGAGACTCATCAGACCAGGCAACGTTTTTCCAATCTTCTACTGTCCAATTTCGATGAGCTTGTGCAAATTGTAGCCTCAGTTTCCTGTTCTTAGCTGAGAGGAGTGGTACCCAGTGTGGTCTTCTGCTGCTGTAGCCCATCTGCCTCAAAGTTCGACGCACTGTGCGTTCAGAGATGCTCTTCTGCCTACCTTGGTTGTAACGGGTGGCAATTTGAGTCACTGTTGCCTTTCTATCAGCTCGAACCAGTATGCCCATTCTCCTCTGACCTCTGGCATCAACATGGCATTTCCGGCCACAGAACTGCCGCTCACTGGATTTTTTTTCTTTTTCGGACCATTCTCTGTAAACCCTAGAGATGGTTGTGCGTGAAAATCCCAGTAGATCAGCAGTTTCTGAAATTCTCAGACCAGCCCTTCTGGCACCAACAATCATGCCACGTTCAAAGGCACTCAAATCACCTTTCTTCCCCATACTGATGCTCGGTTTGAACTGCAGGAGATTGTCTTGACCATGTCTACATGCCTAAATGCACTGAGTTGCCGCCATGTGATTGGCTGATTAGAAATTAAGTCTTAACACACAGTTGGACAGGTGTACCTAATAAAGTGGCCAGTGAGTGTGTGTGTGTATATATATATATATATATATATATATATATATATATATATATATATATAATGGTGTATATAATTTTATTTACAAGTGTAAATTATTTTGTGTGACATAACTCTGTGGTTTAAGATGAAGATTAAGTTTGAAAATGCATTATTTTCGTTACATTTCTGATATTTTCACAAATAATCGCCAAAACTATCTTCCTAACTTTACCACTAACATGAAGTACAATTTGTCATGACAATACAATCTCAGAATCAGTGGAATTTATTAAGGGTTCCAGGTTATTACCTAATAAAGTGACACTGGTCTGAATTTTAAAAAAAATGGCCTGGTCATGAAGGTGAAAACAGGCTCTGGTGGTGTGAAAGGGTTAACAGTTTTTACATTATTTTAGCACAAAAACTTGTATATTTTGCAAAATGTTACAAAGTGTGAATTTTGCAACTTTTTAAAAAGATTCCTTTTTTAAAAACATCTGGAAAAGCAACATTAATGTAAAAATCTGAAAGTTATCTAAACCACAAAAGACAATTTAAAAAGAGGCAATCGTGTGATAAATTTGTCGCATATCTTAACGTCATTAATTGAGATGTTTTCACGTCAAAAAATTGGTGGAGATGCAATAATGAATCACGCAATAAGTAAATTATATTATTGCCATACTAAAGATTTATTGAACTATCCATTTTGTATGTTATGTATGTATGTATATATATACATTTATATTTCATTTTGATAGCTTTAAATGTACATTTTTATGCAATTCTTACATAGGCAGATACGTGTTCTCCAAAGCTAATGGAAGGCGATCAAATTGTGCTCATCAACGGACGTGATATCTCCGAGCACACACATGACCAAGTGGTTATGTTTATAAAAGCCAGCCGGGAGTCCCACACAAGGGAGCTTGCTCTACTAGTCAGGCGGAAAGGTAATTGTTTGGGCAGACTTTTGCCATTTGTATTATAACATTATTTTACTATTTATTACTATGTAAGGTTTGAAGACTTACTGTACTTTAATTGCTTAAAAATATATGAAGAAATGAATCACTGCAATGTTCTGAATGTATTTAGATAATAGTCATTGTCTGCTTGATTCATGGCAATTTCTTGAAGGTAGATAGATACAGTAGTTACAGTAGTTGCCAATGTGTGCTTAAGGGGAGTCCGACACCCCCAAAATACATTTTAAATGTGCTGTATATGATGTTGTAGGGGACCTAGCCCCTATAATAACCATACTAGCACTGTACCTGGAGCTGCTGTGCGTCTTCTCCTCCCTGTCTCCTTTCTTCTGATGCTCTCTACACACATACACCCAGAAGTGCAGAAAGGAGGAGAATATGCGCTAGCGGCGGCACATACGTCACCAGCATTGAGACCATGCAAATACAATAAGGGCTCAGACTGTGCAGTTTTACTACTTAATTACGTTAAAATGCCACCCGCAATCAATACAGGCATGACATATATACTTATCTTTGGTAGTTGCTGCCCCAGAACTGTAAATGTTGTCCTGTTAAAATGATTGAAAATAAATAATATGCATTTATTTTTCAGTTGTAAAGCCATTTGGAGAGCTGAAGTCAGGCGATGATGCAGACTATCAGGGTTTTCCACCAGTCATACTACCCACTGAGTACTGCGACACATTGCAGGGATCAATGGAGCAACTTACTAAAGGCCTCGAGACTGGAATAGTTCTCATTCAGTTTGAGGTTAATTTTATTTTTATTATTAATTTAAAATTGAACGATTTTCTTTTTCATGATTGCATTTTTTTCTCCTTGACATGCCAGGGAAATTATTCTCAATGTAAATGTTGTGCAAACTTCTGTAACGGACAAATAAGCTCGTGAGTGGAATTTGTGAATTCACAATAACATGGCACTGGTCACCGCTTTTTCAACATTTGCTTCACCACAAATTTTACTCGAGTGCTTTGTGGTGTAGGACACACTACAGCTCATTACACATGAGACAGCAGCTTCGCTGTGTCCTGACGCGCCGTTGTACTGCCCCAAGCCCAACCATTTTGGCCGAGCTAGCCAAAACTGAAGGAAATATGCCAAAAGTTTATGTTGTGCAAAAATGTTGCAAATTTTCAAAGCATTTTTTTCCAGAATTCTAGTGTAATTGCTGTGATCAATGGATGCCATTGTGTTTTCAGCTTGATTCTTTTCAGTCACGGACACCATTCTAGCTTGAGATATCTACAGTTCATGAATTGAAGCCATACAATGATAGTCAAACAGAATCAGGGCTATCCAGCTGTTGTAAATAAAGTGATTACAGTTAAAGGGAGTCTTTCAGCAGGTTTTTGCCATATGATCTCAGAGTTGCATTAAAAAGGGGCTGAAACCCTGATTCCAGTGTCACTTGCTGGTCTGCATGCTCTCATTTTGATAGAATCAATTTTCTCTGTTGCCGATCTAGCAGTGCTTAGAATCAGAGCTTGACGTGGCATGTTGCAGAGCTCATGAAGCTAACCCTACCCACACCAGGCTCTGTATGTATATAGTCTATTGACCTCAAGCTGCTTATCAAAGGGGCTTTATGAGACCACTTGACACGAGAGAGCTAATCTAGTCAGTGATAATGTCCTGGTGATTAAAACAGTCATTGTATAAAAACCACACACAGCCTAATGAGTGATACATCCCTGAATCTGTATATCAGCCCCGTACATAATGCTCTCCTCAGATTACATAGCAAAAACTTGCTAACAGATTCCGTTTAACCCCTTTCCAACATGCCCAGTATATGTACGCCGCTGAGTTCCCGCAAACCGCTGTACATATACTTCCTGACCATCGCGCGTGCTCACGCTGACCGCCGCCTATATCAAGTGCGGATGTCAGCTCTGTGTGAGAGCTGACACCCTGCAGCAATGCTTATGATCGATGCTAGCACCGATTGCGAGTTTTTGACATCGACATCGATGGGCATCGCAGAGTGAGGGAACGCTATATCTATTGCCCTACAATGCAAAAGCATTGTAGAATATTAGCTCAATGCTCAGTCAGTGGAAAGCTGATGTCACATACTGACAAGCTTAAAAAAAAAAAAATTCTAAAAATATTTTAAAAAATCTCCCAAAAAATGTTAATTCAATAAATATGTTTATTTATGTAAAAATAAAGAAGAAAAGTACACATATTTGGTATCGACACATCTGGAACAACCCGACATATAAAACTCTCCCACTAGTTAACCCCTTCAGTGAACACCGTAAAAAAAAATAAATAAGGCAAAAAGTGGAATAAAACGCTATCAAAAAGACAAATGTAAATAAAAATGGTATATCTGAAAACATCATCTTGTTCCGCAAAAAACAAGTCACCAAATGGCTCAATCAGCGGAAAAATAAAGAAGTTATAGCTCTCAGATTAAAGTAATGAAAAAATAATAATTTTTTCTATAAAACAGTTTTTATTGTGTAAAAGCACCAAAACATAAAAAAAATAAATGTGATATCTCTGTAATCATACTAATCTGAAGAATAAATCTGCCTTATCAATTTTACCAGACGTGGAATGGCATAAAAAAAATCCTGGATTTCTGGTTTTTGTTAAGGCCTGTTTCACACATCAGTTTTTTCCCATCAGTCAAGATCCGCCAATTTTTGTAAAAAACGGATCTGCCAAAAAAGGGGCGGATCAGTTTTTTTCAACCATAGACTTACATTATTGGCGGATCCTGACTGACGGTCTTCCGTCACACACGTTATTGTACGGATCCGCCAAGATTTTAGCGGCACCCGGGCGGATGAGACGGACCCTGCAACGTTTTTTGCAGTGACGGTCCGCTATTTTCACTCCGGGAGGGAATTTACCCCTTGACTACCATCCCGGGAGCTGCTAAAATCTCTCTCCCAATATCTCCTCTCGGCCATCTCTGCAATGCCGCGAGATTGCGCCGATATCTTCTCGCGGCCATCTCTGCAATGCCGCGAGATCGCGCCAATCTCTTCTCGCGCCCATCTCTGCAATCGGGAGCGGGTTCCTTTAAATTCTAACCTTCCCCGGATCCGTCCATCCGCCACTCCGGTGACACCCGTTGCTGTCAGTCCGCCTACGGATCCGTTTTCCGCTATTTTGGCGGATTTCGACTGACCTTAAAAACTGATGTGTGAAACAGGCCTTATTCTGCCCTTCAAATATCAGAATAGAAAGCGATCAAAAAATGTAATTTGTCCAAAAATAATACCAACAAAAACAGTCAACTTATCCTTTGAAAAACAAGCTCTCACATGACTGTCAGCCAAAACATAGAAAAATGATAGCTGGCATAATATGGGGATGCAAAAACTTTTTTTTTTTTCAATAAAAAGTGTCTTGTAGTGCGTGACAGCAGCCAAGCATAAAAAATTCATTTACAGGTGCTTCTCACTAAATTAAAATATCATTAAAAATTTAATTTATTTCAGTTCTTCAATACAAAAAGTGAAACTCACATATTCTATAGAGTCATTACACACAGAGTGATCTATTTCAAGTGTTTATTTCTGTTTATGTTGATGACTATGGCTTACAGCCAATGAAAACCCAAAAGTCATTATGTCAGTAAATTAGAATACATTATAACACCAGCTTGAAAAATCATTTTAAAATCCAAAATTTTGGACTGCTGAAATGTATGTTCCATAAATGCACTCAGTATTTGATTGGGGAGCTTTTTGCATCAATTACTGTATCCATGTGGCGTGGAATGGAGGTGATCAGCCTGTGGCACTGCTGAGGTGTTATGGAAGCCCAGGTTGCTTTGATAGCAGCCTTCAGCTCATCTGCATTGTTGGGACTGATGTCTTCCATCTTCCCCTTGACAATGCCCCATAGATTATCTATGTGGTTAAGGTCAAGGGAGTTTGCTGGCCAATCAAGCACAGTGATACTGTTGTTTTTAAACCAGGTATTGGTACTTTTGGCAGTGTGGATAGGTGCCAAGTTCTGCTGGAGAATTAAATTTCCATCTCCAAAAAACTTGTCCGCAGAGGGAAGCATGAAGTACTCTAAAATTTCCTGGTAGACAGCTGTGCTAACTTTGGTCTTAATAAAACACTGTGGACCTACACCAGCAGATGACATGGCTCCCTAAACCATCACTGAAAACAACACCTTGGACCACGGAGCAACAGTTTAGGTTTTTTTGATAATATTTTCATTTAGTGAGACGCACTTGTAAATCTGGTATTACTGTAATCGCACCGACCCAAAAATAGTCACCTAATCACTTATACTGCACGAGGAATGGCATAAAAAATAAATAAAACCTATTCACCTGCTCTTGGTTTTTTTCATTCTGCCTCCCAAAGATCACAGTAAGGCTCAGCTTGCATTTATCCTGTGCTCTGCACTGAGCGCTTACTCCTGGGTTACTGTATAAGTCTCTGAAATGCGTGATTCAGATGGACCCCTGGCGGAAGATTCCCTATAATGAGGAAGATGGAGTCGCTGTGGATGCCGTCTGTCCTTTGATCCGGCGGTTTCCATCTTTTTAGACATCCATAAAAGCGTGACCTGACACAGTTTTGTGCACTTTTGAATAGGGCACCACTGAACAGAGGCCAGACGGAGTCAAGAGTAACTTTGCTGCCTTGTTATAGTGAACGTATTTCTAGTTTCCAAAATGGGGTCACTTGTGGGGGTTTTTCCACTGTTTAGGAGCTCTCCATATGCGACATAACACCCGCAGACCACTCCAGCAAAGTCTGCATTCCAAAACATCACTCCTTCCTTTCAGAGCCATACGGTGCGCCCAACAGTAGTTTTCCCTCACATGTGGGATATCGGTTTACAATTGCACAAAACATTTTTGGGTCCATTTTCTCCTGCAATCCTTGTGAAAATGAAAAACAATTTGGGCTGAGAACATTTTTGGGGAAAAATGTTGATTTTTTTTTTTTTTTTATTTTCACAGCTCAACATTATAAACTTTTGTGAAGGACCTATAGGTTCAAGGTTTCACCACACATCTAGATATGATGGGGTTAGTTTCCATAATGCTTTCACTTGGGGCTGTTGGGCTAGTTTTCACTGTTTAGGCACATCAGAAGCTCTCCAAACCTGACATGGTGCCAGCTACTTATTCCAGCAAATTTGCATTGAAAAAGTCAAATGGCGCCTCTTCCCTTCTGAACAGTCTGCCTACTCCAGCAAAATCTGCATTCCAAAATGTCACTCCTTCCTTTCTGAGCCCTGCCGTGCACCCAAACAGTAGTTTTCCTCTACATATTGGGATCGGCGTACTCGGGAGAAATTGCACAACAAATTTTGAGGTCCATTTTCTACTGTAACCCTTGTGACAACAATAAACCTTTGAGTCTAAAGTAAACATTTTTGTGAAAAAGTTAAATGTTCATTTTTTCCTTCCACATTGCTTCTGTTACTGGGAAGCACCTGAAGGGTTAATGTACTTCTTGAATTTGGTTTTGAGCACCTTGAGCGGTGAAGATTTTAGAATGTTTTCACTTTTGAGTATTTTCTGTCATATAGACACTTCAAAGTCATTTCAAATGTGATGTGTTCCCTAAAAAAATGGTTTTGTAAATTTTTAGTTGTAAAAATGAGAAATCTCTGATTAACTTTTAACTTCCTAACAAAAAAAAGTTGTTTAAAAAATTCGGCTGATGTAAAGTAGATATGTGGGAAATGTTATTTATTAACTATTTTGTGTGAAACAGCTCTCTAAGGGCATGAAAAATGTAAAGTTTGAAAATTCCTAAATTTTCTCCAAATTTAAAAAATTTTTCAATTTTTTTCACAAGCGCAAGTCATATGGAAGAAATTTTACCACTATCATAAAGTACAATATGTCACGAAAAAACAGTCACATTATCCATGGAATTTGCTGAAGCGTTCCATAGTTAATACCAGATAAAGTGATGTTGGTCAGAAATATAAAATTTTGCCTGGTCATGAAGGTGAAAACAGGTTCAAGTGTGAGTGAAGGTGTTAAATATACGTACCATACATCTGTCTTCATGGAGCCTGACAAAGACTTTTGATCTGTATACATGCTCCAAGGTTGGAGAGAATATCTTTCCTAATATTTTATCTCTTTCAGTTTTCTTTTTCTTGTTTCTTGAACCCGATATAGAATTAGAAAATGTTGCTAAAAAAAATATTCCTACAGCCATAGAAAGTACTATAACTATGACTTTTTTAAACCTACCTCTTTAATTTTTTAAACCTAATCACTTTATTGAAACCTGCCTCACAGTTTTAGAAGCTCTGGGATATAGAATAATACATATCTTCCAACCGTCCCGGATTCAGCAAGACTGTCTCAAATTGAGGGCTCAGTCTCGCAGTCCCGGCACGTCAGGTCTTTATCCTGACTTCTAATACTCACCTCTCTCCGAGTCATTATCGCTTCCCATGGTCCTTTCTCTATGAGGAGGCAGGGATGCATCTCTCTGCTCTGAGAAAAATGAGAGACACTGAATGTCTGGTCTGTTCGGTATGAAGAGATCCAGGATAGAGTCAGTCTGTGATGCCAAGAGATGAGAGAATCTGTAATAAGAGGGAATGGTCGTCTGTGTCAAAAGCGGACGACAGGTCCAGGAAGAAGACAGAGTAGTGTTTCTTGGATTTTGCGGTTGGGAGGTCATTGGAGACTTTAGTCAGGGCAGTTTCAGTGGAATGATACAGTCGGAAGCCAGATTGTAAAAGGTCAAAGAGAGAGCAGAAAGTGTGAGTACAGTTCAAGGTGGACGTGTGTTGTTCCAGTAGTTTTGAGACATAGGGGAGAAGTGATATGGGGCGATAGCTAGACACAGAGGATGGGTCAAGGAAGGGCTTTTTGAATATGGGTGTGGTTGAGGAATGTTTGAAGCATGAGGGGAAAGCACCAGTTGTTAGTGATAACTTGAAGAAATGGGTTACGGTTGAGATGAAGACTGTGGTGAGGATTGGGGTAAGGTGTGACTGGATCAAGGTCAAGTGCACAGGGTGGTGAGATGTGATCTTGAGAGTAGAGAGGAAACTAGTTAAAGTTTTAGGTTACAGTCACAGTTTCTTATCTTTTTGCCTCAGAGGAAATCAATTTGTGTCTGATGCCTTTAATTCCATGTGTAGTATAAAACACTAGAGTTAAAAAGCCCACCTATATTTTATGTGTGGAAAGTGAATATTTTACCTGTGACTGTTAAAACATATCTGCATTACATGCAAACCACTTTTAATTTTATCATCATTTATGTTTTACAGCAATTATATCGGAAGAAACCAGGCCTTGCTATTATTTGTGCAAAGACTGGTCAAAATATGGATAAAAACCGATATAAAGATGTATTGCCCTGTGAGTATGTATACCAAATTCTATCATTTTAGAAAAAAATACAAACAATTCAATTCTCCAGATATGTATAACGCATTCTTCAGAATAGCCTGTTCTGCTCCCATGAATGTGTTGTATTATCAAAATGCTTTAAATGGATTCTATCAGCTATACAGCTTCTTTCAATACATATTATCATATTAAGGAATATGCATGTCATAGAGGGGCCACTCCTTTTTTGCAACCCCCTTTAAGGCTGTGTGCACACGGTGCGGTTTCTGCTGCGTTTCCGCAGCGGTTTTGCCGCTGCGGAAACGCAGCAGTTCCGCTGACCAAGTACAGTACAATGAAACCCTATGGGGTTTCAAAAACGCTGTGCTGACGGTGCGTTTTTTCCCGCGCGGTTTTGCTGCGGTTTACAAACCGCAGCATGTCAATTGTTTGTGCGGTTTCCGCAGCGGTTTCATATCTCTACCATAGTAGAGGTGTGAAACCGCAGGGCAAAACCGCAGACCAAAACGCAGGAAAACCGCAGGTCACTTTACCTGCGGTTTTACCTGCGTTTCCGCGCGGAAAAAACCGCAGCGGAATCTGCAACGTGTGCACATAGCTTAATAGTAAAATGGGATCTGTCATCTGATAACAAATACAAACTGCATACAACATCGAATATATCTCTTATACCTGATAAGGCTGGTATACTTACTTTGAAAATCCATGTCAAAATGGCTATACAAATCTGATATTGCCCCCTTTACAATGCAGCCAATTTCAGTTTTTGTGTTTTCATTCTTTTCTTCCCAGAGCCATACATTTTTTATTTTTCTGTCCACACAGACATATGAGGACTTGTTTTTGTGGGATGAGTTGTACTTGTGAATTACACCATTCATTTTACAATATAGTGTATTGGAAAACGTGGAAAAAATTTCAAGTGGGGCGAAATTGTGAAAAAAAAAAATGCAATTCTGACATTGTTTTTTGGGAATTGCTTTTACAGTGTACTTTTTGTGGCAAGATTAAACTTGCAATATGATTTTGTTTATCAATCCGATTACAGCAATACCAAACATTTTTATTATTATTTTTGTGCTGAAAAAAAATCTGAAGTTTTTAAAAAAATATTTTTGGGATTGTGTTGCAATTTTCCAAGACCCATAACATTTTTCATTTTTTGGTCAGTGGAGCTGTGTGACCGCTTGCTTATTTTTTGCGGGTCGAGACAACGTTTTTATTGATACTAATTTGCAATAGATTTGGTGCTTTGATCTCTTGTTACAGCATTTTTTGTGGTATTGCAGCGACTAAAGCTTAATTTTGGTATTCTTAATTTTTTTTTGTTTATAGTGTTTAGCCATCTGGTTAATTTTATTCTTTTGATAGATCAGACTTTTCTGATTGTGGTGATATCATAAATATGTTTTTTTATTATCTTTATTTTTAATTGGAGAAAAAAGGGGTGATGTGAACTTTTATAGTTTTTTTTTTTTTTTAAATTTCATATTTTTTAAAACATTTTTTTAACTTTTCACTATATTTGTTAGACTCCTTAGGAGACCTGAAGCTGCAATCCTCTAATTTATTGTGCTATATACAGCAATGCCACAGTAATGCTAAGAGTTACACAGCAGCATTTAACAGGTTAACAATTGTGGGTTCCAATCCGCCCCACCGGCGATTGTTAGAGGCAGGTCCTGGCTGTAGCACACAGCCATACGGCGTATGTTGTGAAGGTGTTAAAATATGTATTGTATTGAGTCCAGCTAAATAGTGAGAGAGCTCACAAGTCAAAGTGTATTCAGTCTCTGGCCATCCATTACCTGACTGGCAGCTTCACATTGTACTAAGCAGTGTGAGATTTCAGCAGTAGCTGGGTGGAGAGACACCGTGGAGCTGTCTGGTTAGTTGAGTGAAGAATGAGTTTAAACATTCAAATTATGCAATCATTCTGACATGGCTTTACAAAGTAAGGGGCCAATTAAATATGATTATGTAGATAGTTTTGTAAAATCTGGTGACTGATCTGCTTTAAGTGGCCTTATATAGATGAGAGGGTGCTCAGTTGTGTTAAATAATAAACCTTTGTAATTAACGGGGTATTCTCAAAATCTCAGACTGCTTTAATTAGTTAGACAGCATGGAAATAAGCAAGCTTTCAACTGGCTTGCTTTATCTATCTGCTGTAGTCCTCATACAATACAATGAGTGCTTTTAGGCTGAGTGCAGACGGAGTTTTGAGCCCTGCGGATTTTTCCGTGCAGAATGGAAGAAAACCGCAGGTCAAATGACCTGCTTTTTCCTGCGGATTTCTTCCATTTTTCACGCGGTTTTCATGCGGTTTTTGTGCGGTTTTCCATTGCGGGTTTCCCCCTGCGGATTTGGTGACAGGGGAGATGGAAAACCGCACAAAAGAAGTAACATGCTGCGGATTTTGTACCGCGGAAAAATCTGCAGCGTCTGCACAGCGTTTTTTTTTTTTTACATTCATTTTAAAGCTACTGTACATCACAATGCGGATATGCAACGTTTCTGCGCGGTAAAATCCGCTACGGAACCGCTGCAAATCTGCATCATGTGCACATGGCCTTATACTTTATAGTGTACAGGCTGGCTTCCGTTGAGCTTGACCTCCAGACCCTGGCACAGAGTGAGCAGCAGTTACATTCCAGGAGGGGAGTTGACTCTTAAAATCCCAGTCAGCTCCAGTCCATTGATTTTTATACAGCAGTTATTTGTCCTCCTCATCCTCTCAGCTTCTGAAAAGACTTGGTATTTAATCACAACCCACCAGCTTTCATAGCCGGTCTCCTAATCATGGCTGTGTCCAGAGCTGTGTGCTTGTTCGAACGCTGTGTTAGCTCTATGTGTAAATAAAGTGATAATAGTGCAGTCTCCAGAAGAAACTATTGATGGCTGAATGTGGTATAGCAGAACTTCTGCTGAGTGGTCTACTTCTACTAATATTGCAGCTCTGCTTATCAGAGCTATCACTCAAGAAGGATAATCCGCTCTTCTAGGAACCTTGAAGTAAGGGCCCCGTTACACGTATCAATGTTCCAGCGATCCCACCAACGATCCGACGTGGATGGGATCGCTGGGACATAGTTAGCTGATCGCTGATGAGCTGTCACATAGAGAGACCCACCAGCAATCAGGACCAGCGACGCTGGGAGCTGGTTTCCAATGTAAACAGTGGGTATCTGAGAGCCGCGCGGCTCTTAGATACCTGCTGTTTACATTGGAAACCAGCTCCCAGCGTCACTGATCGCTGGTCTCTCGCTGCCACACACAGAGATGCGCGCTGGCCAGCTGGAGACCAACGATCAAAAAACTGCCCAGGACGTTCCAGCGCGATCAGCGATACCCGGCAGGGGGGGGGGGGGGGGCGGTCGCTGATCCATGTCACACACAGCAATCTCGCTGGCGAGATCGCTGTGACGTAAAAAAAATCATCGATCTCGCTGGCGATTTCGCTGTGTGTGACAGGGCCTTAAGGAAACTAAAGAGACTGCATTGCTCTGAGCTGCTCAAGAGACAGCTTGAGGATACCATTTTAAGTAATAGTTACAGATCCTCTGTTCTAAATACCATCCAGTGTATGATTCATATGTTGGTCAACATAAGTTATGTATTGTTCTGCAGGTTTTAATATGATTTATAGGCTTAATTTATTTTAATTTGTTTTATAGATAGTCTAAATAAGTCTATTTTCATGCTGTGTTCGACCCCTCCTGTGATAAGCAGCTCACTGTCTATAGATAATACATATACAGAGCCTGGCGTAGATGGGGTTAGCGGTCTTGGCACTGCTGCATTGTACATCTAAGAACTCTGTGTCAGAGCGGCCGCACCCAGTAAACTAAGTGATACATCATTGGGTTCAGGGTCTCTTTGTTTACATCATGCTACTTTTACATTAGGCAGCAAAACCTGCTGGCAGATTCCCTTTAATGAAAAGTTTATAGAATAGCACAACTCAATGAGGATTTCATATTAGAATTCTTGGCCAAACCAGAGAAAATAGGGTGTGTGATGAGGGCAAAGGTTAAAAAAAAAAATATTCTACAGAAACTACCAAATAATGCAAAAGACATAAATTATGTTCAATATGGCACATATAAAACAAGACATTGCACATGAGTTTCAATGATACCCACTTAATGTCCTGCACAGACATCCTTCACCCTACAAACATTCAATAATAAGAAACCTACTAGACTGTTTTCTTGATCCCTTAATGACCAGGCTACTTTGGCCTCAATGTCCATACATGTATTTTTCTTTTTGATTTTCATTGTCACATTCTAGGAGCCCAAACTTTTTTATTTTGTCATCGACATAACTATATAAGGGCTATTTTTTTTTACAGAAATAAGTTGTATTTGTCAGAGTGCTCTCCCTCTGTTGCACAGCTTTTATGCAGGGGTCACTGCTGAGTTAATTGAGCCGCTGTAAACATTGTCAGCGCTCGCTCGATCCCTTCTGTTGTAAGACAGTGAGAGCTGCAAGACCACTGCCACAGGGTGAATAATCACTGCCTTCCACGTGCTAATGGAGAATCGTATGTCTATTATCACCTGAAAAGGTAGTGATATTATGTTAAGCGGTCAAAGAGATAGTAGGAAAGAACATACAAGTATATCCAAGGCAACGTAATAACAGTAAGTAAATACAAAAGTAAATTCAATACAATACTATTAGACTTAGGGGCATGTTAACTAATGTTATATCACCATTGGTGGCCTACTCAGGGGTTAAGTAATTGCTTTTGGCATAACTTGTGGAACTATGAAGAAGCCACAACTCGTAGTGTTTTGCAGAGTGAGCGGCTCCCGTGAGTAAACTTAGATGTGTGATCGGTCACCGACTATTTAGTTAGGGAGTGTTAGATAGAAGTCGCAGCATATCCAAGAAGATTCCTGTTACTGAGTCTACCCATGGACTGATGGAGATTGTGTGAGCTCCTGTATATCGAGGGTCTGATAAAAATATGAATGCCATAGAAGAGCTATGTGAAATACTACTGGAACTGGTCTGAATCTTCACCTGCATTTGAATCAGAGTATTTGGTGACCTAGAAAGCTGATTAAATCCAGTGCCTGGACATCAGAATAACAACTCCAGTTGTTTACTGTTGAGTATATTCTGTCAGGGTGTCCGCTCTGAGTGCTCGCAAAGAGGACAGTGCACTGTGTACATATTGTTTTTGTTTAAGTGATTTGTCGTGTAAATATATATATATATATATATATATATATATATATATATATATATATATATATATATATATATATATATACATATTTCAAGGGGAAAACAGGGTACCCGGAATCTATTGTAATTAAGGCGGGAGTAATATTATATACCTAAGAGGACCATGTTTCATGGTCACGATAGAACCCCATATAGGTCCTGTACCGGATAAGGGAGGGAGTGGCAATATTTTGGGGTAGTCTTTCTCCTGTCCGTAAAGCTGGCACTTGGGATCTTTCAAGCTGCATAATTTGTAATGTGTGGTTTGTGATTGTAGTGACCCATATTTTGTTGGGAAGTAAAATCCTGTTTTCTCCTTCGCCTCATTGGGGGACACAGATACTGTGGGTGTATGCTTCTGCCGCTAGGAGGCTGACACTAAGTGAAAAAAAGAGGTTAGTTCCTCCTCCGCCGTATACACCCTCGCCCCTATTGCGGGCGGAAATCAGTTTTTTACTTAGTGTCCATGGAGACACACGTCTGGTTTTTTCTCCAGACTTTTTTCGTCTGTTTCCATGAAGATGTGACGGGCAATGGATCCTATTGAAAGGGTCCGATTTCCCCAAATCAACAATGGGCGAGCACGTGCGAGTGTCCCTCCACGTATCCTCTTCCGCGTCGTGGGACACAATGCCGGACTTAGCTCTGACCACCCCTAGGTATTGAAACAATGGGCTGTACAGAGGCACAAGACTAGTCCGTGCGGCCCCCACTGCTCCACCAATGCTTAGACTGCGGTGCTGCAAGGTGGCGGACGGTCCCTCTCCTCACCCCCTGAAGGGTGTAAATGGAGCTAGGGTGCCTGCACCGTCCTATTTTATCAAGGCCCCCTCACATACCTGCGCTCAGGCTGAAGAGGATCATCGGTGAGGAGAGGGTCTGGGAGGGCTCCTGCAAAGATCTCAGGGCTGGAGTCCCCAGCTGGCGGAAGCCACCGTCCATGCAAGGCTGAGGGTGGCTGGATCCGTCAGGCGGCGCCGCGCAGTTAGTGGCGCCATGTTTTTTGTGTACCGTGCCGCACGGTCGGGTAGGGGAAAAATTGAGGCCGGAGCTAGGCCGCGGCCGGAAGTTCCGCCCCTGGGGCCGCGCATCACTCCCGGTGGCTTCCCACAGCTGGTGGCGCGCGATTTGAAGGAAGCAGCCAGGACGGGGGGGCGCAGTATGTGCTGATAGAGAGGCCACGCTACAGGGAAAACGAGGTGCTACCTCCTCCCCACATCCCCAGCAGCGGACAGATACAGCATGTCCGAAAAAGCAAAGACGCACACGTTGTTTTACGCTGCATGCATCTCTTGTCAGGCTGCGTTTCCGCGGGCGCAGAGCAAGCGATTATGCGAAGCCTGCAAATCCAAACGCACCCAGGAGCCCTCCCCTGCGACCGTGACCAATGTGTCAAATCCTCTGGAGTTGGCCCTATCACTGTCACAGTCCATGGCGTCACTTAAGAGAGCAATAGAGTCCCTTCAGGCCCCAGATAGAGGCAGGGACAATGGCTCGCCGGCCTTAGAGGGAGCCTCCACCTCACAAAAGCCTCCGTCCTGCAGGGGCCGCTCTCACTCCAGGCAGACCCGGAGGAAACGAATCCACACGGTGTCGCCCAGTCCATCCGGTGCCTTGGCATCCGTAAGCTCTGCTTCTCGTTCCCCGTCACCAGTGGTTGATAGCAAGCAGACCTCAGATTGCGACTCAGACGAGCCCCTTGACCTGGACACTCCAGGGTCACGTGAAACAGTGGACAGCCTCATAGAAGCCGTCAATCAGACCCTGGAGATTGAGGATGATCCCGCAGCGGCTATGGGGCATAAAGTGGCATTTAAGCGAGTGAAGCGCCCGCACAGAATTTTTTCCTCTCACCCGGAGTTTGAGGACATAGTGCAGCGGCACAGAGAACGTCCAGACAGGCGTTTCTCGGGTCAAAAGACACTCGAAACAAGGTATCTGTTTGCTCCGGACCTCTGTAAAAGATGGATGGAATCCCCGATTGTGGATCCTCCGGTTTCGCGCCTAGCCACTAAGACCCTGCTATCCGTCCCTAGTGTTTCCTCGATTAAGGATTCCACGGATCACCATATAGAGAGCTTAGCTCGCTCAGTATATGAGGCGTCAGGGTCAGCGCTCGCCCCCTCATTCGCAGCAACTTGGGTAGCCAAGGCTATGATATCATGGTCAGAAACATTAAACAAGTTCGCGCAGGAGCAGGATCTACCTGCAGAGATTTCGGAGGTCCCAGATCAGATGGCGATGGCCGGACACTATGTAATCAATGCGTCTTTGGATGCGGCCAATTGCTCGGCACTTGCTGCCGCTAATGCAAATTCTATCAGAAGAGCCCTATGGTTAAGGACATGGCGAGCCAATTCTTTTTCTAAGAAGTCCTTGACTTCCCTGCCTTATCAGTGCGGCCGCCTATTTGGGGAGAAGTTGGATCAACTTATCTCTGACTCCACAGGCGGAAAGAGTGGGTTTCTCCCTCAACAAAAGGTCAAACCGCTTTTTCATCACCCATTTCAGGCACGTTTTCGGGCTTTTCGCAACACCGGGTGGACTACAGCGACCAATTCCGCCGCCTCAGGCCGCCCCAACTAGGATAGGGAGCGGCAGGTCTCATATAGAGCCAACCCATTGGGGAGAATGCGTACTCAGCAGCCCAGATCGAGGGGATCCAGATTCCAAAGATCATCGGCCAAATGACTCGAGGCCTTTACCAGACGACACCAGCAAGGTGGGCAGCCGCCTACTCTGGTTTTTCCACGTCTGGGCCAGTGTCGCTCACGATGCGTGGGTAAAGGAATTGGTGGCCTCAGGTTGCAAAATAGAATTTGTCAGATACCCTCCAAGACGGTTTTTTCTTTCCCGGCTTCCCAGGGTAGATGCCCAGGCAAGGGCTCTATTGGGAGCCATCAAATCGCTCCAGCACAACGGAGTCATTGTTCCAGTGCCGGAACACGAAAAAAATCAGGGGTTCTATTCCAACCTTTTTGCGGTTCCCAAAAAGGACGGGTCTGTCAGGCCTGTTTTGGACCTGAAGCTTCTGAACAAATTCATCAGGATCAGACATTTCTGGATGGAGTCTCTCCGGTCAGTCATATCGGCCATGGAGCAGGGAGAATACTTGGCCTCAATAAATATCCAGGACGCATATTTGCATATTCCCATTTTTCCTTCTCATCAGCGGTTTCCACGCTTCACCATCAGCGATCTACATTTTCAGTTCGTAGCACTACCCTTCAGGCTAGCCACGGCTCCCAGAGTGTTCACAAAGGTTATGGCAGTTGTCAAGGCCATACTGCATTCTCGAGGCATAGTCGTCTTGCCTTTTTCTGGACGACCTCTTGGTCAAAAGCCCTTCAATACGGGCATACCAGGAAAATGTCAACATCACGCTAGATACTCTTACCCGCTTAGGGTGGTTGGTCAAAGCGAAGAAGTCATCCCTTGTGCCAGCTCAAAAGATCTCTTTCCTAGGAATGATTCTCGACACTCGCCGAGGGTTGGTAATTCTCCCTCAGGAAAAGGTGCTAGCGCTCCGGTATGGAGTCCGGACACTTCGTCAACCAGTCCCTCATACCATCCGATCCGGGATGAGGAGTCTAGGGAAAATGGTGGCAGCAATGGAAGCGGTACCATTCGCCCAGTTCCATCTTCGCCCCCTGCAGCATGCCCTTTTGTCAGCTTGGGACAAGAATCCCTGCACGCTTTCAAGTCAGGCAGTCCATCGGATGTTGGTTAACCAGTTCCTCTCTGACCCAGGGGAAACCTTTCCCCCCAGACCATTGGTTGGTGATGACAACCGACGCCAGTCTCCTCGGCTGGGGAACGGTGTTTCGCCACCACACGACCCAGGGACGGTGGTCGGCACAGGAGGCACGCCTCCCGATCAACTTATTGCAGATACGAGCAATTCGGCTGGCTCTGCAAAAGTTTCATCACTTTCTAGCAGACCGCCCTGTCCGGATTCAATCGGACAACGCCACGGCGGTGGCTTACATAAATCACCAAGGGGGCACCCGCAGCAGAGCAACCATGCACGAGGTGGGGCACGTTCTGCAGTGGGCCGAAGCAAACCACTCGGTGATTTCGGCTGTCCACATCCCGGGCGTGGAAAATTGGGCGGCAGACTTTCTCAGCCGGCAGGGTCTTGCGTCCGGAGAGTGGTCTCTACATCCCGAAGTCTTCCGGCAGATTTGTCAGCTGTGGGGAACTCCGGATGTGGACCTGATGGCGTCCAGAGTGAACGCCAAGGTGCCCACATATGTCGCTCGGGCCAGGGACCTGCAGGCAATCGCTGTGGATGCTTTGGTTCTGCCATGGAACCAATTTTGCCTCCCATATCTATTTCCCCCGCTGCCACTACTTCCGAGGGTTATCAAGAAGATCAAGACGGAAGGTGTTCCGGCGATTCTGCTGGCCCCGTCGAGCGTGGTACGCAGATCTAATGCAGCTGCTCGCCGACGTTCCTTGGCGCCTTCCAGAGTGCCCAGATTTACTTTCTCAAGGGCTGATTTGCCATCCGAACTCGGGCCCTGTGCTTGACGGCATGGCCGTTGAATCTTGGATTCTTTCCCAGGCAGGGTTTGGGAGCAAGGTGGTCGCTACAATGATTAGTGCCCGGAAGCCTGCTTCAGCACGAATTTACCAGCACACCTGGAAAGTGTTCCTTGCTTGGTGTCGAGGCCGCGGTGTTTCTCCGCTGAGATTCTCGATCCCCAACATCTTGACTTTTCTCCAGTCGGGCCTAGACTCGGGCGTAGCCCCAAGTTCCCTCAGGAGACAAATATCGGCCTTATCCGTCCTGTTCCAGCGCAGAATTGCTACCAATCTGCAGGTGAAGACTTTCATCCAGGGAGTCTCCCACTTGGTACCTCCCTATAAGGCGCCTATGGACGCTTGGGACCTTAACCTGGTCCTAAGTGTTCAGTAGTAAGCTCCATTTGAACCACTTCAGGATATCTCCTTGAGGCACCTTTCCTGGAAACTGGTGTTCCTAGTGGCCATCACTTCTATCAGGTGGGTTTCAGAACTGGCAGCCCTATCCTGCCAAGCCCCGTTCCTCACTTTCCATAAGGATAAGGTGGTGCTCAGACCAGCCCCTCCTTTTCTGCCAAAAGTCGTGTCCTCTTTTCACATTAATGAAGATGTTGTCTTGCCTTCATTTTGTCCAGCACCGGTGCACCATGTGGAAAAGGCTCTTCACACATTAGACCTGGTAAGAGCCCTCCGGAGGTACGTGTCGAGAACGGACCCTTTCATCAGACGGACACGCTGTTCGTGCTCCCCGAAGGGCGCAGGAAGGGACTCGCAGCCTCAAAATCGACCATAGCCAGATGGATTCGTTTGACTATTCAGGAGTCCTACCGCATTAGAGGCACGCCGATTCCAGCAGGGATCAGAGCGCACTCTACTCGGGCTGTGGGTGCCTCTTGGGCGCTTCGGCACCAGGCTTCGACAGAACAGGTTTGCAAGATAGCAACCTGGTCCAGCCTGCACACATTTGCCAAACATTATAATATCCATGCTCTGGCCTCGGCGGATGCGAGCATGGGTAGAAGGATTCTCCAAGCAGTGGTGGCGCACCTTTAAACAAGAGGTGCATGTAGCTTGGATCGGTGAGTCAATCCCCCTCCCAGGGACTGCTTTAGGACGTCCCACAGTATCTGTGTCCCCCAGTGAGGCGAAGGAGAAACATGGATTTTTGTGATAACTCACCGTAAAATCCTTTTCTCCGAGACTCTCATTGGGCGACACAGCACCCACCCTATTAGCCAGTTGGCTCTTGTTTTGTTTAAATTTATATGCATTTACTAATTTGATATAAGGGTGGTGTTTTGGACATGTTGTACCTGTATTAAGGCTGATTTTGTTGTCCTCCTACTGCTTTTGCACCAAACTGATTTCCGCCCGCAATAGGGGCGAGGGTGTATACTGCGGAGGAGGAGCCAACCTCTTTTTTTCACTTAGTGTCAGCCTCCTAGCGGCAGAAGCATACACCCACAGTATCTGTGTCCCCCAATGAGCATCTCGGAGAAAAGGATTTTACGGTGAGTTATCACAAAAATCCATGTATCTGTTTCACAAGTTATAAAGAGAAGCTGGTTTGGTATCAAGTTGTGGATAGTCATTCATAGCAGCGCCATATCCCATTCTCAAACAACGACCGGCGTACTGGTCATTACATAAACACCACTGGTGGCATAACGCGAGGGGGGAGATAGCCGGTCCTCTCTGCTTGAAGATACTTTGCCCTGAATTTATTCTCTTCGGTTTCATTTTTGCATTCACTTGCTGTTATTACTTTGCCTTGGTTATATTTGTATTCTCTTCCTTCCTTAGTAATCCCAGACCCCTTATTTAGTACATGTGTAGGGGAAAGGGTGTCTGGGAAAGGGCACTTCTCAGACTGCTGTCCCATGTGTATCATTGCAGCTTGTGTTCTCTTTTTAATTATTTTTAAATTGTTGACCCTACATGTGCGGTTTTGAATAAACTGTATTTATTTGCTAGTTTGTGTAGTGTAATAGTTTGTGCACATATTACACTCTTTTTTCTATTTGTATTGTTTGGCCCTGTCCACATTAAAGGTATGTTGCAATTTACTTGTTTTGCATTCATTTTTAGCTTGTATATTACATTTTTCTACTTGCAGATGATACAACACGAGTAATTTTACAGGGAAATGAAGACTACATAAATGCAAGTTATGTGAATGTAAGTAAATACAAATTGTTGTAGCTGATCTGCGTGCTTGACTGTGAATGGAAATGGCTCTATCGCTCAAATAATCATCAAATAAGAAACGGTCTCAGTACTGCCTGTGGACAAATTGGTGTCTGATCAAGCTCCCACGTCTCATACATCCACCTCAGAAAAACTATCATTGTTATAAAGCTATATATAATCATCACAGAATAGATTTAAAACATGTGGCATTTACTATAACATTGATTTTATCATGCAGATTTATGAAATGTGCATTATAAAGAAATCGGCAAATGGGCCACAAGGTACAATATTTATCCACAGAAAAAGGTCCAATTGGAATTCATTCACCACCACAAATTGTTGACTGTTTTATGTACCCTGTATAAAGCTTCCTAACTATTTTGGGGGTATGGTATTTAAAGGGAATCTGTCACCAGTTTTTTTGCCAACTAATCAGAGAACAGCATATAATATACAGATAGTGACCCTGATTCCAGCAAGAGGTTATCACTAGAAAACTAGTAAACCTGCTGAGATGCAGTCTTCCATACTCATGAGCTCTGTATAACCCTGCCTACACCACTGACCAGCAGCTCTCTGTGTACACTGTGCATAGGCATAAAGCTAAGTCAGTAGTACACCACTGACAGCTTTCTGCCTTTGCACAGTGTGCACAGAGTGCTGCCGGTCAGTGGTGTAGGCAGGGTTATACGCATCTCAGCATTCAGATAACTGATAGATTTGCAGCAGATAAAATTGTGACTTCATCAGAAATCGAACTCCTCACTGGACTCTGGGTCTCTGACCCTATATCATGCTGCTCTCGGGCAGAAGATATTCTGGTGACAGATTACCATCATTTATATTTTGTTCAACTGTGAAATAACGGTATTAGGGCTTATTCTTTGTTTGACGAGAAATATTAGTTGTGCATGCTGTGTTTACTAGTAATTTCTTCTTTTTGAAGCGTGGCAGGATTTGAACCCAGCAGGGTAGCAGTGCTATCCACTGAGCCACTGTGCTGACAATGTCAAGTGTGAATACAGTTTCATAGTTTTTAAAGTTGAAAGTAGGCTAAAGTCCATCAAGTTCAACCTACAGCCAAACATGTTGCTCCAGGGGGCAGACACTAGTAGCTCCATATTGGGGGCATTTCTTCCTGACCCCTCATACAGCAATCAGACTAGTTTCCTCGATCAATGCCACATCACAGAATCTAGTGCCCAGAACCTATAATATTATATTTTTCAAGAAAAGCATGCAGGTTGTTCTTCAATTTTAGTAGTGAGCCAACCATTACAACATCATGTGGCAGAGTTCCAAAGAGTTTCACTGCTCTTACAGTAAAGAATCTGCGTCCGTCATTATGAAAAAAATTTCTTTACTGTAGACATAGGGTGCCAATACGTTTGGTCATGACTGTATTTGTACATTGTAATAAGTTCACCTCCTAAACCTTCGTTTTTCCAAACTGAATAACCCCGAGTGTAATAACCTGTCTTGGTATTGCAGACCCCCCCAGTACTCTAATAACCTTGGTCGCTCTTCTCTGCACTCGCTTTATTTCAGCTACGTCTTTCTTATACACTGGATACCAGAAATGTATGCAGTATTCTAAGTGTGGTCGCACTAGTGACTTATATAGAGGCAAAACTAAATTCTTGTCATGAGCACCGATTCCTCTTTTAATTATTTTATTAGCCTTGCCAGCAGCTGCCTGGCACTGGTCATTCAAGTTGAGTTTGCCGTTCATCCATACACACGTCTTTTTCAGTGGCATGTTTAGCGAGTGTTTAAAGGGGTTGTCTGGTCCAAATCGATAAGTCTGCATTCACTCTGAGTGACTGCAAATTTATGAATTCCCCCAGCGCATGCACTGTGTTCTGGAAGGATTTGCCAGTTTCAGACCCGGGACTCTAGGTTATGTATGCGTTTTACACAGGGCTGTGGAGTCGGAGTCGTGGAGTCGGAGTCAGAGCTCATTTTGGTGGATTCTGAGTCGATATAAAATGGACCGACTCCTAAAATGTATAATACATTGGGTACAGTAGTTAAATGCAGAATGTGCTGAATATTTTTTTCATAGGAATTTGGGAAAGTTATGAAAATGTCCTATAAATGTCTTTTCTATTCCTGACCTAAGGCTACATTCACACACAGCGTTTTTGCTGTGTTTTTTGAGGATACGTTTTTCAGCTGCAAAAGCAGATCAGCTTTTTAAAAAACCGCATCACCTGAAAAGTTTTTGAGCTCATAGATAATGTTTTCAATAGCAAAAGCAGATTAGAAAAACGCCACACAAACTGACATGCTCATTCAGCCCAAAAACGGATCCTCACAAAACAATGTGTCTGAATGTCATATCTTGAAACCCATTGACTTTGCTGGAATGCCCAGAGTCACTGCATTTTACTGTAAAAAACGGATCCGCAAAAATGCTGTGTGTGAATCATGGCCGTAGCCAGCGAGGGGCAGGGGGAGCAGGGGCACGCACCTATCAAAACTCACTTGTATGCTGCAGTGCTCCCGTCCTGCACCAGCTCCAGACTGCAGGGGGCAATCTCCCCTCCTCTGTCCTGCCTTCTGCCGTCTTCACCAGAGAGAGGATGGGGAGGTGTGCTTGCCCTGCACAGGATCCGATTCCTGGGCCCCGAGCTGGAGAAAGTGAGAAAGTTGTGCACATGCTGCAGCTGGCAATAAGAGATAGTCTGCAAGAGGGACATGCTGGAAATCTGATTGGAAAAATTAGGAAATTAGTTATTGCCGCCAGAACCCCTAAAATTGATTCCATCTTGAAGAGACGTGCTGGGAAAGGGACAATTGTCGATCAAGCCACTCGGTGGGGCAGCACTTATTTAATGATTGAGCGATTGCTTGAACTAAAACCATTTCTTATAGATATGGCGAACCCTCAGGTAACCCTAAATGAAGGTCAATGACTTGAAGGAATTGCTTAATCACCCATTTACCGTGACTAAAAAATTACAAGCTGAATATTTAACTCCTAGCATTTTCATAAGGGAATGGAAAAACTTGCTGTTTTGCCTGTCCCAAAGAGGAGGTTTAATCGCAGATGGCATTTCTGCTTCAATGAAACGGAGAGAGACACAGCTATTGGAAAATAAAATTTTTCTTGCAGCTGTTTGTGGACCCAAGTCATCGTATACTGCTTGATGATCAACAGCTTACTAAAGGAAAATAAGCTCTGACTGAGGTACAGTTAGGATGAGTGGCCTACAGGAGAACTGCCAGGCGCAAGAGGACTTGGGTCCTGCTAGTGCTGCTGCCATATCTTCATCCTCATCAGATGAGGAGTTTGATTTTGACAAGTATTTGGATGACATGGAGCAGGCAAAGCGTTGCCGCAAGGAAAAAGATTTCACTCCGTCTCCTATAGCAAGCAGATTGACCATATTTCAGCAAAATGTTTCACTTGCTCTCAAACAAATAGAAAAATTCAACCGTTCATCAAAACTGACTGTGCATGAGGCAATTCCTTTATACCCGGAAATTGTTAGAGATGTTGCCCATGTGGTTACGACTTTGCCTCCAACCCAAGTTAGTGTAGAGAGGTTGTTCTCTGGCCTTAAAATTATTAGGTCAGATTTGAGGTAATCTATGAAGGAGTATCTGATGGAGGCGATTCTATTTCTTAGAACAAATTCATAGACTGCACAAATGTTATTTAGTATGTTTTTGTTGAAAACTGTTTTTTGCCACTTACATAGTTTATTACATAGTGATATATATATATATATATGTGTATATATATATATATAATTGATATTACATAGTGTATTACATATTTACAATTTATTACAGTTTTTTGTGTTCTAAAGTTGTATTCCATTAAATATATATTATGTTCTATCTAAATATTTTGATTATTGTATCATAAAAATGATTAAATGTTTGATGTTCACATTGTACTACAATAAATTTTTCACTTAAATATAAGCAATACATGTCGGAGTCGTGGAGTCGGAGTCGGTGTAAGGGAAATTGAGGAGTCGGAGTCGCAGGTTTGGCTTACCGACTTCACAGCCCTGGTTTTACAGACTCCCGGCTAATGGGCGTGGCTTAGCTTCCATACCCATGTATTGAGTGAGGCCACGCCCTTTATAGTGACGATGTGGGTCAGTGGATGTGGCCGTCTAGAGAGTGCGTACTCGCTCTATACAAGTGTATGGAAGTGAGGCCACGCCCACTGGCCACGAGTATGTATAATGCATATGTATAATACATACATACCCTCCAGTCCCGGGTCTGAACACGGCAAATCCACTATTTATTATGACCCAACCCAGGTGTGTTGCATTAATAACCACCCTTTGTTTCCTATCCCTGAGTCAGTTGTTAACTCAGTTACACATGTTTTCCCATTATTCTCATGTTATGTACCAGCCTCTTGTGTGGCACCGTATCTAACACCTTTCAAAAGTCCATATAGTTAATATATACAGAATTTCCCTGGTTCAGGCTCGAACTTCCCTCCTCATAGAGCAATACCTGTACCACAAGACAGTCGGCGGTTTGTGATAGTCCTATTTTAAGGCCCCTGTTATTATGGAATCTGTAAATATTAAAAATAATGGTCTGTCTGTCACAGTACTTGGGGGGGCGGGCTGTATGTCATCCAGTCCCGTGGATTTGTCTACTTTAGTGATTTTGAGGTGGCGTCGTATTTCCTCCTGGGTTAAGGAGTTGACATTTAATGGAGAATTTCTGGTATCCATGATCATGTTGTCTGTCATGTGATTTTCTTGTATAAATATCACCAATATTTTCAATCTTAAGTATTTATACCAAAAAATCAGACATGGAACAAACACAAAGTAACCAAAGGCTTTATAGAAAGGTTAAAATGAGTATTTTATTTATTACAATAGTTATAAAAACAATGACTAAGAGTATATAAATGTTAAAATGGGGTATACAAATACAGGAAAGGAAGGTGGGTATACCTGAGAGTAAATGGCGTGTAAGGTTCTGCAATAATATATCGATCAATTAGTTACTTACAAATAAGGCTCTAATAGATGATTAAAGGGGCTCGCATATGGTACCCATAGTAATGAGTTCATAAAAAGCTAGGACAGATATGGAAATAACTCAATAGTAAACCTGTAGAAAATCAGGTATATTTAACCACAGGAGTTTTTCAAATTTAATATAAGAAAAGTCCTGAGAGATTAATTTAATCATATAACGTGTTTAAAGGAATAACACATGTATATAAGCATAATATAACAAACAGTAATATCGAAGATGAAATTACCACCAGTGGCACGGACCAGGGCCCCACCACAACCGGCGCACGTTTTGCTATGGAAAGATTTGTCCTTACTTTACAGAGAAAGGCGTTTAGCAGATTGGCCCTCTTACACCAAGACTATTTTTGAGTGGGCCAATACTATTGGGTCGCCCTCCCAGGGCTGTGGTGTACTCGGTACCGGGCCGGTATCAGTGGGATGTGTCACAGCAGCGGTGACCCGGACCGTGGCCCTGGGCGCCCAAGTAATAGGGGAAGATGTTGTGAATGGTAGAATGTAGTTAGATGAATAGTTCGTGACGCCACCTGTGGTGTTCGGCAAGGGAGGTGTAAGCCGACGCTGCAGACAGATCTTCCGGGACAGATTGTGTGGTGCAGCAATGATGTTATAGCCCTCCACAGGCAGGGCTGTTGTCCCAGGGCAGTGTAGATGTGGAGACACTTAGATGGTGTAGTGTCTGGCGCAGGGGATGTAGCAGTGCCAGGCGGACGGACGCAGGAAGGAATGGAGGACACCAGGGCATGTAGAGCTCGCTTCTGTGCCGTGTCCTCCGGGTCAGGGACCCAGTCAACCCCCAGGCAAGATGGAAGGCTCCCTTCCACACGCCGCCAACATATGTGCCTTTTCTGAACGTCTCCCCTATAGCGCCTTTAAGTGTGAAGATCTCCTAGTACTAAGTTACACTGGAGTTCCTCCTGACAGATGTTCCCAAGAACTCTACTTGCACGGCAGACAGCTGTAGCCTGCTTCGGGGACTCTCTACTCCTAAGTCCCGGCTCTCTATCCGTATTGCTGTTGTGCCCTCAAGTCTTAGATGGGAGTAGTGCATTTACAGCCCACTACTCCACCGGTGTCTGCTGCAGAACCATTAGTGTCCATACAATCTCGGGGACCGGGCCCCAGCCTTGCGCTTAGAACTTCTAGGCAGGGTTCTTCCTCTAACCCACGTCCTCTGTGGTCCCTTTTACTCCTACGTTCCGTACTTGTCTTTCCTATGGAAGCTCAGGCTTCAGTTCAATGTCTTTCTCCTTCTTTCCTTTCCCGTGCCAGCTGGCTCAGGTCAGCAGCTGCAGCACTCCTTCCTCCATCCCTCTTCCAGGGATCCCCACTCCTCTCCGAGTGGCTTCCTCTCTCCTACTCTCCTTCTGACTGACTGACCTGTAATCCTAAACCATCCCGCTCTTTTATGTATTCTCAACTCCACCCACCTCCCAGCATGTCTAGTGTTCCAAGCAGGGAACCACCAAAGGTGCTCTGCTTCTCTCTAAGTAAGGAGCCGCAATGTGGTTTTGCTGAACTACTCTATTGTGTGGGGTGCGAGTGTTGGAGCGTGGTCAGGAGCCCCCAACTTACCTGGATGGTGGGGCACCACACCTTAGGAGAAGGTGCAGTACCTCTGTGGCGACTGAGCCTCAGGGGCGCCACACTATCATTTTTTAGTTTCTTACTATTTATATGGTTGGAAAAATATTTTTTTTACTATAATTATTTAACATACTGGACTGCATATTTTTTTTGGTGCCATTTGTGTTAATAGGGCTTCATGCGTATCGACACTTGTAAGTGTCTTTTTCAAGGTGAGCATAAGTATGTGTCGATACTCGTGGGTTTCTCTCATGGACTCTTAACATCACCACTGACCGCACCGCTGCTATTCAGATGACGGGACGACTGACTGGTTCCCCTAATCACTATTATATGGGGTGACGTATTCAGCTTCTATAGCCCAGCATGCAGGATGCATTGGGCATCATTGTGTATTTACTATTAACCCCTTTCTTGTGGCATTCAGCCGTTTGGCTTATGGTAATAATCAGGGTTTAACTTTTGCACTGCATGCTCCATATATGGGGGCTACTCTGGTTTATAATCTAAGATTGTTGGTTATATGCTAGCAGCATTTATTCAGAGTTATTTTTCTCTCTGCACTTTCAGCATTTGCGGTCTACTGATATATTAAAATCTATTGTTATATTCTGTCATCTTTTGGAGAGTCCATTTATGATCTTTTGGATGTTTTAAATGTGTGCTGTTTTTGGGCTTGCCATTAATAAAATATGCTCTTAGTTTGTACCTATTGATACTGTGTGGTGATCCTATTTTTTTGCATGATTCTTTTCCTATTTTTGGTTTCTATATATGTCATGCAAGAGATCCCCCAGTGAATATAGACTCTAATTATTACTGCTGTGATAAGTGCCCGCTTGCTCTTTTCATATAAGAAAATTTATTCTGGCTTTATTTACAATACAACTATAGGATTAGTAATGGATAGGTGTCTTATAGATGCCTCTCCATTACTAATCCGTGGGCTTGATGTCACTGGAGAATACAAAGGTGACAACAACCCCACATATATTACCCCACTTGCCACAGGGTAAGTGAGAAGAGCTAGGCAAAGAGCTAAAACTGGCACATCTAATAGATGCACCTTTTCTGGGCAGCTGCAGGCTGCTATTTTTATGCTGGGGGCAATATCTATGGCCCCTTACGAACCTGCGAATACCAGCCCCCAGCTGTCTGCTTTAACATGGGTGGTTGTCAAAAATGGGTGGACCCCACACCATTTTTTAAAATTATTTAAATAATTGTAAAAACTGGCATGGTGACCTTTCTGTTCTTGATAACCAGCCTTGTTAGCTCTGACAGCTGGGGGTTGCAGCCCCCAGCTGTCCGCTTTGCCTGGCTGGTTATCAAAAATACAGGGCAACTCACGCCGGTCTTTATTTAGAGCGCAGGCCCCGGCTAATGAATACTCCCATCAGCCGCGCTTTCTCTCGCTCTTATTAGTGGCAGCAGGCATAGGCTGATGGGAGCAACATTTAACAGCATGGGAACCGCCGCTGCCTGACTGGCGATAATGATTTTATCACTGACCAGAGGCAGTGTTTGCTGCAGCGTTTCAAACACTGGACGTTTGGGCCCCCCATTTACGTGAATGGGGTCCGGGCTCAGGTACTGTTCTGGTACCCGGACCCAAACTATTTTTAACTGTTGGGCCGAACCCGAACTTGCAGGGGTCCGCCCATCTCTACTCATGACAAGACATAGGACACAGCTAGAATACATATGATCAAGTTTTAGATTACCGTATATGGTGATAAATTAATTATACAACTCAAATAAATCATTAAGTATGTTAAAGCATGCAATATAATTACACTGTGTTCCCAAGGTTTTGTCCCTCGGACAATTTTGAGTGTTCCTGATAAATTTTTTCATGCCGATTTCAGAAATGACGTCGGATTTTTCCTCTCACGTAAGGTTTTTGAGAAATGATACGAAACATTATAATATTCTGTTATAATTCTGAAAACTCATATATGAACTTTTTTCTGAAACAGTATATCCTGAATTTTACACTGAAATAACTTAAATTGCTGATCTACACATATGCAAGCACTTATAATGCGAATTCCGCGCAAGCGCAGTGAATTATTCGGCTGACCGTGTACGGAGCATACCACATCTCCTGGGCAGGGGAGGAATCAAAAGACAATACTGACATTACAGCAGAGGATCACAGAGGATTCATTTTGTGAGGTAAAATATTTCACTGACTATTTTTAAACAATATTTTACCTCACAAAATGTATCCTCTGGGATCTCTAGAGAGCACAGACGGGAGAAGTCAGAACATGGGGACAGAGAGTGGATAGGTGGGTGAGCACAAAGGGGTTGAAAGATTCTTAACGCTGCAAAGCCTTCCCCCATCGTGACATTACCACCCTCCTGATGCGATAGCATCGGGCCTCCATCTTGTTACTATCATATATGGGATTCGCCTGAATACTTTTCATTGTAAAAACTTATGAGTTATTTAGAAGAAATGTCGCATTGGTGTCTCAACAGCAGTGATAATTTCTGCTACGTATACAGAGAATATACAATGAAAGCACAAAAGAAGGAAATGACTCCACTTGTTAAGAAAGCATATGAACTTTGAATGTTCAATTGGAGATCAGGACAAACAGTGGGCACCTCATATATGCTGTGCATCTTGTTCTAGAAGTCTTAGAGCATGGCTGAATGTATCACGAACTTCAATGCCATTCGCTGTCCCAATGATATGGAGAGAGCAGAGAGATCATGTAACAGATTGCTACTTCTGCCTTACAAATGTAACATGATATTCAGCAAAGAACAAGAAATCAATAGAATATCCTGATCTTCCTTCAGCCATAAGACCAGTGCTGCACAATGAAAGTCGTCGTGTTCCAAAGCCGCCCAAAGTATGGACAATGGAGGACGACGAAGTTGAACTAACCATATGAGTGGAAAATGAAACTGCTGCAGACCCAGACTTTGAGCCTTCTACCATCTATCCACATCTGTTCAGTCAAGCTGATCTGAGTGACTTGGTCTGACATTTGAAATTGTCAAAGAGGCCGGCAGAATTATTGGGTTCAAGGCTACAAGAACGGAATCTCTTATTACCAGGAACAAGAGTTTGTTTTTCGCAGTTGTCAAGAAGACCTTATTCAATTTTTCTCCTTCTCCTCATTGGGGGACACAGGACTGTGGGTGTAAGCTACTGCCGCCAGTAGGCTTACACTAAGTGAATGAAAAAAAGGTTAGCTCCTCCTCCGCAGTATACACCCTCGCCTCGATTGCAGGCAAAACCAGTTCTTTATTAGTGTCCTAGGAGGCACACGTCTGGTCTTTTTCCAGACTCGCTCTCTTTTTTTTTTTTTGTTTTTTCCATGAAGATGAGACTGGCAGCGGACACTATTGAAAGGGTCCGATCTCCCCAAACCAACAATGGGCGAGCACTTGCGAGTGTCGCCTCCACGTATCCTCTCCTGCAATGTGGGACATGATAACGGACTCTCCCTGACCACCCTAAGGTATTGAAACCCTAGGCTGTTCAGAGGCACAGGTAGTCCGTGCGGCCTCCCACTGCACCACCAATGCAAGGACTGCGGTAGTGGAAGAAGGCGGACGGTCCCTCTCCTCATCCCTTGGAGGGAGGATGGAGTTGGGGTGCCTGCACCATCCTTGATTTTTTGATGCAGCCCCCCTTCCCCCCTAAACTGAGGATCAGCTGGAGCTCCAGGGGTGAGGCGCAGAAGGAGGTGGGCTGGGAGGGCTCCTGAGACCCCCAGGGTCAGCACATCCTGGATCCCTCGGCTGCAGCACGGGTTCGGGTGCCAGCATGCGCCCCCACAGCTGTAGTGCTCGGCAGCTCACGTCCTGCCAGGCCTCTGTTTCTGGCGGTCCCGCCCCTGTGTCCGTGCGGCCGCCGTAAATTTAGTCCCTGGCTGTGCCGGTACTAGGCCGCGGGCGGAAGTCCTGCCCCCGTGATGCATGTACTTCCGGCAGACCCGCCCCCGGAGCCTCGGGCGGGCGCCGAAAAATTTAGTCCCCGGCTTCAGCCGGCGCTAGGCCGCGGGTAGAAGCTCTGCCCATATGACGTCACCGGCGGCTCCTTCCTCCGGCAGGACCGCCCACACGCCGAGGCGCACTTTTTGAAAAAGGGTGCAGCTGTTCGGCAGGCTGGACACCTAAGGGGATCCAAGAAGGGGGACACAGGACTGGGGTAAGTGCTACCCCCAAAGGAGGAAGGCCACCCTCTGTGTTTTGCCAGAGGCTAAGCAGTAGCCCCCCCTGCAGGAATATCACCTAAGCAGGGCTACCATGTCCAGAAAGGCTAAGACGCACACGTTTCTGTATACTGCGTGCATCCCCTGTCGGCCCGCCTTCCCACATGCACAAAGTAGGCAAATCTGTGAGGCCTGTGAGTCCGAATGTGCCCAGGAAGCCCTCCCCTGCGACTGAGCCCAGGGTTCCTAGTCCCCTGGAATGGGCTCTGTCACAGTCCATGGCATCGCTTACAAGAGTAATCGAGTCCCTTCGAGCCCCAGATAGGGGCAGGGATAGCGGCTCGCCTGTCTTAGAGGGGTCCTCCACCTCACAGGAGCCTCCGGCCTGCAGGGGCCGCTCTCTCACTAGGCAGACGCGGTGGAAACGAACCCACACAGCGTCTCACGGTCCGTCCGGTGCCTCGACATCCGTCAGCTCTGCCTCTCGCTCGCCCTCGCCAGTAGTCGATAACGAGCAGAGCTCAGATTAGGACTCGGATGAGCCCCTTGGCTTAGTTACTCCGGGTTACCAGGAAAGAGTGGACAGCCTTATCGAGGCCGTCAACCAGACCCTAGGGATTGACAATGAATCCACCCTGGCCTCAGGGCACAAAGTGTCATTTAAGCAAGTCAAGCGGCCTCATAGGGTATTTGCCGCTCACCCAGTGTTTGACAACATAGTACAACGACACAGGGAATGGCCGGACAGGCATTTCTCAGGCCAGAAAGTGCTCGAGGCAAGATACCTGTTTGTCCTTGATCTTTGTAAAAGATGGGCGGAATCTCCGGCGGTAGATCCACCCGTGTCGCACTTGGCCTCTAAAAACCCTGTTGTCCATACCTAATGGTTCCTCTATCAAGGATCCCACCGACCATCTCATAGAGAGCCTGGCTCGCTCAGTATTTGAGGCGTCGGGTTCAGCACTCTCCCTCATTCGCAGCAACTTGGGTAGCCAAGGCCATGGGTTCTTGGTCTAAATCATTAAACAGAGGCTTGCAGGGTATGGACCTGTCTGCGGAGGTAGCGGATATTGCTAATCAGATTGCGTTGGCCGCAGACTTTGATTAATGCGTCTTTGGATGCGGCTAGCTGTGCACCACTCGCCTCAAATGCAATTTCTATTAGAAAGGCTCTGTGGTTGAGGACTTGGTTAACTTCGTTACCTTATCAGAGTGGCCGCCTATTCGGTGAGAAGTTGGACCAACTTCTCTCTGACTCCACAAGGGGCAAGAGCAGTTTTCTCCCTCAACAAAGGGTTAAACAGCCTTTTCAGCAACCAACTCCGCCAGCTAGAACAGGGATCGTGGCTGACACAAATCACCAGGGGGGCACCCGCAGCAGGGCAGCCATGCACGTGGTGAGGCACATCCTTCACTGGGCCGAGAGGAACCACTCTGTGATCTCAGCAGTCCATATTCTAGGCGTAGAGAACTGGGCGGCAGACTTCCTCAGCCAGCAGGGTTTTACGTCCGGGGAATGGTCACTACACCCCGAGATCTTCCGGCAAATTTGCCGACGTTGGGGAACGCCAGACATGGACCTGATGGCCTTCAGGGTAAATGCCAAGGTGGCCGCATTTGTCGCTCAGTCTCAGGACCTGCAGGCAATCGCCGTGGATGCGTTGGTTCTGCCATGGAACCAGTTTCACCTCCCATGCCTATTTCCCCCACTGCCGCTACTCCCGAGGGTCATCAAGAAGATCAAGGCAGAAGGGGTTCCAGCAATTCTTCTGGCCCCAGATTGGCCTCGTCGGGTGTGGTACGCAGACCTGGTGCAGCTACTCGCCGACGTACCCTGGCGACTGCCAGGGCGCCCAGACCTACTTTCCCAGGGCACGATCTACTACCTGAACTCAGGGGCCCTGTTTTTGACGGCTTGGCCATTGAATCTTGGATTCTGACCCAGGCTGGGTTCAGATGCAATGTGGTTGCTACAATGGTTAGCGCACGTAAGCCTGACTCAGCACGTATTTACCACCACACCTGAAAGGTTTTCTTCTCATGGTGTCAGGACCACGATTGTTCTCCACTGAAATTCTCTATTCCCAACATCTTGGCGTTTCTCCAGTATGGCTTAGACTCGGGTTTAGCTTCAAATTCCCTAAGGAGACAGATATCGGCCTTATCCGTCCTGTTCCAGTGCAGAATTGCTACCAATCTGCAGGTAAAGACCTTCATCCAGGGGGTCTCACACTTGGTACCCCCCTATAGGACCCCTCTGGATGCCTGGGACGCTAACCTGGTCCTAAGCGTTCTGCAGGAAGCTCCATTTGAACCGCTACAAGAGGTCTCTTTGACATACCTTTCCTGGAGCTGGCAGCTCTATCTTGCCAAGCTCTGTTCCTGATATTTCACAAGGATAAGGTGGTTCTCAGGCCAGCTCCCCCTTTTCTGCCGAAGGTCGTTTCCTCATTTCACATTAATGCGGACATTGTCTTGCCCTCCTTTTGTCCGGCATCGGTACACCGTGTGGCAAAGACTCTTCATACATTTGACCTGGTGAGAGCTCTTAAGAGGTTTGTGTCACGGACGGCATCCTCTCTTCAGACCAAACACGCTGTTTGTGCTCCCCGAGGGTCGCAGGAAGGGACTTGCTGCTTCAAGAGCGACCATAGCCAGGTGGATTCGGCTGACAATTCAGGAATCCTACCGCATCAGAGGCGCAGCTGTTCCAGCAAGGATCAGAGCGCACTCAACTCAAGCAGTGGGCGCCTCTTGGGCTCTTCAGCATCGGCAGAGCAGGTATGCAATGCGGCAACCTGGGCCAGCCTGCACGCATTCTCCGAACATTACAATGTCCATACTCAGTCTTTAGCAGATGCAAGCCTGGGTAGAAGGATTCTCCAAGCAGCGGTGGCGCACCTTTAAAAAGGAGGTGTGTAGCTTGGACCGATGAGTCGACTTCCCACTCAGGGACTTCTTTAGGACGTCCCACAGTCCTGTGTCCCCCAGTGAGGTGAGGGAGAAACATGGATTTTTGTGATAACTCACTGTAAAATCCTTTTCTCCGAGACGCTCATTGGGGGACACAGCACCCAGCCTGCTAGCCAATTGGCTCCTTTTTGTTTACTAATAGGTATTTATGATACCAGGTGGGTTTTCTAGACATGTCGTTGCCTGCATTGAGGTTGTGTCTTGTTGTGATCTTCTGCTTTTGCACCAAACTGGTTTTGCCTGCAATCGAGGCGAGGGTGTATACTGCAGAGGAGGAGCTAACCTTTTTTTCATTCACTTAGTGTCAGCCTCCTGGCGGCAGTAGCATACACCCACAGTCCTGTGTCCCCCAATGAGTGTCTCGGAGAAAATGATTTTACGGTGAGTTATCACAAAAATCCATGTTTCAACCATGTCGACGGTTTAACCTTTTGCAACAACGTCTTGGGCTTGTTTGATGCTCTTGGATGCGAACATAACCCGAAGGAATGGCGACTGTTCATTGACTAGTCAATTTTAAGTCTGAAGACTGTTTTACTACACAATGGAAATATCTATCCTTCTATACCTATTGGACATGCCGTACACATGAAAGAAACGTAAGAGAATATGGAGTTACCTTTGACCCACATTAATTATAGAAATTATAACTGGAACATATGTGGTGATCTAAAAGTTGATGCCCTTCTTCTTGGACTGCAGCTTGGATATACCAAGTATTGTTGTTTTATTTGTGAGTGGGACAGTCGTGCACAAGAAATGCACTATTTCAGAAAGAGCTGGCCACTCCACGAAAACCTGGTTGCTGGACAGAAGAATGTTAAACATAATCCTCTCCTTGATCCAGCAGCAAAGATATTTCTCCCTCCTTTGCATATTAAACTTGGGCTTATGAAGAATTTTGTCAAAGCAATGAACAAAGAATCGGAAACCTTTTCTTACTTGCGTCAGAAATTTCCCAGAATAAGTGATGCAAAGATTAAAGAAGGTATTTTTATTGGCCCACAGACTAGAGATATAATGGATGATAGTAGCTTTGATGGTCTTTTGCAAGGTGCTGAACAAGTGGCATGGAGAGCATTTAAAAATGTGACCTTCAACTTCCTTGGTGACAACAGGGCACCGAACTTTGAACAACTCGTGGACAATATGCTCACAGTATATCATTTGATGAAATGCAATATGTCACTAAAAATGCATTTTCTACATTCTCACTTGGACTTTTTTCCAGCCAATCTTGGTGCCGTTAGTGATGAACACAGTGAAAGATTTCACCAAGACATTGCACTGATGGAGAAAAGGTACCAGGGAAAGTGGAGTACATCAATGCTCGCTGACTATTGCTGGAATCTTATTCGAGAAGCATCTGAAACGGATTATAAATGAAAGACGTCTGCAAAACACTTTTGAACAATTGCTTTTGCTACTGACATCGATGCATATGTATGTATTGTCTCGGACATCATAATGTAGACTATAAACGGTTGTGAAAACCTTATGTGATACAGACTTTTGGAGCACATATTTGTGTTCAGCATATCAAAATCTATAAGATACAATAAAATTTTCACAGGGGACAAGAATTTCCCTGAAATTTGTTGCACAGTGTATTAGTACAAAAAATATTCTGATTGCATACACACAAAATTATTCATGGCAATTACAAAATGAATAGATCTCAAATAGCTGGATTTTTCCAGCCGCCATAAAAAGGTATTTATAGGAGGTAGGAATGTGTTAAATCTAAAATGTTGATGCAAGATTTTAAGTCCAGATCAGATATCATAAGCTACTAGTAATAAATTACAAACATGCCCACAGAATATCCATACATATGGTCAAAATTTACCTAAAGGCATTGTAAACCAGATGCAGACTGCGTCCATCACTGCGACGCACGTTTCGCCTATCTTCAACATATCCATCTCCATCCTATACATTGTAACCAACGTTTTATTCTCTTTCTTTTGCAGATGGAAATTCCAACATCTAACATCGTAAATCGATATATTGCCACTCAGGGTCCCCTTCCTCATACGTGTGCACATTTCTGGCAGATGGTTTGGGATAACAGGCTAACACTTCTCATCATGTTAACAACGTTAACAGAGCGAGGACGGGTAGGGTTTTAATTTAATGTTTCCTTTTCTTCTTAAGGAATATACGGTGATTTGTATGCATCGGTACGCAACCCTTAAATAGTTTTGAATAAAGTGATGGTATGGTGTATTCTAACACGTTTAGGTTGGTAAAAATATACCAGCTTTACTTTAATGTATTGCTTAATTAATAATATTAAAAATAAGTTATCAAGCGTTTATTTTTAGAAATGTGCAGCGTTAGAATATTTACACAAGGGGTGAATACCTTTTAATTGCATTATGAAATTTAAAAAGCCAGTTGGCTCATCGAAAGCTGACCATACACTTCAGAATGCTGCTGGCCAACTTTTTTGGTTTTCCAACCATCATTTTTTTTTTGCTATGTTTAGAATGTTAAGAAGGGTGTAAGAGGCTGTCAGAAACCTCAAGCTTCATCTAAACTCCCTTCTTAATAAAAAGATCGTTGAAGTCTCCCGAAGTTATCCTTCTCTTGCCCGACATCTGCTATTAAGTAGACCACCATGCACATTGGATATTGTTCATGCCCCACTGAAGTCTGTTGGTTTAGCTAGAACAGGTATAATATATGGACAAATTAAGGTTAATTTATCTATATTTATTGAATCGAAACATACTGCAAATAATTATTTATATTTTATATTAAAATACAGTTAAGAAATATTATTTCACAATAAGAATATATCATCAGAATAGCAGTATGCAATAAATGATCGACACTTCACTGTCTTGGTGGTGCACATAGAAAAAGACAATGAGCAGAAGAGAAATTCATGACAACAATGGGAAATGAGAACAATTTCATTAATCCTAAAGCAATAATAATGGTTATATTTTTTTAGTACATAACGTTGTGATATATGATTTACCGTAAATGTTTGGATTTATGAGGCAATATTTCATTTTTATTTTATTTAATGGATTTTGTTTGTCATTATGGCGATTGTTTGTGAGGTAATTCATCAGTGCCAAAAACTAATGTACTTTCATAGAGACATTAAAAGAAATCTGTCAGCAGCTTTTTAGCATCTAATCTAAGAGAAGCATGGTTTAGAGACAGAGACCCTGATTCCAGTGATTTGTCACATACTGGACTGCTTTCTGTGAAAGTAACAGTTTTCTTAACAGGAGATTATGTCTAGAAGGTGCATAAACTGCTACCATGTTGTCCTAAATATTTATGTACTGTTTATCACTCCGCCCTCCCCCCCCATTGTTTGGCAGCTTTCTGTATACAGTGTGCCTAGGCAGAAATCTGCCAATCAGTAGGTTATGCAGAGCTCCGCATTCAGAGAACTTGTAGATCTGCAGCAGATAAGACATTAACTATAAAAAAAAAAATATCCGATAACCGGGCAAAAGAGTATCATGTCTCCTGACTGATAATTACACCATCCTATGAAAACTGGAGACCTCTATTAAAAATAATCAATAAATCTTTATTAAACACAGCATAAATTCATTTAAAACATTAGGATAAAAAAAATATACAACACACAGTCCAGTAAGTGATGCATCGCTGGAATCAGGGTCTCTACCGTTACATTATTCTGCTCTCAGATAGGGTAGCAAAAACCTGGTGACAGATTTACTTTAACTATGCATATGTGTTATACCATGATTTGTTAAGTTGTTGATGAAAGCTTTTGATGGTTTGAAACGCATCATAATGCTGCATAGAAATAAAAGGTTGCATTGAATCTCTCTGATGCACATTGACTTTATGCAGGATTACAATGACCGGCATACACAGCTGATAATGCATGATCCATACAATAGGTGAAGTCTTGGAACCCCTTGCTCCCCCTCCCTTCACAATGACCTTTGGCACATGGTCAGTAGATGCTTTAATACAAAAGATAGGGTCTGTGTAAGTCTATTGCCGCATATGTACATGTGAATTTCTTAAAAGAGCAGGAATTTGGACTCTAAAATAGCCCCATTGGTCAGTGGGATTTTTTTGTATTTTTTATTTTCAATATAGATGGGTATATGAGAAAAAAACTATGGAAATTTGTAAAAAAAAAAAAAAAAAAAATGTTAACACAAAAAATCCTAATTTTTAAATTCTAGTTAATCTTCTTATGACACTTTGCTTATACCAAATTCAAAGTAATGTAAGGGTAGACACATGTACATCAGTGAATTGAATTCTGAACTACATCTCATTTTCTTTTCCATTAACCTAAGGATAATACCTGTAGAAAAGACAAATAATCGCATAAAATTTCATGTTGTTATCGTACTTTCATGAATACATTTCTGTGTTTAAATTCATCATATCGTCAGTTTAAGTACAGTTATTTCTTAGTTATATATATATATATATTATTACACCCAACAGTAATTGCTGAAGACAGACCATGGCACATGAGATACTTGGAACGGATAGGGGTTCATCTCAGATACACTTTGCTTCTCCCTCACGTATTGCAATTTCAGGGTGACAATGGACTGGCATTACTGCCAGGGGCCTACTGAAGATCCTGTGTTTGCGTTATTAGGACCCCTATGAAAACTAGCCTATGGCTGGGTTTCATAGGAGACCAGTAATTGCACAATGAACTACATTACTTCAGTATTGCAGTGTAATTTAGTGATCAAGTGACCTAAGGCTTAAAGAAGTTGTCCACTACTTGGAAAACTGCTTGTGAAACACCACGCTTGGACCCAATAAAATAAAAAAGCTAATTCTCACACCCTGTGCTGGCACCATTCCTGCGGCATCAGCACTTGCTACCCCCCGGGGCGCTCATGTGGTTGTTGTGACACATGACCACAGCACCCAATTAGCTCTGTCATCACTGTCCCCGCCTTCTGTCAAATTGAACATGAGATCAGCTGCAGCCCGGACTTTCTCTTCATGTTGAATTTCTCTTTGAGCGCTGGGGTCATAAGGCACAACAACCGCGGGAGAGCCGAGGGAAGAGCGGGAACCGACACTGTAGGAATGGTGAGTGTAAGGTTTTTTATTTTATGGAGGCCAAACGTGTGGTGTGAGAAGGAGTTGTCCAAGTAGTGGACATCCCCTTTAAGTATCCTTTTCTAAATGAATAAATAAAAATGTGAAAAATAATATTTGTAGAAAGCCAAAATCCACCTCCCCCAACCCCAGCCAAATTTAAACTTTTAAATCGCTCATGTTTTACCAAAACGTAGATAATGAAATCTAAGGAATAAAAAAGGGACATATTTGGTATCACTGGATTCCTACTACTAGTAATGAGCTTGGGTGTTATCCAAGTATCTTGGGCGTGCCCGGATAATATATTCAAGTCCCTGCGGCTGCATATTTTGCAACGGTAGACAACCGCAACACATGCAAAAAGTAGAAGCACATGACCAGCTCACCTGCAGCAGCATGTGGCGTGTAGAAGCACAGAACCCATGTAGTCTCACATGCAATAATGAAGAAAAATGGGTGGTGTTCCAGCTTCTTCTGAAAATCAATTTTATTTAACAAAAATTAAAAGAATAATGACAGACATGATGTAGACGTCCTGAATTGCTACGCGTTTCGAACATGAAGTGTCCTTTCTCAAGCTACACATAATGAAACCTCCATAGAATTTATACAATAATAAACCAAATCCAAAAAACACAATTAGTATGATTATAAAAAACATAATATTATGTTTTTTGGATTTGATTATATTATTGTTGGATTTTTCAGTTTCTTTTTAATTATTCATGTGATTTTAATCAACCATGTTTGACATCATGTGACAAGAGAATACTTTGAAACTGGTTAATATTAGTATAAATTCTATGGAGGTTTCATTATGTATAGCTTGAGAAAGGACACTTCGTGTTCAAACCGCGTAGCTCTTCAGGACATCTACATCATGTCTGTCATCATTGTTTTGATTTTTGTTAAATAAAATTGACTTTTATAAGAAGCTGGAACACCACCCATTTTTCTTGATAACCGCAACACATGCAGGGATTCCCTGTTTGTTGGGCAATTCCCACATGAATTGGGGCTGTCTAGCGCTGCCAGTCATGCAGCCGCATGGACTCGAATATATTATCCGAGCACGCCCAAGATACTCTGATAACATCCAAGCATGCTCAGATAATACGTTATCTGAGCACGTTCGCTCATCACTCCCTAATACCTAATATTTATTCTATACAATAAAAGCTGAAATGGAAAATTGAGTTGGCAGAACCGACATTTTTATTACATCTCAGAATATGGTGACTGAAGTAATTCTTTTTTTCAAAGTAGTAAAAAAAAAAAAAAATCACCATAACGGTACTGACCTGTACAGTAGAACAAAGTTACCGAGTAATTTTTGCCACAATGTGAACATCATAGTAACAAAACCCAAAATACATTCCCTGAATTGCTGTTGTTTTTTTTAGTAATTCCACACCAGTTGGAATTTCTTTTCCATTTTCAGTACATATTATAGTAAAATGAATGGTGTTATTCAAAACTACAACTTTTACTGCAAAAAAACAAACTCTTATATGGCTGTGTGTTATGGCTCTTGGAAGACAAGAAAGCGGAAAACAACCAATAGTCACTTCTCCAAGGTATTAATAGTGACATAGCATGTATCAACTATTTTTAATGCCTTGAGCAGAAATTTAACAAGTGCAGCAATCTTTTCTGCGCCCTGATACTAAGCAGTATCATTTCTTGGAAATAGAAATATGAGCAGTTTGTGTTGTTTGGCCTCAGCCCTCCTAGTATGTTTATTCTGTGCAGTATCTAGATAGATGTTATATACTAGTTAGTCCTTTGTTTGGCCATTGATCTTAAAAAGGAAGTAGAATTTTTTTTTTTTTTTTATGAATTACCTTTATAAATTCTCCATAAACTAATAACCCTTTGTGTTCCTTTAGACCAAATGTCAGCAGTATTGGCCTGACCCCCCTGACGTGCTGGAATATGGGAATTTTCGAGTAACGTGTAACACTGAAGACTGTACAATCGCCTATGTTTTCAGAGAAATGATACTAACAAACACAGAGGTAAAGACTGAGGCTTTTTTCACAAACCATCGACTAAAAGTGACAATAAATGACATTTAAAGTCATTTGCATGTTTTACTTTAATTTTAGCAGAATGAGCGTCAACTCTGGTGAGATTCTGTTTTCTAGGAGGGGTGGGGGGAGCGGAGTCCGTACAGCATCTGCAGGCTCAGATCTGACAACATTTGGCCTGTTTAGTCATTTTTGTGAACAATAGATTTTATTGGGAAAATGGATTCACTCATTTTTCTAGCAAATTCACTATAAAAAAATCCCAAACCTCATGGAATATGTCACCAATGCCCCCAATGGGCAGTGAATCCGCAAACTGCAAATCGGTGATCGTTCTGTACAGTCAGTAATTATAAGGCAAATCTTTGTAAGAATATTATCTGCCACTTATTTCAGTAAATTCTTGAGGAGGTGTAATAAGAAACATAAGGCTCAATTTAAAGACAGTCTGTCACTATGTGTACCCCTAAAAACTACTGTTATGGCTGCATAGGCGAAGCAATGGTCATTGGGAATATAACGTTTTTTTTCACACTACTTAATGGGCTTTTCCCATAACCAAAGTTCATTTTAAAGTTAATTTTAATCAATATGTCTTGGAATAATAATAATAATTTCCACAACTGGATTTATTTCTACAAATAATGTTCCTGTGCTGAGATAATCTTATAAATGTGCCCCTGCTATGTACTGTGTAATGGCTGCGTCTGACTGTACAGGAACAGGGTCTGATCATGCGACAGGCCGCTCACTTCCTCTTAATGTCTGATTCATCTGAAAACGAGGAGCGTGAAGCCAGCATGAAGTGGCCGCAGGGATCGCATGACATGACAATGTCACGCGATCCCCGGGAGAGCAAGTGCTGACAACACTGGAACAGTGCGGCTCTAGAGGCGAGTATAAGTGTTATTATTTTATAAGGGGGAAATATGCTTTTTAGACTAGGTTGTCCATGTAGTGGACAACCCCTTTAATGCCTTTTCCCTGCAATCAGCCTGTGAAAGATTCATACACTTTATGCTAATGAATACCTAGGACTCCTTAGCACATATGTATTCGGTAGAACTTCTGAGTGCTGCCCCTTTGCCGGCTGCTTTCAGGGGAATGTCATTGAGTTTACAGATTAAAATATTTTCCTTTCTAGTCATATAAATATTTAAAAACAAGTCATGAATTTAGTTTGAAGCTGTGTGCCCACGTAGCGTTTTTTAAGCGTTTCCGCAGCGTTTTTAAACATGCGATTCTGCCGCAGAAACGCTTAAAAAAAGCATTCCATGCATTTTTAATAGAAAGTGCACATGTTGTGCCATTGGTGCGTTTTTACCGCTGCGGAATTGCTTAGCGGTGAAAAACGCAGCATGTTCATTAATTTTGCGGAATCGCCCGCGATTCCGCATACCATCAACTATACGGGCAAAAACGCATGGGAAAACGCTTGCAAAAACGCTTGACAAACGCTTAAAAAAGCACGTCAAAAACCGCATGCGTTTTCCCGGGAGCAGGGTGTGCGATTCTGCTCAGGTTTATTCTGCTTCAGAATCGCTACGTGGGCACATAGCCTGAGCGATACTATTTGTCTTTGTCAAATATGTAAATACATTTTGTTATTTTCCAATCCCACAGCTATCCTGCATACCCCTACAAACAAAACATACATTTTTTACTTTAATGTTCACCACAACAAAGCCTGTCCATTAACTATTAATCTTAATTCCTTATATTTATTTTTTTATATTTAATGCAACCCATCTAACATCTCAACCAGTATATGTTGTGCTACACAGAACCCTCATTTTAAGATTACTTTCTACAATTGGGTCCGATTTATTCTACTAATGTATGTAGCAGAATTTCTGCACAAAAACACAGTGGGAAAAAAAGCTCTGTTTATGCTATGTGGGAATATAGACTAATAGTGGAATTGGGTAGACGCTATTGATACAGATTGTAAACTTGCATCATTCATTCTGCTAAAAATATTAAGAATTTGCTGGTTCTTGTTGATTTTAGCATACTGTATAAGTATTTGTCTAATAGATCAATTCAGAAGAAAATTATAATTTGACTCCTTGTTGATCTAGTAACTATATGAATGTAAGATCTCAGATTGTAAGTCTTAAAGCGACTTTTATGACACATGTGCAAGTTATTCCATTAATGTCTAATAGATGAAGGGCCCACCTGAGCAAGCATGCACTGCAATTATCAAAGCTTCTATAGATAAAGCCATGATGGACCCCACTTCTGAAAATCACGCTGGTCCCAGCAGTGGGGCACTCCTTTATTGGCTATCTATTACACATCTTGTAGAAATGCTACAAATGCCCCAGACAACACCTTTACAAAGTCATTGTCTATCATATAGGTAGTATGAAGGGAGAAAAATGTCTGCTTTTTCCAAGTGAAAAGCGTCAGCTGCTATAATATTAAACAAAACTCATGGTCATTTGTGGTGATATTTTTGGACTTACAGCACATCTTTTCTTCTTACCCTTATAGCATCTCAAACTTACAGGCTAATGCCAAGCATGCTAAACAATTGGCCAAAAATACCTGGTGCAATTCACACATGGATAACTTTAGAAACAACACAATACATGGTTTAGGCAGTAATTTTGCGAAGGACACACCAATACACTTGTGTGACAGATGATGTTTTTAGCATTTGGATGGCCTAATTAATCCAACTATTATTTAAAGACAGGAGAAGAGCTTCCGGTTTCTCACTTGCAGTACGTTGCTTGGCCTGATCATGGAGTCCCCGATGAATCCTCTGATTTCCTGGAATTTGTAACCTGTGTGAGACAAAAGCGGGTGGAGAAGCAGCCCATGCTGGTGCACTGCAGGTAATTGGATGGTTCAGGTCAGGTTAGCAGTTCTTTCGTGTTGTGTTGTCTAGCCTTATAATATGGACTCATTATTACATAGGTTAATGGTGCTCCTAACATCATCTCATTTCACTTTAGCAGGACAGGTCTGACTCGGTGTCTGCTCAATTTCTTTAATAGCAGAATGCTATACAGAGTGATCTGCCATTAAAGAGAGTCTGTCAGCACAAAATTGTTATTGAAACCAAGCACAGCACTTTGTAGCAAACAGCACCCTAATAAAAAAATGTACCTTAACTGCCCAATACCATTGCTCGGCTTGCTAAATATTATTTATTCATTCAGTTATTCCAATGAGGAGCACGGTAGCGTGGCCAAGCAGTTTAGTGCACTAGTGATTCTCAGTGTTTTTTTGCTTCACCATCTTGCAACTCTCCGTTTTTACCTTGCTGACAGCAAAAAAAAGGCCTTAGCCGCAGTGTGAGATTGCAGCCTAAGCATTCAGCATTCAGCCAATCACTTGAATGAGCCAGACGTGCAGAAGGTGCTTGATTTTAGCATTTATGCTGGCATAGAAATTGTCATTTTCATTTTTTCGGGCCAAACTGATGAAATGATGCTAATAACATGATGCTGTATGGAGACAGAATAATCAGCCCAATGAAAACAATGGGTTAAGTAAATATCTAAATGGATCTTAAGACTCATTTATGAGAAATGAAAGCTTGTCGGTCTGTTCTGAACCTAGAAGTGAACCAAAATATGGATTATTTTTTTTAATTTTTTTGTAATTCACTTCCGGCAAGCTCAGCAAAATGGCCCTATATTTCTAAACCACAAAGGGACATCAAAAATGTAAAAAAAATTAAAAAAGAAATTAAACTCATCTATCCAGCCCCTCCGCTGTTCTAGCAACCCAGGCTCAAGAATTTCACTGCTTCTAATGCCAATTTGAAGAAGCATCGAGGACTGGACAACTGGCGGTGAGGAGCCGGAGGGGCTAATGAGGTGAGAAGTGAGGAGAGAGTATAAGGAATTGTATTATTTTTCATATATTACATTGGGTATGCTTTAGGGGTATAATGAGAAACATTCAATTCGAAGAGAGACATTAACTTCTCTGCCAATTGAATTTCCTGGCAAACACCAGACAAACAGGTGAATTAGAGTTTTAGCTGATCCTCTCATCTGTAGTTAAAAGATTGCAGTTAATACATTATTTAGCAAATATACAACAGACAATTACATTTTATTAGCTTGTAACATATTATTACCTTTTAATGACAGCGCCGGGATCGGTCGTACTGGCGTCCTGATTACCATGGAAACAGCAATGTGTCTAATTGAACAAAACCAGCCTGTCTATCCTTTGGACATTGTGAGACAAATGCGAGACCAGCGGCCTATGATGGTTCAGACATCAGTAAGCAAAATGAAGATCTTCTTGTATTCATGCAGCTAAACATTATAGTTAATATACGGTATATTACTTTTGTATTAGAGTTTTACGCCTTTCACAGGAGTGATTCTGGAAATCCCCCACTGTTATTACTAAGCTACGGCTACATCGTTTGCAGGCCATGACAATAAAGCCATGCTGTTAAGAGCTTCTTGTCAGGTAGCATAGGAAATAATTCATAACAGTATCTCTTAAGAAAAGGTTAATTGCCCAGCAGCGAGACATCAAGGAGGTCACGTAGGTAATTACCCTGTAAGTCCAGGTGAGCATGGGTATTTCACTTCTTACATGCCTACACTGATAATGAGTCATTTACACCCATTGGTGAGAAAGGCTCTTCACAGCCCATATGTTATCACACCAGATGGACTAATAAAAGTCCCCTTTTTTCAGTGGCTCCTTTTCTTACATATATATAAAATCATCAAGCTCCGCTGTAAATGATGAGGAATGTGTGTGCGTGTGTATATTATATATATATATATATATATATATATATATATATATATATATATTATACACACGCACACACATTCCTCATCATTTACAGCGGAGCTTGATGATTTTGTGCCCAAGTGCATTCAGTGGAACTTTCCTCAGACAACCATTAATAGCCTTATTGCTAACATGCCAGGGTGTGTAAGTGCATGTAATTCCTGCACATTATGCTCAAACCCAATATCGAATAAGCCAAGATGTTTTAAATATTTTATTTGCACATCATTAACAATCCTGTGATTTTCATATTATCTTTCCTTCTTAGTGTTGCAATTGCAGTTTGAGGAATGTGTTTGTGCATCTAAACACATGGACAAAATTAGAGCACAAAAAAAACACAATGGTCACTGAAATGACGTGAAACTTTCAATTTAAAATTACTGACTATCAACTAAAGAAAATCAGACATTTCTTCTGAATTGTGGTTCAACATAACCTATGAAAATGACCTGAACAAAGGTGACGGTACCCATAAAGAGTAACTGTTGTTTTTTAATTTTTACTACATGAATCAATAATACACATAAAAATGAAATACTTTGTAATGTATCTTATCAGATTATTTCATTCTAAAAAAGCTCAATTCACAGGTAAAATTCTAAAATAAGAGACATCATTTTCTACTGATAAAATTCTATGTAGCCAGTAGGGAGGAGGAGCTAGAAGCAGGGTTCCTCCCGTCTACAAAAAATCTTATCAGTAGCAAATGCTGTCTCTTCTCTCAGTAATGGGAAAACTTGTCTTCATTGAATCCCGATTTTACCCATGAATTGAGAATTTTGAAAATGAATGATCAGGCTTGATGGACAAAGAATCTGTTTACTATAAGCTATATTGCAAAGTTTCTTATTTTCATGCGTATTATTGATTTAACAAATAAAAACTAAAACAGCAGCTACTCTATCACTTAATATTTTATTGCACAACTTGTTGAGGCAGTCATTGCAAACAATTTCTGTACCTCTCATTGAGAATTCTGCATGTGTGCTCGGGTATTTTGTCCTACTCCTCGTGAGCCAACCAGGTGTCGCAAGTGTGAAAGTGTCTTCTCCAAACCTTATGTTACAGCTTCTCCCACAAATGTTCAATAGGATCTAGATCAGGCCACTTTAGAATATTCCAATGCTTTGCTCTTCACCATTCTTGGATATTTTTCTGTGTTTAGGTCATTATCTATTTGGAAGACCATTCTACTTAGAATAAACTTTATGACCCTGTGTGGCACATTTTGCTCCAGAATACCATGATAGTTTTGAGATTTAATTGTGACTGTCACGAGTTTGTCAGAGGCTGCAGATAGTTGCACAGCATCTGGCTGCAGAAGGTCTCTGCGGTTGGCTTTGCAGACGCCTTCCTAGCCCTTCTGACTGTGGAATCCAGTGACTACCTCCCCCCCCCCCGGCTCTAATTGACACAATTGGACTGGCTGTTTATAGACTTTTTGTCTGCTTCTGGGAATCGTCACTGACATTTCCATTTTTCCCTGTTGAAACTTGGAGCTATAGCAGTCGGCTATCTTCCTCTTTGGTGCTGCTGGAGGACGTTTGTGTTACTTCTCTGTCTACTCAAGATATGTATTCCCCTTGTTTGTTTATCCCAGCTGTCTTTAGTTGTAGTGGGGATTGATTAGTGCTTACCCCATCCTTCCTTAAGCAGGGCTTATTGCCAGGGTCAGGCAGGGATTAGGTTCCTGCTTGGCTATAGGTGCAGAACCTATCTAGGGATGTTTAGGGCAGACAGGTTGACTTTTATTCGGCCTAGTGGTTCACACTCCCACCTTCCCTAGTGTTGGGCTCCCTTTCCCTCATTCCTTCATGTTGCACTTAGGGTACCGTCACATTTAGCGATGCACCAGCGAACCCGACAACGATACGACCCGGTCAGGATCGCTGGTGCATCGCTAAATGGTCGCTAGTGAGCTGCCAAACAGGCAGATCTCACTAGCGATGCAGCAGCGGTCGGCGGTTGTTACTTACCTGTCAGACGCGGCGATGAAGACGTCCTCCCGCCCGCGTCCACGCTTCGCTCGTCGGCGCCAGCAGGAAGCAGCCGACGAGAAACGGCCCAGGACGTTCTCGCGCGATCAGCGATAGACAGCGGGGGAGCCGGTCGGAGGTAAGTATCACACATAGCGATATCGCTAGTAATATCGCTGCTGCGTCACAAAATCGGTGACGCTTAAGCGATATCGCTAGCGATCTCGCTTAGTGTGATGGGGCCTTTAGTCTTTCCTATACTGTGTGTGACAGCGCCCTGCACAGATTCAAGGCATTCTATGCCTGATGCAGCAAAGCAATCTCAAAACAAAACCGAGCCTCCTCCATGTTTTACATTAGATAGAATGATCTTTTATTTATGTTCTTAATTTTTGTCTCTGTGAACATAGAGTTGATGTGACTTGCCAAAAGGCTCAGTTCTGTCCCATCTGTCCAAAGGACATTTTCCAAGAAACTTTGTGGCTTGTCAATAAGCAGCTTAGCAAATACCAATCTCGCTTTATGATTTGCTTTCAACAGCACTTTTCTCCTCTTGGTTGTTTTCCGTTAAATACACTTTGGCCAAGGTAGCAACAAATTGTGCAATGTGACACTGGTGCACCTTGACCTATGAGTTCACCTCTAATCACTTTGGAAGTTGTTCTGTGCTCCTTGGTTTCCAGTCCTAATTTCTGTCTTCAAGTTATCATCAATTTTCCTCTTGCGGGCATGTGCAAGGACGTTGGATAAAATTCCATAGACCTTAAACTTCTTTATCTTGTGTCTAACTGTGGTAATAGGAATAAGCTGTTTGGAGATGGTATTATAGCCTTTTCATTTAACATTCTTGCCTTTAATTTTCTTTCTAAGCTCCAGAGAAAACTCTCTCCTTAGCTTTAGGCAGACTGACTGATTACAGGTTTGTAGATACTGTACCTGTGATACTAATTACAGAGCACACCTAAATTTCTTGTTCATCTTATTGGGGGACACAGAACCATGAGATAGTCTGCTGCCTGGAGGCTGACACCTTTATTGCAATTAACTAAAATTGGTGCCTCCCCAGCAGACTATACCCTGTCTGCTGGAGCAGGCTTTCTCCCTTTAGTGTTGTATTAGTTGGAGGCAATGTTTGTCTCAGACCTGTCTTAGGTTAGGCGCAAACTCCTTTGTTTTTGGTTTTTCAGATGAATGTCTCGGGGTAACAGAGTGTAATTGTAAACTCTGTTTCACACTCGTAGCACCGGAGAATACAAGCTGTGATTGTTCAGTCTGTATACTCTTGCGTCAGTATATCTGAACTAAGGTACCTTGACATAGTCGGTGCAGGTACTCGGGCAGAGGTCCATAAGCCAACTAGCTCTTGCCTGGCGCCCCACATGGCTACAGTTGCATAGAGCAGAAGATAAAAGGATCTAGAGCTTCAGGACAGGCAAGTATAGCTTTGTCATGAGCTTTGTTACCACCCCTTCCCTTTTTCTTTTTGGGGTAGTGATTACAGAAGTTGTGCAGGGGGCAGGTGATGTTGCTAGAGGGAGGCTACACACCCAGCTGGTCCCTCGGCCTTAGTGGGTCAGGATTATATTGGCAGGAAGTTGAGTATCGCAGTGGCGTCTGTATTGCGGTAGCCAGAGGGGGTGCGTTCCTGGCTTATGGCATGGCCTTGGGAGCGCTTGGCCATTTTGCGGAGGTGAGGTTGTGGCCAATCAGTGGCCATGTTCCTCCCGTGCTATCAGCAGCCGTGCCTCGGCATACTGGGTTCCCGCCACTCTGACTCCACCCCTTCCTCTTCCTGGCTTTGTCGTGACAATATGAAATGGTGGGGGCACAGAAGCACCTCGGCATCGGTCTCCTCGTGCAACATCAATGTGGTAGACTGTTGACTTCTGGGGACTGGTTCTAGCACACTTAACATTTTTTGTGTCACCGTTTAGTGGAGTCTTCTATTCTTTTTGTTTCTGTCTCTTCTCTATCACTCATAATGTTTGAGTCTAGAGATGACCATGCACACCCATTAGCGCAGTCTGCACTTGTCACTTACTATGCTTGTGTGATTTGTAATAGTAAGTTTTCCACTGGTCAGTCTGTGGCCCATTCTACCTTTTGTACCTCTCTTGCTTTCTTTCTGGTAGCCTCACAGGAGGACCTCTAACAGCTGAGGAGAATGTGCCTCCTCCTCTGTATAGGCTTGTGATTTAGTTCAGTCTGTAGCCAAACTAACCAGGGGGTCCAAGACACTGGTTACTGTTGTGGAATGATTGCCGGTGACTACTACTGCTGCTGTGAATGGGTCGGATCCTCCAGCCATCGCACACCAATATGGCTGCTCATGAAAGCAGTTCAGATGGCCTCGAGATACTTCCTCGTCCCGGTCACCTTCACAGGGTAGGGTCTCAGATTCCTTTTCCCCTTCCCAGGGGATTCTTTCCCCTCAGCACTCAGAATCCATTTCCAGTTAATAATCTGTCCTGGATCCATATCAGTTGGGAAAACTAGGGGAAATGTTGGATAGTTTGGTATCCCCCTTGGATGCCTCTCTGGGAGTAACAGCTGCGCCGCCTCCTCCTTTTACCAAAACAAGTTTATTTAGGAGGGCTAAGAGCATGGCCAGATCCTTTTCTAACCATGTGGAGTTTTCTGAGGTATTACAGAAAGCATGGGGACACCCAGACGGACGCTTTTAGAGCTTAGCCGTATGGAGGTTTTATATCCCTTCCCAGTAGAGCTGGTGGCTTCTTGGTCTATTCCACTAGAGGTAGATACTCCAGTATCTTATCTGCTTCTTCGGACAGGCATATAGATTTTGTGGGAAGGTCCACTTTTAAGACAGCAGGCTTTGCCCTTTGTTCAGTGTTTTCCACTACTTGAGTTTCCGAGGCGGTAACGGCAAAGGCTAGATATTTGTGACAGAGTTTGTTGGCTTGTTCCCAGGATCTAGGATTAGCTGAGATCGCTCATCTGATTTCACAGGCAGTGAAGTATCTCTGTTCTGCATCCTTGGTTGGGGTGGAGTGCTCTGTTCAGGCAGTAAGTAATTGCTTCACAATTCGCCACATGCTATGGCTCAAGGTATGGAGGACAGACTTCACTTCAAAGAAATCTTTGATAGGTTTACCTTTCCGAGGGTCTCAGTTATTTGGGACCCTGTTAGACAAGATCATTTCAGGCGCAACAGGTGGTAGAAGCACTCTGCTTCCTCAGTTCAGTACCAGCTGTCCTTTCTGGAGGCTTGGGGCCTTGTAGGTCCATCTCTTTTGCCAGGTCAGTATGTTGGAATGAAGGTCTCTCAGGTGCCTAAGAGAACTACCTTTAGAGTGACACCCTCCAGAAACCCTTCTGGGTCAAGAGCTAGGCACTCTGAGTCCGGTGGCGGTAAGAGGGTCGATACTTGATGGGGATTCTTTCTTCTGGGTGGGTGACTGCCTCCTCCTCTTTCAGGAGGCATGGCAGGGGCAGTCAGCCGTCTTTGGGTCAGTGAGGTCATCTCTTCGGGATACAGAATAAAGTTCACCTCTATACCTCATGATCGTTTCTTTTGCTCTCGCGCACCCGGATCTCCCAGCTTCGACCAGGTGATAACTTCCTTACTGCAAGCAGGTGTGATTGTAGGTCTCCCTATATCTGAGTGTGACGATGGGTTTTATTCCAACCTATTCCTTATCACCAAGAAAAAGTGGCTTGTTGCTGCCTTTTTTAGGCTTAAGGCACTTGAACAGTTGTGTTTGGCTTCTTCACTTCAAGATGGAGTGGCTCTGGTCAGTGGTCACATCCGTGGAAACCAGAGAGTTTCTTTTTTCAGTAGATATTTTAGATACTTATCTGCATGTGCCAATTTTTCCTTTTTTTGTCAGCTATTTCTTCGCTTTGTGGTTGATCAGGATTACTATCAGTTTATGTCTCTTACATTCGGGCCGGCCACTACTCCCAGGGGTATTTACAAAGGTCCTGGCCTCTGTTATGGCATTACTATGGTTCAGGGGAATAATTGTTTCCCCCTATCTGGATGTCATTCTTGTCAAAGCGCGATCCTTTGTGCAAAATCTAAAGAGCCTACAGAACGTTTTGCAGACCATAGAGTGAAACGGTTGGATTCCCAACAGGACAAAGTCTGTTTTAGTTCCAACACAGTGGCTACTGTTTCTGGGAATGGTGCTCCACACCGTTCAGTCATCAGTATATTTTCCGGAGGAGAAGAGATTATCTCTTCAGTCTTTCATGAGAACTTTAAAACAACCAGGCAGACTTTTTTTTTCAGGGTCCTGGAAAAGATGGTCGCGCCATTTAAGGGAGTACAGTTTGCTCAATTTAAGTCAAGGCCTCTACAGAAAATGCTACTAACCTCTTGGGACAGATTAATACAGTCCCTGGATTGATCTATTTGTCTCCTTCACTACTGCCAGTCTCTCAGGTGGTAGTTACCATTACCCCTGTCAACTTGAGGTCATTCTTTTCATCCCATTGAGTGGCAGGTGCTCACCACGGATTCCAGTCAATACAGCTGGGTAGCAACTTTTCGTTACTTGTCGGTGCAAGAAGTTTGGAGCAGGCAGTAAAAATTCTCCAAATCAACGTGCTGTAGCGCAGAGCTATTTGTCTGGCTCTTTTACATTGGCAGCACTTACTGCAGGAATTACTGATCAGAGTTTTTCCAGGCAATGCTACCACTGTGGCCTATATCAATTGCCAGGCGGGCACACAAAGTCCATCAGCCATGACGGAAGTCACAGGGATTCTGGAGTGGGCAGAGGACAAGGTTCCTCTAATCTCTGTAGTTCATCTACCTGGTGTAGACAACTGGGAGGATGACTTTTTAAGTCACCAGCAGCTAGCTTCAGGAGAGTTGTCTCTTCAGCTAGAAGTGTTCAGGCAGACCTGTCAGCGGTGAAGTATACCAGATGTAGATCTATTGGCATTCACACTGAATTGCTGAATTTACAGGCGCTTAGTTTGACAGCATGCCTGTTGCAGCTACGATTTTGATGACAGTAGATTTGTTTAGGTCGGTCATCCAGACTATGATTAGAGCTTGGAAGCCATCCTCTTTTGGTCTGCCATCGAACTTGGAGGGCTTATTTTCGTGGGTGTGAGTCGACTACTACTTCACCTGTAGCTTTTTCTTTGCCGGTGCTGCTCTCCTCCTTACAGTTCAGGTTGGAAACAGGGCTAGCGCTCAACTCCCTCAAGGATCAAGTGTCCTCCTTGTCTATTCTGTTTCAGAGGGAGTTAGCTTCTATACCACTAGTTAAAACTTTTCTTTAAAGATTTGCACATGTTAAACCACCTTATTTGGCTCCTCTGGTCCCTTGGGATCTGAATCTTGCTTTGAAGGCTCTTCGGTCTTCTGCACTTTTTCTCTCTTATAAGCTCTTCTTATAGCCATCACTTTTATTAGGAGGATCTAGGAGCTTGCCACTTACCTTATTTTTCATTAGGGCAAGGTAGTTGAGGCCAGTTCTGTATTTTCTCCCAAAGGTAGTTTTGAGTTTTCACCTTAATGAAGATATGGTTTTACCTTGCATCTGTCCAGCTCATCCTATTGAATAAGCTCTGCACAGGTTAGATATTGTTAGAGCTGTAAGGTGTTATTCATTGGCCACTGCCTCATTTAGGCGTTCTGATTCCTTAGTTGTTATACCACAGTTCCTTCTTAAGGGTCAAGCCTCTTCTAAAGCGACCATTATATGTAATTATCCAGGCTTAATAGTCTAAGGCCAGAGTGGCCCCGTTTAGGATTAGGGCACACTCTACTCAGGCGGTGGGGGCTTCTTTGGAAGTTCGTAATCAGACATCGGCTTTGCAGCTTTGTACAGCACCTACTTTGGACATTGTTGCATACTTTTTCTAAGCTTTACAGGGTACACACTTTTGCCTCGGTAGGAAGATACTGCAGGCACTTAGGTTACTGTTATGAGGGGGTCACCGAGGAGGAAAAAACAAAACAAGCTAAGTCCCAGAAAAACCAGAGAGGTTGGTAACTATGCAGATTGCAGATCCCTGATCCTAACCACACAACTAGCAGCAGCCGTGGAGCGTTCCTACGATGATCCTAGATGCCTCGTCACCGCCGGAGGACTAAATAAGCCTAAAGCAAGAAAGGGGAAAACTAACTGCCCCAGAGCAGACCCCAAAGGAAAGACAGCCCCCACACATGTATTGACTGTGAAACAAGATGAAAGCACAAACACAGGCAGGAAAAAAGGCTGAGCAAACGATGGGGCCCAAACTAACTAGAAAGGACAGGAAAGGGAAGACACTGTCTGCAATCTGCCAAAAACCCTACAAAAATAATGTCCAACACTTCTGATAACAAAATTAACCCTGAAGTCACTAGACTTCTCCCACTATATCAGCACTCTGAAATATTCTGAGACAGAGCAAAAAGAGGCCAATTGAATAGGGGACTAAAAGCAAATTGGCAAATACAGATAAGTAAGAGTGGAAATTCAGCACAGCCCCAGCCAGGGCTGGCTGACCACACAAAAAACTGAATAGACCAACAAAATCAAGTGTGAACATTAGCAGAAAAACTTAGTTTGAAATGACTGGAACAGAGCTGAACACCAAGAGCTGAAAAGCCAGAAGGAATCACCAGCACCAGAATAGGGCGTCGGCTGACTTAAATCCAGTCTGAAATTCCTGAGGTCCAATCGTCATCCTCATTATCAGGTGGCAGATCTCTACTGATTAAATCAGCCTCACTACCTCCTATTACCACCAGAGGGAACCTGGAAGGAGAACTCACAACTGGTAGACCAGAAAATGAACTCACAACAGGTTACGGCAGAAAGCTAGGTTTATTACTCTCCCATCCTAGGGACAAGTTTAGGACGTCCCATGGTTCTGTATTCCCCAATAAGACGAACGAGAAAACTTTATTTTATACTTACCGTAAAATATGTAGTCTTGATTGGGTGACACAGCTCCCTCCGATGGTTGCCTGGTTGGGCAATCAGTTTCTTATTGCCTTAAGTTTTTTCTTCTCTTACTTCCTTCTAACAAAACTGAGGAATCTTTATCCGCCAGGCAGTGTAGTCTGCTGTGGAAGAGCCAATTCTATTTAATTTGCACTAATATTGTCAGCCTCAAGGTGGCAGCACACTATCTCATGGTTCTGTGACCCCCCAATAAAGACTACGAGAAACAGATTTTACGGTAAGTAAATAATCTACTTTTAACATGTCTCTAAGGCCTGTTTCACACTTCCGTTTTTTCAAATCCGTCAAAATCCGTTGTTTTCCGTAAAAAAACGGATCCGCCATTTTTTGCAGGATCCGTTTTTTTTGTCCCATAGACTTCCATTACGGTTACCGCGGATCCGTCAAAAAAACGGATCAGTTTTTAAAAAAACGGATCCGTTTGCATCAGTTTCCGTCAAAAAAACGGAAACGGATCCGTTTGGCGGACACAAAAACGGAAGTGTGAAACAGGCCTAAGGTCAATTTTTTTTCTTTTTTTTCTAGAGGTATCATCATTTTTCCCTAAGCCATTTTCATATATTTTGGAAAACAAACTAATTTGTTGAACGACAATTCAAGAGCAATGTCTGATTTTCATTAGCTGATATTCAGTATATTTAAATTCTCTTTTCACTTTAGATGAATTTATGAATAACAAAATATGTTGTAGCATAAAAATAAGCATAATGGTGTATGTAGGTAAGATTGTTCTTCCAAGAAAGAAAAACACACCAGAAAAATGCATGAAAAATTTGCAGTACTGTTCAATGTAATCAATTTTTTTCAGTAATTTTTGTAAGTCCATATAGTTTAGGATAACGAATGATTTTATTACACTCTTTCCTGATAATCTGAGCCAAAATCATAGACTTTACACATATGACCATGTCCATTTTTGCATCTGTAAAAAGTAAATAAAATGGAAAATAAAAAGTATTTGGATGGTTTTGAGTGCTGTTTCATTGGCCTGTCCTAATACACAAAAACAGACCATAAAATATGCATGGAGTTTAATGGAATAGTAAAAATCCGGTAAAAAACAAATGTGTGAATCACTCCAATGAATTGACACGCAATACTGTTGCATGAATAAGGCTTTAGAGGTTTCCTTATATTTAATGTTAAGGAATTTCAAAATAAAAAGTTTAATATTTTTTGTTTTTCTCTTGTTCCACAGAGCCAATACAAGTTTGTCTGTGAAGCCATTCTCCGTGTTTACAAAGACGGTTTAGTGCAACCATTGCAGAACAGTTGATCTAATTAACCCTCATATCAAAGGGGCTTCCATAAAGAGCAACAGAATGTCTGAAGAAGAGCACATCGGTGGCATTTTAAATTTCAGTACAGCGTTTTAACCTATGTCTGTGTATATGTAAATAATATGTTGTGTATATTGGTCTAAAAATGTGTATAAATCATTCATAATTTTCAGAGTTGTATCATCACAATAACACTAGCAAACGCCTTGTTATGCCTTAGAATAATTATCCTGATGTAAATCCACTATCCTTTGTACAAACAGACACTGCAGTGTAGGCAGCATAAACCAGTGGAATGTAAACTAGTATGGAGAGATATAAAAATATATATAAGTATATAATGGTTTCCAGGGTGCCAAAAGAAAGGTGTGATTAACGTGCCACTATGTATTTCCGATTTTATAAGCTCTGTAATTTAATAATATTTATTTAGAATATCGCTATGGTACAAACGGCACAATTGTAGTTTCGGTTTTAAAAATATCTCATTCTGTAATTTTTAATAATGACAAATTCTGTTGCATTTTTGATTGACGATGAAATGTGCGGCAGAGCATGCAATGAATATATTTCAGTTGCCCATGATTTTAATAAGCTCTTTTCTTTGATCATACAGAATTGCTGGAGCGATCACACTTAAATGGGTTGTTGTCTTTGTCTCTATTTTACCAGATTTGTTGGGGAAATAGTTGTATGGCACTTGGTAATGTGATCTTCTTGGTAAAGCAATGTCCACTCTTCATAGCAGCCTTCCTTAAAGACTGTACAGTTCTCTTGTTCTCAAAATGGTAGCTTATTGCAGTTCATATGACCAGACGTATCCGTCAGCCTCCTTCAATTGAAATATACTGTACATTAAAATCTTGTTTTTCTGTTGGAGATGGCTAATGGATAGGTCTGGTCCAATCATCCTTGGAACACTAGACTTAGCAAAGGAAAAGAACATTTAACACACTGATGTTACAAATCATGCCTAGAAAAAAAAGGGTTAAATAAAGTGGACAGCCACTTTAAGTGTGGGGATTTTTAAAGAACTTTAGTTTTGTATCTTTCCTAAATTTGTTGTTCTGACAACAAGTATTGAAATTCGCTCATACATTTACCAAGCGATGCCTTAAAAGCCCACTGATGTAGCACAAGCTCGACTTCCCACCAACGTCTGGGCAGATGTTCTCCCTAAGCACAGTTTGTACAATACTAACGGCATACAGTCCATCAATAAATGACGCTCTTACTAGGCAGGCAGGGCTATTTTCACAAAGGGTTATACAGGTATTCTTCAGTTAATTTTAAAAGTAATTCCAGCCGCCTCCACAGGTCTAAGATCTATATAAAAATGTGTGCAGGTTGTTCTGTGAAATGTTGTGCCCGATCCGCTTTAAAAACTAAAACTACTTTCTAAAAAGATGTAAAATGTACGAAGATAAACGGTGAGCAGAACAAGATTATATTGGCACAATGCTGTCTAATCTTTGTAAACAAATATTTGAATATTTCTGTCAGTGATTTTAGCATTCAGTACATTTAATTCATATACTACATTTCAGGAAATGACTTTTAAGCTTGAAATACTAAACGTAGCAGAAAACTGCAATTAGCGTTAAGGCTTTGTTCACACTGAAATCCTAACTATCTTTTTTTACATGACCTATGACCAAATCATATATAATGACATGACAGATGACTGGGTACGAATCTTACACTTTTCCTACGCTATCCTGATAAAGTCCAACCGAAATCCGATTTAACAGAACCAGTGTCAGTGTAAACAAAGCCTTATGCCAATTTTTAAAGAACCTGTCCCTTCTACATGTTACAATATGCGAGTCCCCCCAAGAACTTGTTTTTGACCTTGGAGACTCATGACATCATCCTATGCCAGCTTACAAGCAAATGTATTTGCCTTAAAATGCAGCATTAGAAATGTTCTTTATTTCCAGACTTTATGAGTTCAAGAATGTTTGATCTTTTTTATGTAGAGTTATTTCTGGAACACACCTTCAAAAATATATGAGTAGCTTAAATCAATAATATATATCCCAAAACAATGTTAGGAAAAAACAAAAAAATGAGACACTATTAACATGTGGGTGAAGGCTCACATGTCCATTTTATCACTAGATAGTACAGCACAACAAACCGTTTTCAGCACTGTCTGTTAGAAGAATGGAAACTTGATGAAATGTTAACTGATGTTTGCATTTTAAAAATAGTGATATTTTCTATAAAAATATCTTGTCAATTGTATATTTTATTTGTAAATTATGTATTATCTACAATTTATATCCATAATATTTGGAAGCTTCTTAAACTGCCAGTAATTGTGCCCAGAAATCCACTGTATTGCCATGTTATGATATGGCTAAGCAAAGTGTCCTTAATAATTTACCCTCTGGTACTACTGTGCTTGAAAGAATATATGTAAGTGGCAACATCCATCCTATATATATATAATTTATTATGTTTTTATTACTTCTGGATCGGAACTAAGATTCAGTCGAAAGAATGAAAAACATGTATTGAACCAATCTTCTTTTTTTTCCCCAAGAAAACTATATATAAATTTCTTTAAAGTTTTTAAAACATGATTGTAAAAATCAAAGGATTCACTGTGAATACATATATAGTAAGCTTTAAAAAGAGCTACATATAAAATACAGTGTGAGTTGATTTGTGATAAATATAAGTTTTCATGAGGGCAGAAAAGAAATCTAAAACATTTTTCTAGTGATGAAAAGCCACAGAATAGCTAATAGTAAATGAGTAAGTTTTGTAACAGATTAAATATGCCTGGAAAAAAGCTCTGTGAATTACTGTAAGTAAAATATTGCTTCATTAGTAATGACATCCTGTTTAACTAAATTTCTTTGGTGACTGGAAAGTACATTTCTCTTTCATCAATAGTACAGAAATATAATACACACTCAAGGTGTATCCTACATCTCCGTACTGTGTGACACATACAGACTGTTCATCTGAATGGTGCAGAACATAGACCCCGATTCATCAAGAATAGTGTTGTTCACACCAGTCTTGAGGAGGCATGCTGGAGTCATAGGAACCTGATTCATTAAGAGGCACATGTCATCTGAAAAGTGGTGTGCGTTTCCTGTCCACAAATCTTACTGAAGTCAGGTACTGGAGTAACAGTCATGGCATGAGGTCTGAACTAACGAAGCTGTGATGTCATACACATGTTCCTCCCCAGCCTCTCTCATTTTGAGAATGCTGTCCAAAATTGGCATGGAAATGCTAAAAGTTGCAAAAGGTGCGATTCTGTTGTGCATAAAATTGTTGTGACTTCAAAGCATTTTACACCAGATTTCTTGTATAAATGTTGGGTAAAGCACTTCTCAGAGTTATCAGCGCTTTCTAGAGCAAGGATGACTATTTCTAGAGCAAGGATGACTATGAAAAATGGTCCATGTATACAATGTAGTGCAGCGGTAGCACACTTATGCAGTGATGAGGCAGTGACCCAGCAAAGTTCAAAGCAAAACGTCTCGTTAATGTTCAACTCAGCAAAACACAACACACGATATCCTCCGGATCGCAGCTGGGGTAAATATCCTCTGGATTACAGTCACTAAACACGCCAGTCCTCCTCTTCAGACCATTTGCCATGGGCGACTGCACCGCTGTGTACGCTGTGGGTGCCAGGCCTTCAGCTGCCTTGGCGTTAATGTTCAACTCAGCAAAACACAACACACGATATCCTCCGGATCGCAGCTGGGGTAAATATCCTCTGGATTACAGTCACTAAACACGCCAGTCCTCCTCTTCAGACCATTTGCCATGGGCGACTGCACCACTGTGTACGCTGTGGGTGCCAGGCCTTCAGCTGCCTTGGCGTCAGCCTGTGTTGCCTCACACAGGTGGAGCTCTGCAAAGCCGACTGCTCTGCACTCTATCAAACACCAACTGACTCTGGCCCTGACAAACCCAAACCCTACACTGCAGGGTTTTTAACTAGCAACCTGTGGCCTTACACCACATGGAAAACCCAGGCCAGGAATGAAACGGACTGCACCAATAACATCCTGCAGTCTGTTTCAAAACACCAAAACCCAGAGCAGGTTTTCCCTAAATCTGCCTTTGACAACTAGTATATCCGAGACCTATACTCACTTTAATCTGCATTGCAACCACAGCTACGTCTGTGACTACAATGCACTCTCATGGCCTCAATACACCTCTGTGCGCATCTTGCGGGGAACACACAGCAACCCCTACATGTAACACGAATCACTGCCTCACAACATTAAGAGGATAAATGGTTGATACATGTGATGGGCACACATTTAAAGAACAAAATAGTGTAAATAAAGCATTATATATGTCACCAATTTCAAATCTTTAATTAGAAATACCTCCCTTTGTGTACTTGGTATCTCTTTTCAGGAGCATTCCAGAAACCCTCAAACAATTAAGAGAAGTGACATTCTCATTCTCAGGACAGCTTCCGATAAGAAGGTGCCTGCTCACTATATTTCACTCTATAGAATGAAAGACGCTGGTGATGAAGCCACCTTAAGAATGACAGCAAAGCCACCAACTACCATGGGCATCTTGGCCTGCAAAAAGTCGGCGACTTGACCAGCGTCCAAATGACACCTTGTGCACATACTCTAAGACTGAAACTTGACGTGAAATGTTTTTTAGCTCTTTTGGCAATAATAAAATGATCTGCAATACCAAACACAAACACCACCCACACTTGGATGTCAGTTCCCGATGATCGAATGCTGATGGGCTAAGAGTAGCTCATACATTCTAAAATCCTGATTAACACTTTAAAGTCCATTATTTGTCTGCACAAAAATAAGGCTGTGTGCACACGCTGCGGATTAGGTGCGGATTTTGTAAAATCCGCAGGTGAAACCGCAGGTCAAAATACCTGCGGTTTTACCTGCTGATTGCTCTCGGTTTTGCCCTGCGGTTTTTCATCTCCTCAATGGAGGAGATGGCAAACCGCAGCAGAATCCGCAGAAAGAATTGACATGTCAATTTCTGCGGATTGAAAACCGCAGATAATCCGCGCGGAAAATTCCGCACCGTCTGCATTGCGGTTTTTGATTCCCATAGGGAATCATGGTACTGTACACCGCAGCAAAAACTGCTGCGGGTCTGCAGCGGCCAAAACCGCTGCGGAACCGCAGCAAAATCCACAGCGTGTGCACACAGCCTAAAAGGTAGTGGCTTCCAGAAATACTGATGCATAGCGGCTCTGTGAATATCCCCTCACATATGAGCATTTTATTTTGTTTCATGAAAGGAGAGATGTTCTGATACTCTAGAGCAAGAAAATGTATATAAGAAAACATTCCATGTTCAAAAACTGTGGCTGCCAGCCAACCAAGAAGCAATACTTAATCTATCATTGCAATAATTTTTGAGACACTGTACATCCTTAGCATACATTAAAATGTATGATACGGTACTTCATCATTGAGACATATTGCCAAAAATAGAAATCAAGGTGAGAAAAAACATTTTCTATTTTGTAGTTTTTATAGTATGTAAATATTCTAAATGACTATGTGGAATGTTTAACCTACTCAAGCACATATACGCAATATGGCTGGTCCTGCATCTGCTGTGATTCTCACTTAGTAAAGCACTGCATTGCTTGGACAACATTTCCGATTTCTAACTAACTTGAGCCTGACATTCTACTGTCTATCCTCACTATTGTTGTAGCCATATAATTTAATTGTGCTTTATGCCAGCTTTGAAGTTTTAGTCCATTTTTTATAGCCCAGGATTTCTTAGTAGTGGAGAAATAACGAAGATGCATATTTAATATATATGTTCTAATAACCAATGTCTGTAAGACTACTGTTTTATAGATTGAAAATGTTTTTATTTTTTTCTGCCATGTTATTTTCTGTCAATTATATATACCTCATAACATGCCTGGTCAAGACATATAAGCCAGCATTCAAAACTATATGAAAACTTTTATTTGCTTTCTTAACAAGGTTTATTAAAGGGGTTGGCCAGGCCTAACCTGCTGATGATCTATCCAAACGATAGGTCATCAGTTTCAGATTGGTTGTGGTCCGACAACCCCACCAATCAGCTGTCACCTGCTCCGTGAAGCCTGGATGCAAATAATATATGGGGTCATACCACGGAGCCCTGTACATTTATTGTCCGCTCCAGGGTACTCCACCTTCTCTTGAGTAGGAGAGAAAGTACAGTACCTGGCAGTGGTGACTAAACAGTGTGTAGAGCCATGTTGTTTTGGCCTTGTGCTTTGTTTATATTCTGTTGCTCCCAGGGCAGATGATCGCTGTTTGGTGATGGTTGTTGGGCTCCCACCAATCTAATATTGATGACCTATCTAATGGATTGGTCAAAAATATAGTCTTTGAATACTTCTTTAAAGTAAAAAATATAATAATTAAAAATGACTCCACTCTTCCACAAGTTGCAGCTCAGCCATATTAATCCTTGTGGGACTGATATACTAGCTATCAAGCATGAGTAATCATGGCACAGTTTATGGGGAGAAAAGATCTTTTTTTTAATCTAAGGCAACCTCTCTATTGCTCTGTCGTTTAAGCCACATGTATTTTTGAATTTAATGTCATAATTTTTATTCTCACTGAAAAGAAATATTATGCACTAATCCAATTTGTTTTGTAACCTTGGGCTCAAGTTGTATTAAGTCCCAAGTGTTCACGACACTTTAATTATCTACACATAAATTGCTGTTTCTGGGGATGGTTTAGAGTTATATTTAAGAAATGTTATAAAACTTGTAAAATACACAATGTATATAGTGATTCATTGCTTTTTTTCATCATACTAACTCTAGTAATGCACAGTATAGAAGCAGACAGGCTATGCTGTTGACAGGTGGGGCATACAGTGTATGAACGTGTAATGTAGACAAGGTGGAGTACAATATTGGGCTGCATCATGGTTAGCTATCAATACTTAAAATACTTTGCTTTTTAACATTCGGGCTTTGCTGTTTTCTCCTGTATTACATATCTTCCATTGCAAGATAGATATTATATTTACATTATCTGTCATGTGTTAGAAATGTATCTTGTCTATGTAGTCCTTATCTGTAATTGTTCACCTTTCCCCAGACATATCAAAATGACTTTTTTTCTGCACCATCCTTGCTATTATGTACAAGTGTAAATTATTTGTCAACACAAGGTAGATATATGTGAATCTGACAAGACAATGGCCAGATTAGCAAATGTATTTTTTAAATATCAAAAACATTGAAATGTAAATTGGTGTAATATTTTCAAAGTTAATTTATGACACTTTTTTTCAAATAAATTTTCCTTTTGATTTTATAAGTTTAGATAAGAATCTTTCTGTACAATTTTTGACTTTAGCACAGTATTGAATACATAGAAACATGATTCACATCACTGGTTACGAGCTGCTAATAAAATAAAACCTTTGTTTGATAAGTAAATTGGTAATGCGTGATTATTGCTAATCCATTGATAAGACAGATATACAGGCGTCATATAAATTCATGTGTCTGATGCCCTGCAATCGTGGCTGTCATTGCCTATCCCGGCTAAGTACAGGTGAAAGGACTTTACATGGGACTGTTAAATTTGACAGTTGAATCAGTCTAGTGGTATTGTTAGATAACCCAGATACGAAATTCAAATATTAATTATATAGCGTCTATTTTTACCCTCTGTCCCATTAGGGTGCTCAACACTGACCTGTAACTTGGATCCCTAAAAGTGAGACTACCAGTGTTTGGATACCCTAATGGAGCAAACCACACCAGCAAGTAATGAAGACAGGTTTAAATATTTTTCATGTAATACACCTGATCAAGGCTTATTTGGCAGAAACACGTTTTGTTATGCTTCAATTTTTGTTCAACCTCTCAGTTAATTTTAATTTTCCTAAATTAAATGTTTTTTAAGGAATTTTTAATTTTTGTATATATGGCGTAGCCAATAGCGATCGCAACTATACCGTAGAAATATTGAATCTACTCACGGTTACAGAGATTGTCCTCTTATAGATGAAAATCCCATCAAATTTGTTGACTGAAGCAAATACCTGGATTACCCCTTTACAAATGGAAGCACCATCATCTTTTCTCACCTTCACTCCACTCATGTGGAGCAAGTTATGGGCCAGGAAAGTTTCTTGCCACGGTCTTCTGATGTGCTACGTGCCATATGAGGGTTCCTAGGATCCGTCTAAAATCATTACTAGCATTGTGTGTAATCTGCACAACCTGCTCAGGTGAGCAAACTTATCTCTTATATTGTAGGTTATAGTTATTGCGCTTAGGTAGCACTTTCTTTTTTTCTTTCCTCTCTCTCTAATTTTCTGCCCAGTATATTTTACTCATATGCTTTATAAGCGCTCAGGTTGAAAAAAAGTGAAAGTCCCATAGTGGGACAAAGTAAAAAAATGAAAAAAAAAAAGTTGTAAAAATATTAAACAACAAATTGCAAAATAATAATAAAAAAAATAGATATATTGTACCAATTAATAAATATTTTTCTACGAAAAAGTATAAACAATGAAAGTACACATATTTGGTATCACCACTTCCGGAACGACCCGACCTATAAAACTATCCCACTAGTTAACCCCTTCAGTGAATACTGTAAAAAAAAAAAACGAGGCAACAAAGTATGCTTTATCATACCACTGAACAAAAGATGGAATAAAACGCAATCAAAATGGCTAATGTAAATAAATATGGTATCTTTGAAAAAGTCATCTTGACCCACACAAAAATCAAGCTTCCACACAGCTTCATCTGTGGAAAAATATAACAGTTATAGCACTCAGAATAAAGTGATGCAAAAATAATTATTTTTTCTATAAAATAGTTTTTATTGTGCAAAAACACCAAAACATGAAAAAAAATAAATGTGATATCGCTGTAATCATACTGACCTAAAGAATAAAGCCACCTTATCAATTTTACCACACACAAACCAGCGTAAAAAAATATATGAACTGCTGTTTTTTGTTCATTCTGCTTCTCAAAGATTGGAATAGCAATCGATCAATACATATTATGTGACAAAAAATGGTACAAATAGAAACGTCAACTTATCCCGCAAAAAACAAGCCTTCACATGACCTATCAGCCAAAATATGGTAAAATTATAATATTCAAAATATGGTGATATCTCTTAGTCTTTTGTGTGTGGTCTTTTAGTGTGTGTCGGCAGTCAAAGATAAAAAAATATAAATCTGGTATCGCTGTAGTCTCACCGACCAAAAGAATAAAGTTGTCTACTCAATGATACTGCACGAGGAACGTCGTAAAAAATAAATCCAATTCTTCACCTGCTTTTAACTTGTTCATTCTACCTCCCACAGAACCCAAATCAAAAGATTCCTTGTATTGAGGCAGATTTAGGCACTCTGGATACTATGTGGCTTTTTAGGTGTGCATAAAAGTGCCATCAACCACAGTTTTGTGCACCTGTGATTATTAAGGGGAAAAATAAATCCTGTGTGAAAAAATGATTGCCCCCCAATTAAAACATAAATTAACTGTGGCTTACCACATCTTTGGGAAGTGGAGTTCAAATTCCCTAGGCAAACTGTGGCCTGTTTAATGCCACATCTGTTCTCAATCAAGAAATCACTTGAATAGGACCTGCCTTACAAAGTGATATAGACCAAAAGATCCATAAAAGCTAGACTTTATGCCGTGATCCAAAGAAATTCTGGAACAAATGAAAAAGCAATTGAGATGTATCAGTCTGGAAAATTTTATAAAGTAACTTTTAAAGTTTTGGGACTCCAACAAACCACAGTGAGAACCATTATCCACAAATGGCGAAAACATGGAACAGTGATGAACCTTGCCAGGAGTGGCTGGCTGACCAAAATTATGGCAAGAGGGCAGCGACTCATCCAAGAAAACCCCACAACAACATTCAAATAACTGCAGGCCTCACGTGCCTTAGTTAAGGTCAGTGTTCATGACTCCATCGTAAGAAAGAGACTGGATAAAAATGGCCTGCATGACAGAGTTCCAAGAGGAAAACCACTGCTGAGCAATGAGAATCATGAAGGGTCTTTTCAGTTTTGCCAGAATACATCTTGATGATCCCCAAGTCTCTTGGGAGAATACTCTGTGGACTGACGAGACAAAAGTTGAACATTTTGGAAGGTGTATGTCCCATTATTATTTATTTATATAGCACTATTGATTCCATGGTGCTGTACATGAGAAGGGGTTACATACAAATTACAGATATCGCTTACAGTAAACAATGACAGACTGATACAGAGGGGAGAGGACCCTGCCCTTTCGGGCTTAAATGCTACAGGATGGTGGGGAAGGAGGCAGTAGGTTGGTGGGTTGCAGCAGTTCCGGTGTTGGTTGAGGTGATATCGCCGGTAGTGGTGAGAGAGAAGGAGGTCATTGCAGGCTTAGGCTTTCTTGAAGAGGTGGGTTTTTAAGGTTCCATCTGAAGGATCCAAATGTGGTTGATAGTTGGACATGTTGGGGCAAAGAATTCCAGAGGATAAGGGCAATTCGGGAGACGTCTTGGAGGTGGTTGGGTGAGGAGCGACTAAGTGTGGAGGAGAGAAGGAGGTCTTGGAAGGTCCGGAGATTATGTGAGGGAAGGTATCAGGAGATTAGTTCAGAGACATATGGAGGAGACAGGTTATAGATGGCCTTGTAGGTCAGTATAAGTAATTTGAACTTCTATGCCATTACATCTGGCATAGAAGTAACACAGCAATTCAGAAAAGGGACATCATACCAACAGTAAAACATGATGGTGGTATTGTGATGGTCTGGGACTATTTTGCTGCTTCTGGACCTGGAAGACTTGTAAATGGAACCAGGAATTCTGCTGTCTACCAAAAAGTCCTGGAGGAAAATGTCCAGCCATCTGCAGGGCAATGATCCAAAACAGACCAGCAACTCCACCTCTGAATGGCTTACGAAAAACAAAATTAAAGACCTTGGAGTGGCCTAGTCAAAGTCCTTACCTTAAAAATTCAGTTCATACTCAGAAATCCTCGAATGTGGCTGAATTACAACAGTTCTGCAAAGATGATTGTGCCAAAATTCCTTCAGAATCTTGTAAGAGACTCATTGCCAGTTATCGCAAATGCTTGATTGCAGTTGTTGCTGCTGAGATTCTTAGGGTGGCCCAACCAGTTATTAGGTTTAGGGGCCAAACCTTTTTTCACACAGGGACCTGTAGGTTTGTATTTATTGTATTTCATTCTCCCTTAACAATAAATACCTTTGTTTAAAAACTACATTTTGTGTTTACTTGTGTTAGATGTGTCTAGCATTTAAATTTGGTGATCTGAAAATTTTTAAGCGTGACAAACCTGCAAAAGAATAGGAAATCAGGAAGGAGCAAACACGTTTTCACACAACTATGTTTTTTTATAACTTCTCTATTTTTATTGGGAAAAGGGTGATGATTCTAATTGTTTTTTTATTTTGAAAAACTTTTTTTCTTACATTTTTTATTTCTCTTAAGAAACTTCAATATGCTTCAATTGCTTATACAATAAGTTGCAATATAAAATCACATAGAGTGGACACTCTCACCCGAATCACGGTCCCACTCAGTGTGAGTCCCCACGGTCATGGCGCCATACATCTGTGGTTTACAGCATGTCGGGAAGAGTTAATAGGGGTGGCAGATCACTTATTCCCATCTAGTGGAAAGTCAACGCTTAGCTTGGATGACTTTTCACATAAGAGGGAGAGAAAACATGGGAGTTGGATCGGTCCATCTTCAGCCAGATAGTGCAGTTGTGGGGGCCGTCCGCACATAGATCTCTTTTCCGCCAGGTTGAACAGGAAGGTGAAAAATTTATTTTCTTTGAACCCCAGAGAATGTCCCCAGGGGAATAGATGCCATCTTAGTTCCATGGAAGTTCAACCTGGCATACGTTTTTCCTCCAATAGCCCTGATCCCGCTGGTGGTAAGGAAGATCAGAGAAGACAAAGAGAGAATTTTCTTAATCGAACCCCTTTTGGTCCTCCCAGAGGATTCGAATCTCCTCTCTCACTCTACCATCCACAAGTAACCAACCTTCTTTGTATGGCATGGAATTTGAGAGGGTGTTGTTAATAGTAGAAAGGTATCCACAGCTAAAATTTGTGCCAGAGCAAGGAGAAAATTTCTAACTGCCTTGGGATCATGGATTGGGGATGGGACTCTGGTGGGTCACGATCTGGGGTTACTTCAGAAAGGCCTCAAACTAGGCCTGTCCACCAGCACCCACAAGGCCCAAATTTCAGCAATGAGGGACCTGTATAACTGTGATCTGGCACGGAATTATGAGGTATCTAAACTTATTAGGGATCATGTAGATCCAGGCCCAGCTTAAAAGAAAGACTAGTGTTATGGGATTTACAGTAAACCTAGTCTTAACAGCCATGACAGCGTTACCTTTTGAGTCCATTGATTTAGTATCTGTCAAAATGCTTTCCCACTTCCTTCTGATGGCTTTAACATCTGCCGGAAGGGTCAGTGACATTCAGGCCCTTTTTAGAGTCCCACCTTTTACTCAGTTTCTGGAAGACGGTAATTTTGAAGCCGGATCCATCCTACTTTCCTAAAGTGGCATCCCAGTTTCATACAGTTAGGTCCATATATATATATGGACAGAGACAACATTTTTCTAATTTTGGTTCTAGACATTACCACAATGAATTTTAAACAAAACAATTCAGATGCAGTTGAAGTTCAGACTTTCAGCTTTGATTTGAGGGTATCCACATTAAAATTGGACGAAGGATTTAGGAGTTTCAGCTCCTTAACATGTGATATATTTTATCCTTCCTATATACCGTATATACTTGTGTATAAGCCGACCCGTGTATAAGCCAACCCCTCTAATTTTGCCACAAAAAACTGGGAAAACTTATTGACTCGTGGATAAGCCTAGGGTGGAAAATGGAGCAGCTACGGGTAAATTTCAAAGATAAAAATGGATACCAATAAAAGTAAAATTAATTGAGACATCAGTAGGTTAAATGTTTTTGAATATCCATATTGAATCAGAAGCCCCATATAATGCTCCATACTGTTCATGATGGGCCCCATAAGATGCTCCATACAAAATACACCCCATACAATGCTGCACAAAGGTTAATAATGCCCCCACAAGATGCTCCATAGAATAATATGCCCTATATAATGCTCCACAAAGGTTATGGCTCCATAAGACGCTCCATAGATTATGCCCCCATAAGATGCTCCTTTCATGTTAGTATTTCCTGAAAGGATAGTGCTGAAGCCAGACGCTTCCTACCTCCTTAAAGTAGCTGCCAGATTTCATAGAAGTCAGGAGATTTTCCTTCCCTCCTTTTTTGATAAGCCTTCTACTCCTGAGGAAGAGAGATTCCACACCTTAGATGTGAGGAGAGCTGTCTTGAATTACATAGACCGAACTCATCCCTAGAGGCAGAGTAGGGCTCTGTTTGTGTCCTTTCAGGGCCACAGAAATGGGTTTGGAGTCACAATGAGCACTTTATCAGAATGGATCAGGGATGCAATCTGTCTGCCCTACTCAGCAAAAGGTGAAAGTCCTCCGGATGGAATAAGGGCACATTTGGCAAGGGCTATGGCATCCTCCTGGCATAATCAGTTACAACTCTGTGGCAAGGGGTTCTTAATAATTTGAGAAAGATGGGGTCCAAATATGAGTGTGGATGATCGGAGATGTTTAGTGGGTCCAAACCTGTGTGTTGGTGACTTGGCGTGGTTGTCCTTAAGGAATATTAGGTTGAAGGTTCCCTCTTGGAAACTGGGTCCCAGGTTCATTGGTCCTTGTAAGATTATGACCGTCGTAAATCGTGTAGCATTTCACCTTCCTTTGCCGCCCATCTTTAGGATTCATAATGTGTTTCATCGATCTCTACTCAAAAATACGTTGAGTCCTTTATACCATCACCACTACCGCTGTCTACGGTCATTGTGGATGGAAATTTAGAATTTCAAATAGCTAAGATCGTTGATTCCCGCTTACTTCATCGGTCTCTTCTGGTACACTGGAAGGGATACAGTCCTAAAAAGAGGATGTGAGTACTGTTGTAGCTGCTTTTTGTTCTGACCAAGCGTCAGCTATGCCAGATCACCAGTGAGTCCGGATTGTGAGGTTTTTGCCCTTCTGTTGCAAGCGCTTGGAGACAAAGAGACTCAACACACAATCCGTGGTCAAATCACTTTATCTGACGTAATAAAATACAAGGAAAACTTTTATACCATTTACAACAAATGCAACTCTATGGAGCTCATGTAGCCCCCCATCACCTTCAGAGTTATGCCATGTTTACAATGTACCCAGAACATGTTGTTGAGAACAAATATGATAACAAGTTTAGTTTCCTTGAACACAGAGACTAATAGTCTACATAAGAATAATTGTAGCAATATTAGGAAAAAGGCAATTGAAGTCTTAAAGGCATTTAAAGGGATATAAAGCAAACCATTAACTCTTCTATATCAATTTCCCCCTTTTGTAAATGGTATAACCTTTGCCACAGGGTCAGCTGATGTCCACAAAGGAGCTACTGTCACATGGGTCTAGTACCCATAAGGGGGCTTCCTACCTGCTTCGCCCATCCACCCTCAGTGTGGACACTCACTTTCCTCATCAGCAATGGCTACCTGGGGTCTATGATACACTACAGAAGGTTCAGCCTTAGATTCTTTTTTATGCATACATTATTCAGTAGCTTAAGTAATACATATATTAGCACTTTTACGGCTACATAAAACAATAAGCAAAACAACAAAATTTGCATACAAGTCTGTACAATGCCAAAAATCCATCCTGTAAGGCCATTAAACCAATTTGCTTGATTTAGAAAAGAATGCGTTACCCCACCAGGAGTCTCTGCTTGCACTGTGTTGTTTTAACCATTGGTCTCTAAGTTCACCTATTTTGTCTATACTGGCCCTGATCTGGAGATTGTCAGCAAGGTCGATTAATTACAACAGGTGGGACCATTTATTTGACACATTCCTCCTTCTTTTGCTGTCAGGTAATCTAGTACTATAGTATGTTGGTTAGTAACTATGATTAATTGTCTCTGTATTGTATTAGTTTCATTAAGAACTTCAATAATCTGGAAAATCTGATCGTCCAGGTAGTCGGTAGCCTCCACTAATTTATCCCACATTTGTGTTATGACTGGGTATATTAGCATACTACTGAATATTTGTTATCCCCATTTCTACTAGATGCGGCCTACCATTTGGCCAGGGCTTATTGTCTGCAGCCCTTCTATACAAAGTATGAATTGGGACTGCTGCTGTGTCTATTTTACTATGAGGAACTATGAAAGTGGCTGGTGTTAGTTTGGCAAGAGTGCAAACCCCTCTTATGTCTGGGCTCACCCACCTGTAGGCACGATGTCCGCAAACCAAGAATACTCCTTCAGGGAAAACACAAACATGACTTGGGGTCTGTATACATTGGTATAAACTCAAAAGTCCTGACATAGGCTTATGGGCACACCAAGTATTATTCATTTGCTTTCCACTTATACCATTTGTACATTTACCCCTTTCTTTCCTTATTATTTTACCCGTAGATGCTTTACAGACTTCAACACCATCCTGGTACACCGTCTCATTAACCTGTGTTTGATCATGAGTGTATATACGGAAGCAATTATTGTCCTCAACACAGGTGTTTGCTCCAGTGTGTTGAAGACTGAACTACAGTCCATCATTGGGAATAGGGTCTGAGTGAGGGATCTCAGTCCTCCTCCTGGCGACCATATTTCCAACATCTGAATCATATTCCCGCCACCACATTTGTACCTTAGGCCGCGTTATATTAAACTGAAACCAGGGATTAGTGGCCCATCCGATTACAGTCAATGAGGCAGATATATCACGGGGCACATCTTTTCCCCAAAACCTAGATTGAGTCCAAGTCTCATGGTGTATGCAGTGTGGGGTTAATACCTCCCATGGCTCCGGAGGTAAGGCTAAGTACGGCATAATCCTTGCAGATATTGGGCTGTGTGTACAGATCCAACAGTCTTTCGGTTTCTGTCCTTCCATGTCCTTTATAAGAAGAGCATGATGCCGAATAAGTTTGTTGTCCCAGTCAGCATTTAAGAGTTTGTCCTGTGTCTCTGTAGAGTGCAGTAACCCTGTCACTGCCAGCAAGGTGATGAGGAGTACAGTCATCCTGCTGGTGAAAGGACCTTCTTGCAGTGACTGGCGTGGATCCAGGTGGGCTTTCCCTCAAGTTTTACTGAGGTGGATGTGGGTCAGCTGGACTTGGAAGGGGCCGTCAACTCGTGGGTCCAGGCTCCTTCTCACGTGTCTGCGTATAACCACCCAATCACCTGGATTCAGCTGATGCACATCTGCACTGGCATTAGCATCTGGAATGGATGAGAACACATGTTTATGCACCACATTAAGTCTTTCCTGCAAGGCCTGGACGTAGGCTGTCATAGAACCGTGTAGCATTTGTAGCACCTGTGGGAAGTACAGACCAGTCTTTGGTGCACTACCAAACAGGACTTCAAAGGGAGACAAGCCTGTCTTTCTATTTGGAGTGTGTCTGACTGAAAAGAGTGCAAGAGGCAAGCACTCTACCCAGCTCTTTCCTGTGTCTGCCATGGCCTTTTGAATTTTCCGTTTGTGTCCCATTTAGTTTTTCCACTTTCCCACTACTTTGTGGCCTATATGGTGTATGAAATGCTTGCTGTACACCCGGGGCCTGCATGACTTCCCTCATTATTTCTCCTGTGAAGTGTGTATCCCTATCGCTCTCTATGGCTTCCGGGACACCATACCTGCAGATCAGTTCTTTCATCAGTTTGTCTGCAGTCATTTTAGCATTTGCACATTTTACCGAATAGGCTTCCTGCAAACCAGAGAAGAGATCTACACATACTAGGACATTTGCATACACTCCTACCTTGGTAGCTGTATGTCGTCAAACTGCAGTCTCTGAAACGGGTAGAGAGGCCTAGGTGTCGCTTTCTTAGGGACTTTTACTGTTTTACCTGGGTTGTGCTGTGCACAGATGAGGCATGATTGTACAAGTTTCGTGGCTGCGTAACTGAAACCAGGAGCGATCCAGAAGGCATCCTCCATGGCACACATGTGACTTTTTGAGGCGTGAGTGGGGCCATGTGTTGCTTGCACCATAATTGGGAACAGGGACTTTGGTAGGCACAACTTATCCTTAGGCTAAGTGCTCACATTGCAGAAAATTTCTGCTCAAAAACCTGAATCCCTTCCCAGAAAATGCACCTATTTTTCCGCGGCGGTTTTTGCGCTTTTTTTGCGCGTTTTTGATGCGTTTTTTTCCGCAGCGGTTTCAAATCGCATGGAAGAAGCCTAAACCGCAGAAAAATTAATGAGCATGCTGCGTTTTTTACCGCGATGCGTTTTTTTCACGGTAAAATACGCATCAATGTGCACAAAAAGTGCAAAATGCATACAAATGACTGGGAAGCTTATTTTTAGCGGTTTTATAGCGGTTTTATAGTGAAAACCGCTGTAAAAAACGCTAAAAAAACGCTGTGTGTGAACACAGCCTAAACAAGATGGGTCTGCTTATGTGTCACACACCACATGGCCAGCTAGGGTTGTTAAATGTTACAATGACATTTGCCAGTGAATGTATTTGTAGTGGTTGAAAGCAAAGTTAAATGTTGAAAAACGCTTCAAAAACGCTGCGCCTGAACTAAGCCCAAGTGGGGGAGGAACATTTTGGTCTGGGGTTAATTATTTTGCCTTACAGGTAAGTCATTAACCTGCAAAGGATGTACCTTAACATACTTCCCAGCAAAATCCATTTTGGTTTCGTTTTGGTATGTTTTTTGCTGCACCTGGAAAAATGGCATGAATCTCGGAAAAAATGGTTTAAAGCTGTAAACTAGGAGTTAGGAATGCTTCCAGGGGTGATACCCATGATGTCCCCGTGTCATGTGAGCAGTGTTTCCATTATTTTCAGATGTTTCTAGACCTTCAAAGGACCCCCGGGGGGATCACAGCAAAAATACTTGGGTCTCCCATAGACTTACATTGGGTTCGTTATTCTGTCCGAGTACCCGAGTATTCCAATTTGCTCGACCCGAACAACGAGCACCCGAGCATTTTAGTGCTGGATTCATCAATAGTTAAAAGGACAATAAAAAAATTGTAGAATGCTATAAAAGCTGGATACAGGTCAAAGGCTAAGGATTTGAAGTTCCATAAATCATTGATCTACGTTTTAGCACAGATGGAATTTGGGACTTCTTTTGATTCCCAATCATGAGACTGAATTGACAGATTGAAAAAAATTAAAGAATGCCACTGCAGTGCCAAAAGGAGGAAGAATTAGGAATGATTGATATGTTGAGCATTGGTTCATTTCTGATAGAGTTTGCACTAGTCTAACTCCAGACATTAGACTCTGCATGTGTAAGAGATGAGATAAGGCCCGCTCCAACAGAGTCCGACATATAATCCATGAAAAATGCTAAGACTCATCAAAATCCTCTTATCTGTCTGGAATGGTTGCTGACCTTTTGTGCAGTTTGACATAAAAACAACCTGTGCTTATATTTATCTGCTCTATTTAATGACCACATAATATAACAATCCGTTTTCCTTTGAATATAGCAGAAAATATTCCTGAGAACTAAAATAATGGAAAATTGAATTATCTTTTTACATGCCACTAGGTGGCGATCTTGCATTAGTAGTTGGAAATATAATATAACTCAACTGTGCATCATTTAAAGTGGTCCTTGAAAGTTTGTGAATTGTTCAGCATGTTTCATATTTGTGCATAAATTTGACCTAAAACGCCCTCAGATTTTCATGCAAACCCTAAAAGTAGATAAAAAGTACCAAATCAAACAAATAAGTCAAAAATATTAGATGAGGAAAATACTCTAGTTTCCTCCCACATTCCAAAGTCATACTGATGGGGAATTTTGATTGGTAGCCCCCATAGAGACATTGCCGATAATGTCTGTAAAGCGCAGTGGAATTAATGGAGCTATATAAGTTAGTAAAATAAATAAAACTATTAAATTACACTCCTTGCTCTTTGAGTAGTAGAGTCCAAACACTTTGGAATTGGTTTTATAACGTTTTCCAAGCAGATGAATATCAAGAACTCTTCCTCTGAGGATGTGAAAAATCTCCTATGTTCATGCTTTGAATTTTTTTTCACAAACAGGTTTTATGAAGATCAAACTCTAACAAATTCCTTTACATACTCTTGTCATCCCATTGCTTAAAATCAGCAGACTCTGAAGGTGATATTAGGCTGCATACACCCGCTGCGGATTCACCTGCAGATTTTTCCGTGCCGATCCGCAGGTAAATTGACCTGCGGTTTTCCTGCGGATTGGCCAGCAGTTTTCCCCTGCGGTGTGACAACTGGACAATGGAGTAGGTGTCAAACCGCAGCGGAATCTGCAGAAAGAATTGACATGCTGCAGATTTCAAACCGCAGCTTTTCCGCACGGAAAAATCCGCAGCATGTGCACTGCGGATTTGAAAACACATAGGATAACATTACACCGTACACTGCCTGCGGAACTGCTGCGGATCCACAGACGCAAATCCACTGCGGATTTGCAGCAGAATCCGCAGCGTGTGCACATACCCTAAGAGTGCTAATCCTAAAAGTTCACATACTTTTGCTACATGTATGTGATATTGGATCAGTTTCCTCATTTAATTCCTTCACCCCACAGCTTGTTTTCACCTGCATGACCAGGAAAAATTTTTCAATTCTGAGATTCTTTTTTCATGACATATTGTACTTCATGATAGTGATAAAATTTGTTCAATATGACTTGCTCTCATTTTTTAAAATATTGGAAGTTTGGCAAAAAATTTGAAAACTTCACAATTTTCAATCTTTACATTGCCCAAAATAGTAAATAATATGTACCTCATGTCTACTTTACATCTGCATCATTTTTGAAACATAATTATTTAGTTAGGAAGTTAGAAGGGTAAAAGTTGATCAGCAATATCTAATTATTGAAAAAAAATTGCAAAACACACACATTTGAAGTGAATTTGACAGAAAATACCCAAAGTTACACCATTCTAAAAACTGCACCCCTCAATGTGCTCAAAACCACATTCATTTTACTTTTTTTCACAAAAATGTTACTTTAGCCTTGAACTTTTTATTTTCACAAGAGTGACAGTAGAAAGTGGACCCAAAATGTGTTGTGCAATTTCTCCTGAGTACACTTGATACTGCAAATGTGGTGGAAAAATACTGTTTTGGCGCATTGCAGGTATTAGGAGTGAAGGAGCACCGTTTGACTTTTTGAACACAAAATTGTCTGGAATCCAGAGTGGGCGCCATATCGTATTTGCAGAGCCCCTGATGGGCCCAAAACAGTGTAAATCCCCCACAAGTGACCCCATTTTGGTAACTAAACTCCATAATGAACTTATCTAGATGTGTGGTGAGCACAAGTGCTTCACAGAACTCTATAAGGTTGAGGCATGGAAATGAAACAATACATTTTTCTGGCAAAAATGTTGGTTTTTCAACAAAAATTTCATTTTCACTTCACTTTCATTTTTTATTTCAGAGTAACAGGAGAAAACAATTTGTTAAATAATAAAGGGGAGAAGCCAGCACTACTTGTGGTCAGAATGCATAAAGTGCATATGCACATATTGATTTCTAACTGTGTTTCAAAACAATTTGTTGTTGTGCAATTTCTCCTGAGTACACTGATACCCCATATGTGGTGGAAAACTACTGTTTGAGCATGTGGTACCCAAGGAGTTTGGTTGCCACAGTGGCCTTGCCTCCCTCCAGGAGGAGGTAATGTCTTGCCTGGAAGCAAGGAAGGGATCCCCTTAACAGGTAGTTCCAGCATACAACACAGTTCCTACTCCAGGCCAGCAGAGGAAGCTCTAAACCCGACTTCAGGGGAGCTGCTCTCTGGTCGGAAGCAGGACGTTAGAAAGGAGTTAGTGCCTGAACAGGGTTGAGAGAGGACGTGCAGAGAGAAGCTGGGGACAGGAGCCATTGCTGAGCTCACCCCCAGGCTTGAGCGCCAGAGACCGGACCCCAGAGTCCGAGGCTCTGTGGGTACTAAAGCCCCAGCAGCAGAATCTGGAGGATAGAAGACCGCAGATCCTCTGTCTCCAACTGAGACTCGACGACACAGCAGCACATGTGAGCCAGAGACGCCATATAGGAGCGATCCCTGAAGTAGGCTACAGCTGCCTGTCATGCGAGTGGAGTTCTACCTAAGTAGCAGACAGAGGGAGGAACTTGAATAGAGTTCACAGCAGCAAGTACCTCAGACAAGATAAGGAGATTCCCAAATTGGTTTCAGGCTGACCGTCTCCAGAACCATCTGTAACCTGAGCCCTGGATTGTACCCACACAGCTCAGTAAAAGGTAAAGGAAACGTCACTCTGTTGTGCCCTCTAATTATTCCTGCGTCACCTATCCAACTCTGCTACATTTGTCATCATCAAACACAACATCTTTACTACAACAACTGCCCTGAGACAAAGCTCTGCTGCATCACCATCAGTCCCAGAGGATCTGCCCTGCAGCGCTGGTCACCTCTGACCAGACACCACAGGTGGCGTCACGAACACTTTACAAACTCTTTATCTTTCCTCTGTAAATATCCCCTTTTATTGGATGCCCAGGGCCATGGACCGGGACACCGCTGCCATGTCACTGCTCCTTTAAGAAGCGGCCCATTACTGAGTACCCCATGGCCCTGGTGGGCGATGCAGGCGCACAGCATGGAAGGGAAGTAGTGCCAACCGAATTCTGGAGCGTATTTTTTGCTGGAATAGATTGTGGATGCCATGTCACATTTGACGAGCCCCTGACATGCCAAAACCGCAGAACCCCCTCAAGTGGCCTCATTTTGGAAAGTACAGTTGTGGCCAAAAGTATTGACACCCCTGCAATTCTGTCAGATAATACTCAGTTTCTTCTTGAAAATGATTGCAAACACAAATTCTTTGTTATTATTATCTTCATTTAATTTGACTTAAATGAAAAAGCACAAAAAGAATTGTCCTATAGACAAATTGGATATAATTCCACACCAAACATAAAAAAGAGGGTGGACAAAAGTATTGGCACTGTTCGAAAAATCATGTGATGCTTCTCTAATTTGTGTAATTAACAGCACCTGTAACTTACCTGTGGCACCTAACAGGTGTTGGCAATAACTAAATCACACTTGCAGCCAGTTGACATGGATTAAAGTTGACTCAACCTCTGTCCTGTGTCCTTGTGTGTACCACATTGAGCATAGAGAAAAGAAAGAAGACCAAAGAACTGTCTGAGGACTTGAGAAACCAAATTGTGAGGAAGCATGAGCAATCTCAAGGCTACAAGTCCTTCTCCAAAGACCTGAATGTTCCTGTGTCTACCGTGCGCAGTGTCATCAAGAAGTTTAGCCCATGGCACTGTGGATAACCTCCCTAGATGTGGACTGAAAAGAAAAATTGACAAGAGATTTCAACGCAAGATTGTGCAGATGTTGGATAAAGAACCTCGACTAACATCCAAACAAGTTCAAGCTGCCCTGCAGTCCAAGGGTACAACAGTGTCAACCCGTACTATCCGTCGGCGTCTGAATGAAAAGGGACTGTATGGTAGGAGACCCAGGAAGACCCGACTTCTTACCCCGAGACATAAAAAAGCCAGGCTGGAGTTTGCCAAAACTTACCTGAAAAAGCCTAAAACGTTTTGGAAGAATGTTCTCTGGTCACATGAGACAAAAGTAGAGCTTTTTGGGCAAAGGCATCAACATAGAGTTTACAGGAGAAAAAAAGAGGCATTCAAAGAAAAAATCACGGTCCCTACAGTCAAACATGGCGGAGGTTCCCTGATGTTTTGGGGTTGCTTTGCTGCCTCTGGCACTGGACTGCTTGATCGTGTGCATGGCATTATGAAGTCTGAAGACTACCAACAAATTTTGCAGCATAATGTAGGGTCCAGTGTGAGAAAGCTGGGTCTCCCTCAGAGGTCATGGGTCTTCCAGCAGGACAATGACCCAAAATACACTTCAAAAAGCACTAGAAAATGGTTTGAGAGAAAGCACTGGAGACTTCTAAGGTGGCCAGCAATGAGTCCAGACCTGAAACCCATAGAACACCTGTGGAGAGATCTAAAAATGGCAGTTTGGAGAAGGCACCCTTCAAATATCAGGGACCTGGAGCACTTTGCCAAAGAAGAATGGTCTAAAATTCCAGCAGAGCATTGTAAGAAACTCATTGATGGTTGCCGGAAGCGGTTGGTCGCAGTTATTTTGGCTAAAGGTTGTGCAACCAAGTATTAGGCTGAGGGTGCCAATACTTTTGTCTGGCCCATTTTTGGAGTTTTGGGCGAAATGATCAATGTTTTGCTTCATTCTCTTTTGTGTTTTTTTAATTTAAGACAAATTACATGAAGATAATAATACCAAAGAATTTGTGATTGCAATCATTTTCAGGAAGAAACTGAGTATTATCTGACAGAATTGCAGGGGTGTCAATACTTTTGGCCACAACTGTACATCTTTTGAGGAATTCATCTAGGTGTGTAACCTTCAGGCAATTCATAGAATTGTATAACACTAGGTTGAGTAAATGGAAAATTACCGTTTTTCCACAAAAAAGTTACTTTGGCCCCAAGATTTTAAATTTCAAAAGGGATAATAAGAGAAAATGAATGTTACAATTTTCTCCGCAAATAGTTCTGAGTACGCCAATACCCCATATGTGGTCAAAAACTACTTTGCAAGGCACAGTGCAAAGCTCACAAGGGAAGAAGAGGTATATTGGATTTCAGATTTTGTTGGAATGGTTTGAGGTGCCAGTACAGCAGAAAACCCCTATAAGTGACCTAATTTTACAAAATACACCCCCCAATGAACTCATCCAGGAGTGTGGTGAGCATGGTGACACCACATGTGCCTCACAGAATTTTATACCACTTGTGAAGAAAGAACAATTACGTTTTTCCATTAAAATGTTGTTTTAGCCCCAAATTTTAAATTAAGTACTAATAGGAAATAAAGGACCTTACAGGTGTTTGGAAATTTCTTCTGAGAGTGCTAATACCCTACATGTAATCAGGAACTACTTTTCAGACACAATGGAAAGCTCAGATGGGAAGGAGAGCCATATTATAGTGCAGATTTTACTGTTTTTGTTTTCATGTGTCATGACCCAATGAAAGAGCCCCTGATGTACCAGAAAAGCAGAACTCCCCCATAAGTGACTCCATTATGCAAACTACATCTCTCAATAAATTCATCTAAGGGTGTAATGGTTATATTGACTCCACAGGGGTGTCACAGAATTTGATACCATTGGGCAGTGAAGAAAAAATAATTGCATTTTTACTACAAAAATTGTTTTAGCCATAGATTTTTCATTTTCACGTAGAGAAATGGGTAAAAATAGCACCAAAAATATGTCACACAATGATGAATGTACCCCATATGTGGCTGTACAGTACTGCTAAGCCTGTAGCCACATGGCGAGACTTGGGAGGGATGGAGCGCTATTTGCTTTTGGAGCACAGATTTCCCTAAAATAGTTTGCAGACTTCATATACAGATCCCCTAAGTGCTAGAAGAGCAGAATCCCCCCATCAAGTGACCCCATTTTGGAAATTATACTCCTTTGGAAATTTATCTACATGTGTAGTGCTGATTTGAATCCATGGGTGTTTTACCAGAAACAGCAGTTGATATTGCTTTGTGAAAATTGAAATCTGAGCGTGTAGTGCCCTGTATGCTGTAGTGCCCAGTACATTATGCCCAGCTCATACTTCTGGAAACATGCAACAGTAAAATAGGCAGGCTCACAATCACTACAGAAGCCAAACATGTGGATGGTAAATGTGGTTTAGGCCCACTGGAGCTCAGAAGGGAGGCGGCATTTGGATTTGAGAGTGCAGAATTTGCTGAATTTCTTTTGTGGAATGAGGAGCCATTTTGCTTTTCCAGTGCCTTTGTATTACCAGTAACTTGGAAGCCCCCTATATTTCTGTCATCAAATGATGGAACTGAGTGGGGACTAAGTTGAAGCTTTTGTTGTGAACATTTTTTCATACAATTTTTGATCACGTTTATCCTGTGCTCTACGCTGAGCAATTACATCATGATTATGCAGAAAGGCAGACACCGCCAGATCATTAGGCGAGGTTGATATTAACTCTGCTGCCTCGTAATAGTGGCCGTCCACAGTGTCTTCTTCTGTCGGGTGTTCTGTCTGAATCATGTATTTCAGAGATTTATACAGAAAACCAGATGCAAGCGCTCAGCATAGAGTGCAGAATTAATGTGTTCTGAGACTTACTGGCTTTGAGAGGCAGAATGGAAAAAATTAATAGCAGGTCACAAATTGGTTTTATTTATTTTTTACACAGTTCTTCGTACAGTATAAGTGATTAGACAACTTTATTCTTTGGGTCGGTGCTAATAAAGCAATACCAGATTTAGATTGTTTTTTTCTATTTGGCTGCTGTCACACACGAAAAGATTTTTTTTTTAAAAAAAACAAGCTTTTGCATAGACATGTTTTGAGAGCTATAATGGTTTTTTATATTTTTGTCTACACAGTTATGTGACAGCTTGTTTTTGCAGGACTGTTTAACATTTTTATTGGTACCATTTTTGGGCACATAAAAATTTTTGATTGCTTTCTATTCTGATTTTTGGTAGGGAGAAAGAAAAAAACTTTCAATTCAGGAATTGTTTTTTGTTTTTTATGCTTTTTCGAGTGTTAGTATGATTACAACAAAACCACATTCATATACTTTTTGGATATTTTCTGCTTTTAAAAAACATTTTTATAGCAAAAAGAGATATTTTTGCATCGTTGTATTCTGAGATCTATGCTATTTTTATTTACATTTGTCTTTATTATTGTGTTTTATTCCACATTTTTTATGATGAAAAAGCAGATTTGTACCTCAATTTTTTTGTTTTTTTTTACAGTGTTCACTGAAAGTGTTATCTAGTGTGACAGTTTTATAGGTTGGGTCGTTACAGACACAGCAATATTACATGTGTACCTATTTTGTTTCCTTTTTTTACATAAAAATTAATGAATATAATATTTTTTATTATTTTTATTTGGTGATTTTTTTAACATCAAAAACATCAAAAACTTAAAAATTATCAATTTTATGAGATATATTTAACTCCTTCCTGACATTGGACGTACTATTCCATCCATGTTCCCTGGGACTTAATGCCCATGGACGGAATAGTACATCATACGTGATCAGCCGCGCTCACGGGGGGAGATCTGCATGCCATATAAGCAATCAGCCTGCACAAAATGAGTGTCCCATAGTGAGATACAGTGTAAAAGATGGAACAAAATAAATTTTTTTTTAAATAATTGCAAAAATCTTGAAAAACTAATAAAAAATCAATATTTATTCTATCATTAAATCAATATTTGAATAAAAAAATTAAACTATAAAAGTACACATATTTTGTATCGTCGCAACCGTAATGACCCGACCTATAAAACTGTCCCACTAGTTAACCTCTTTAGTGAAGACCATTAAAAAAAAAAATTAAGGCAAGAAAAAATGCTTTATCATCATACCGCTGAACAAAAAGTAGAATAACATGCGATCAAAAAGACGGATATAAATAAGCGTGGTACCGCTGAAAACGTCATCTTGTCCCGCAAAAAACAATCCACTATATAGTATAGCTCCATCACCAGAAAAATAAAAAAGTTATAGCTCTCAGAATAAAGCGATGCAAACATAATTATTTTTTCTATAAAATAGCTTTCATTGTATTGTAAAAGCGCCAAGACATAAAAAATATAAATGAGGTATCGCTGTCATCGTACTGACCCGAAGAATAAAACTGCTTTATCAATTTTACCACGCACGGAATGGTATAAACACCCCCCATAAAAGAAATTCATGAATTGCTGTTTTGTTCATTCTGCGTCCCAAAAATCGGAATAAAAAGCGATAAAAAAGTGATATGCCCGAAAATGGTATCAATAAAAACATCAACTCGTCCCACAAAAAACAAGACCTCATATGATTCTATGGGCCAAAATATGGAAAAATTGTAGCTCTCAAAATGTGGTGATGCAAAAACTATCTTTTTGCAATAAAAAGCGTCTTTTAGTGTGTGACAGCTGCCAAACATTAAAACCTGCTATAAAAACCCACTATAAATAGTAAATCAAACCCCCCTTTATCACCCCCTTAGGGAAAAATAATAAAATAAAAAAAGCATTTATTTCCATTTTCCCATTAGGGTTAGGGTTGGGGGTAAAGTTATGGTTAGGCTTGGGGCTAAAGTTAGGGTTAAGGTTGGGGTTAGGGATAAGATTGGGATTAGGGTTATGGGTGTGTTGAGGTTAGGGTTGGAGTTAGAATTGGGGGGTTTCCAAATGCGACATGCGCCTGATCTGAATTCCAGGCAATTCTGTGTTGAAAAAGTCAAACGGTGCTCCTTCCCTTCCGAGCCCTGCCATGCGCCCAAACAGTGGTTTACCCCCACATATGGGGTATCAGTATACTCAGGACACATTGCACAACAACTTTTGGGGTCCATTTTCTCCTGTTACCCTTGGTAAAATAAAAACTTGGGGGCAAAAAGATTAATTTTGTGAAAAAAGATATTTTATTTTTACGGCTCTACATTATAAACGTCTGTGAAGCACTTGAGGGTTCAAAGTGCTCACCACACATCTAGATAAGTTACTTGGGAGGTCTAATTTCCAAAATGGTGTCACTTGTGGGGGTTTCCATTGATTAGGCACATCAGGGACTCTCCAAATGTGACATGGCGTCCAATCTCAATTCTAGCCAATTTTGCATTGAAAAGTCAAACGGAGCTCCTTCCCTTCCAAGCTCTGCCATGCGCGCACACAGTGGTTTACCTGCATACATGGGGTATTGACATACCCAGGACAAATTGTACAACAACTTTTGGGGTCGAATTTCTCCTATTACCCTTGGTAAAATAAAACAAACTGGATCTGAAGTAAATTTTTTGTGAATAAAGTTAAATGCTCATTTATTTTAAATGTTCCAAAAATTCCTGTGAAGCACCTGAAGGGTTAATAAACTTCTTGAATGTGGTTTTGAGTACCTTCAGGGGTGCAGTTTTTAGAATGGTGTCACTTATGGTTATTTTCTATCATATAGACCCCTCAAAGTGACTTCAAATGTGATGTGGTCCCTAAAAAAATGTTGTAAAAATGAGAAATCGATGGTCAATATTTAACCCTTATAACTTCCTAATAAAAAAAAATTTTGGTTCGAAAATTGTGCTGATGTAAAGTAGACATATGGGAAATGTTAGTTGTTAACTATTTTGTGCGACTTATTTCTCTGTTTTAAGGGCATGAAAATTCAAATTTGGAAAATTGTGAAATTTTCAGAATTTTTGCCAAATTTCCGCTTTTTCACAAATAAACGCAAGTCATATCAATGAAATTTTACCACTATCATTAAGTAGAATATGTCATGAGAAAACATTGTCAGAATCACTGGGATCCATGGGAGCATTTCAGAGTTATTACCTCATAAAGGGACAATGGTCAGAATTGTAAAAATTGGCTTGGTCATTAACATGCAAACCACCCTTGGGGGTAAAAGGGTTAAAAATGGAAATAAATCCAGAGTGAATACACAAAACAAAAACAATAAGCTAGAAATAATCACAAATTACCACCCTAAAGATGCCCTAAGTAGCCTTATATTCTGGGTCTATCTTGCAGCGCAGGTTGGCACCCAAAAAATTGCAAGAAATGGCACCCCTGTCACATGATGGCTGTTCCTGTTTATCCCTATCTTTGGATTTGGAGATAACAGAGAAAAAAATCAATCATTCAATACAGCAGGTCTGCCTTGCATACTAAATAAACAGGACGAAAAAAGAAGCAAGAGAGGGTGAACATAGGCTCAGTTCCTCTTATTCCTAATATCAAAGACATACTGGTGCTTCTTACAATATTAAAATATTATCAAAAAGTTAATTTATTTCAGTTCTTCAGTACAAAAAGTGAAACTAATATATTATATAGCGTCATTACAAACAGAGTGATCTATTTCAAGTGTTTATTTCTGTTAATGTTGATGATTATGGTTTACAGCCAATGAAAACCCAAGTCATTATCTCAGTAAATTGGAATAATTAAGAGAAAACACTTGCAAAGGCTTCCTAAGCATTTATTATGGTCCTTTAGTCTGTTTCAGTAGGCTCCACAATCATGGGGAAGGCTGCTGACTTGACAGATGTCCAGAAGGCAGTCACTGACACACTCCACAAGGAGGGTAAGCCACAAAAGGTCATTGCTAAAGAAGTTGGCTGTTCACAGAGTGCTGTATCCAAGCATATTAATTGAAAATTGAGTGGAAGGAAAAAGTGTGGTAGAAAAAGGTGCCCAAGTGTAGTAGGGGACCAAGATTGCGGGGTGGTCCACTGCTTACCGCGACCAGACGCCACAGAGACGAGACGGAGGCAGATTTCAGTTGCAACAGGTTCGAGTTTATTGGCTGTCCTCCTGACGACCGTAGCCATACACCGCAGTTCCTTTACAGCTCTCCGTATTCAGGCCCGGGTACCTTCACCTTTCCTTCAGTCGCAGTGACGTTCCTTGTGGATCTTTCGCTGGGGCTGCCCTAGGCCTATCTACCGCCAGCGCTTCACCAGTCCAAGGTTGTCGTCCAATCGGTACTCTGGGGCCTCGTCTGTCATGCGGTTCCTCTTGTCAGGGCCACCCCCCTGACAGTCTCTTCCTGTCAGTCCCCTGGTCGAGCTCTCCACCGTTGTCAGTCTTCTGTACTGAGTCTTCTCCTCCTGAGCTCCTCCCGGGACTAGCCTAGCCTCGAACCCTGTCCTGTCCTATTTATCCCCTTCCTCGGGAATATCCCTCCTGGGTTCCTATCTCTCCGCCCCCCCATGACTAAGCGGTTTCGTAGCCCAAAGCTGCTGTCAAGTCCTGTTCTACACTCCCTCCTGCCATCTTGTGGTCAAATCTAGGTACTGCACTCCTTTTCCACCTTCCCCAGCTGTTTCCCTTCTATCATTGCCAATATCCGTCTATAGTGCACAAACCGTTCCTTCTTCCTTCAGTCAAGTCTGTCCGTCAAGTCACCTTCCCCACACTAGCAACCAGGATAACCGCAGCTTTGAAAGGATTGTTAAGAAAAGGCCATTCAAAAATTTGGGGGAGATTCACAATTATTGGACTGCTGCTAGAGTCATTGCTTCAAGAGTCATCACATACAGACATATCCAAGACATGGGCTACACATGTCGCATTCCTTGTGTCAAGCCACTCATGACCAATAGACAACACAAGAAGCATCTTACCTGGGCCAAGTAGAAAAAGAACTGGACTGTTGCTCAGTGGTACAAGGTGTTGTTTTCAGCTGAAAGTAAATTTTGCATTTAATTTGGAAATCAAGGTCCCAGAGTCTGGAGAAAGAGTGGAGAGGCACACAATCCAAGCTGCTTGAGGTCTAGTGTGAAGTTTTCACAATCAGTGATAGTTTGGGGAGACATATCATCTGCTGGTGTAGGTCCACTGTGTTTTATCAAGACTCAAGTTAGCGCAGCTGTCTACCTGGAAATTTTAGAGCACTTCATGCTTCCCTCTGCCGACAAGATTTATGGAGATGGAAATTTCATTCTCCAGCAGGACTTGGCACCTGTCCACATTGCCAAAAGTATCAATGTCTGTTTTAAAAACAACAGTGTCACTGTGTTTGATTGGCCAGCAAACTGGCCTGACCTTTACCCCATAAATTCTCTATGGGGTTTTGTCAAGAGGAAGATGAGAGACACCAGACCCAACAATGCAGATGAGCTGAAGGCTGCTATCAAAGCAACCTGGACTTCCATAACACCTCAGCAGTGCCACAGGCTGATCGCCTCCATGCCACACCGTATTGATGCAGTAATTGATGCAAAAGGAGCCCCGACCAAGCAATGAGTGCATTTACTGATCATACATTTCAGTAGGCCAACATTTCAGATTTTAAAATCATTTTTCAAGCTGGTGTTATGAAGTATTCTAATTTACTGAGATAATGACTTTTGGGTTTTCATTGGCTGTAAGCCATAATCATCAACATTACCAGAAATAAACACTTGAAATTGATCACTCTGTTTGCAATGACTCTATATAATTTGTGAGTTTCACTTTTTGTATTGAAGAACTGAAATAAAATAACTTTTTGCTGATATTCTAATTTAGTGAGAAGCACTTGTATCTACTTTTTACAAGGGCTTCAGGTCAGACTCCCTAATAAGGCCCAACTGATAGCACTTTATCAGTCTTAAATATCCGTTACATGACTTGGTTATTGATATCCCAGGGGCTACCTGCTCCTCTGTAGCTTCCCAGCACCCTACGCCTGTCAGCCACACTCTATTCTTGCTATGGCAATCTCACCATTATCACAACTATCTGTTTCCTCTTAATGGAGTTCAGGTTGTGGATTACATAGGCCTTTTTTAACTAGTATGACGTGTGTGCACTTTTGTGCACACTATGTCCAATTCTGCTGCATCTCCACTATAACTTTAAAATGTTTGGTTTAGTATAAAATGTTAAAACTTTAATAAAATTAAGTGTAAGGGAGGGCCAGAACTGTAGTCGTGACCTGTATTTTGGTGGCAGCTGCGTCCAGCCCTTCCCCTACATGAAGCAATACTATGCTCCTCGGCATACCTGCATCTCCAGATGCATCTTCACCTGGGCACTTCCCAGGCCATGACGATCCTTCTTCTAGGCGACCCCCATCAATGGAGACACAGTCTGAGACATCTTTAACACTTTCTTTACTTAGGATTTTGAACGTTACATTCACAGTTGGTACATCATAACATTTGCTTGCTTCCTGATCTTTCTCTTGCTTATTGTCACTTCTGTGCAGTACACGCTCAGACCGGACCGTACTAGACTGCTTCCCAGTTCCTTCCAGGTCTCTTCAATGACATTTCCTTCAGCGTTTTTTGCCCCAAACATGAATTCATCAATCACTACGCTTGGTGACCCCCAGCGAAGCATCCGGCCCGTCTGTACCGATCTCGTCGAAGTTCAAACTCCTTTCATCTCCTTAGTCCAGCAAATTTCTGCCCTAAAAGCATTGGCCCAGGTGGTAAGATGCCACATCTTCCTTTTCCTGTTCTGACCCACTGCTAAGACCTGCAGTGACCGTGGGTAATGTGGGCAATAACCACTTAACTTACGTGACTGCCAAGCTGTCCGGGCTTATATCACATGTGGACTCTTGGGCGCCCTGGCCCCGTCTGACTTAACTTTCTACAAGCTTCCTTCTTATTACCCGGCAGTTCCTCCTATAATTAACCCTCTAAGAACCTCCTATCTAGTCCCACTAGTATGTCCCATCTAGTGGCCCACAACATAATTACATCTACCCAGTCTATGGGGGGAACTATGTAATAAAAGTGCCCTCCTCTACTGTCCCAAGAAGGATGCACTAACTTTCACTGACTGTACATATACAAATGACACATAATATACATGCAATATTATCATACATGAACATGAGACAATATATACAGTTTTCTACATAATGGTAACACATTCAAGTGGCAATACCAGAAGCAATGAGTGGTAATACATAGCTATACATGTAGCAGTACCGCAGGCAATAATCATAAAACACATCTGTAAAAAGTAAGAACTGGAAGCAATCAGAGGGGAGGGGAAGCATGAAAGGCATTATAGCTTACCCCCTTACACATAAATAGTCTGCCTAAACTATTGATGGTCAAATAAGCAATGTGTCCCTACTATATTTTCCTCTCCCTAGAAGACTAAAAATGATCAGCTATTAACTCATCATCATAATGAATGTGAGAAATATATTGTAAAAGTAAGTATAGTCTTTTATCATTGGATTCCTTCAAAAACTCACATCTATTTTAGGTTAACAAGGGTGAATAGACTGTGTTTATGTCACAAAACACAGCTTAACATGACGTGATCCATAGGTGGCCACAACATCTGCAGTGTGCCCTGCTGTGACTGAGATTATGAAAAGTCATCGCACAGTAGTCTGTCAGCTCTGGCTAGGAGCTATTTCTTGTGCTGTGACTATCCTGTGATTTTGCTCATCACTAGAGCATTGGGATGAACAGTTATTTCGATAATAACTATAATCAGCCTCTGAGGAGTCATTCACACCCACTAAATTAAACTAGTAAATAGAATAGTTGCTGCTATACTGATAAATCTTCATCAATTAAACTAATAACTATTTAAAGACACACATTTCTTTAAATGGGAAAAAATTTCAATTAACCTGCAGATACAGTGGGGAAAAAAGTATTTAGTCAGCCACCAATTGTGCAAGTTCTCCCACTTGAAAAGAGAGGCCCGTAAATGACATCATCGGTAGACCACAACTATGAGAGTCAAAATGAGAAAACAAATCCAGAAAATCACCTTGTGCGATTTGGCAAGATTTATTTTGCAAATTATGGTGGAAAATAAGTATTTGGTCATTAACAAAAGTTCATCTCAATACTTTGTGATATATCCTTTGTTGGCAATGACAGAGATCTAACGTTTTCTGTAAGTCTTCACAAGGTTGGCACACACTGTTGGTGATATGTTGGCCCATTCCTCCATGCAGATCTCCTCTAGAGCAGTGATGTTTTGGGCCTGTCACTGGGCAACACGGACTTTCAAATCCCTTGTGAGATAGCGCTCCCTGTATGTGTTGGGGGACACTCCCTTGGCAATGGGATTAAGGCACACAGGAATGGTTTCTCACAAAAACAGTCTATTTGGTTTATTTACTCAGCAAAAACCGCATAACGTAAAGTCCATTTCATTACATCAATGAACATATCATGACCACCAGTCTGTTCATGTAGCACAGGGGTCCTCAAACTACGGCCCGCGGGCCACATGCGGCCCGCGAAGGACTTTTATCCGGCCCCTGGCCAGGCTGACATTAACCGCACTGATTGCACCGCCCTCACTGCCGTGGTGAACCAATCAGTGCTGCAGCTCACAAACACTGCCACCCCCCTGACACGCCCACTAAAGAACTAGACTGCAGAGTGCAAACTCGCGGGCGGGACGAGGCGCCAAGGAAAGGCGTTGTGAAGCCCTCAATATGCAGCAGAGACCACACAGAGGACGTGATTGTCATCACGCCGCCTGCACGGCCTAATGACGTCATGCCGCCTGTGCCGGAAGAAGACTGAGACGAGCGGGCGCCTCTTCAGAACAGCGGGGGACATAGGTGAGTACTGTTTTTTTTTTCTTTTTAACTCCGGGTCCTATTGGGGACCTGTGCTGCAAAATGGGGACGTTTACCTGCCTACTAGGGACCCGTGCTACGTATTGGGGACCTGTGCTACCTACTGGGGACCTGTGCTGCCTATTGGGGACCTGTATCTGCCTATTGGGGACCTGTGCTGCCTATTGGGGACCTGTATCTGCCTATTGGGGACCTGTGCTGCCTATTGGGGACCTGTACCTGCCTATTGGGGACCTGTGCTACCTACTGGGGACCTGTACCTGCCTATTGGGGACCTGTGCTACCTATTGGGGACCTGTATCTGCCTATTGGGGACCTGTACCTCCCTATTGGGGACCTGTACCTGCCTATTGGGGACCTGTGCTGCAAAATGGGGACGTTTACCTGCCTACTAGGGACCTGTGCTACGTATTGGGGACCTGTGCTACCTATTGGGGACCTGTATCTGCCTATTGGGGACCTGTGCTACCTATTGGGGACCTGTACCTGCCTATTGGGGACCTGTACCTGCCTATTGGGGACCTGTGCTGCCTATTGGGGACCTGTGCTACCTGTTGGGGACCTGTACCTGCCTATTGGGGACCTGTACCTGCCTATTGGGGACCTGTACCTGCCTATTGGGGACATTTACCTGCCTATTGGGGACCTGTGCTACCTATTTTGGACCTGTGCTGCTTACTGGGGACATTTACCTGCCTTTTAGGGACCAATGCTGCCTCTTGGGGATTCTTGCACCACACTAGTCTGAGCCTGAGGTAAAAGTGGAGTTCCACCAATATGGGCACTGGTGAGGCTGCTTTGATGGGCATTGATCAGGCTGCATTGATGGGCAGTGCAGTCTGTATGTCTCTGTATGGGCAATTTTATTGCTGGTATATTGTTTTTGTAGCGCTGTATATATGTTGATATTTTACTAATAGCAATTTTGAATCCCTAGGAAACAATGATATCAAGAAAGAGAAAAAATTGACTCGAAGTGTAGGATATTCGAAGAACCCAAAAAAATCGGTAAGTTTGATGATTTAACTTTACTTCTTCTTTTTTAATATTGTATTTGTTCCTATTTTGTCTTATGATTTCTAAATAAGATATGTGCAGTGTGCATATGAATTTGGTGCTAATTTTTTTTAAACTATATTCCGGCCCACCAATGGTCCGAGAGACCGTGATCTGGCCCCCTGTTTAAAAAGTTTGAGGACCCCAGATGTAGCAGATAAACCTTTCTGCCGTTTCTTACAACCCCCTTGTCTGAGGTTACCTTGCAGGAGCTCCATTCCTCATACTGATGCCTTGTCAGTCCTGACTTCCAGGGAAGCTGCCTTACTAGGGTCACTGTCCCTTATGATGACTTGCTCCGCAACGTCCCACCCAACAGTTCCAGACACTTAGATGGTCAGTAGCTTTCTCAACACAGTTAGCCGTCACAGGCTCTGCAGGTACATGGTCTCACCACGTGCTATTCAGGAAGCCTGTCCTCTTGCAGGACCTTCTAACACAGACAATGTGACCACACCACAGTCTCATTATGTCGCATGAGACACATCGCTTGATGGGAGATGTGTGATTGGCCAGTCCTGCCCAGCTCTCCGGCCAACCCTTTAAGCCCAGCCCCTTATAAGCTAAACAAAGCTTGTGGAACTACTGGTCCCACAGCCACATTTCAGGCTTATAGCACAGAGGACCTCCTCCTCTTCGACACATGTCAGTCATTCACAACAATGCCAGTCACTGTCTCACACCCTTCAAAGGCTTTCTATGGTGTTGAGATCTGGAGACTGGCTAGGCCACTCAAGGACCTTCATATGCTTCTTACGAAGCCACTCCTTTGCTGCACTGGAGGTGTGCTTGGGATCATTATCATGATGAAAGACCCATCCACGTTTCATCTTCAATGCCCTTGCTGATGGAAGAAGGTTTGCATTCAAAATCTCACGATACATGGCTCCATTCATTCTTTTATGTACACGAATCAGTCTTCCTGGACCCTTTGCAGAGAAACAGCCCCAAAACAGGATGTTGCCACCCCTATGCTTCCCAGTAGGTATGGTGTTCTTTGAATGCAGTTCAGCATTCTGTCTCCTCCAAACACGACAATTTTGGTTTATACCAAAGAGTTCTACTTTGGTTTCATTAGACCCTATGACATTCTCCCAATACTCTTCTGGATAATCCAAATACTCTTTAGCTTCAGACAGGCCCGGACATGTACTGGCCTAAGAAGGGGGGCACGTCTGGCACTGCAGGATCTGAGTCCCTGGAGGCGTAGTGTGTTACTGATGGTAGCCTTTGTTACGGTGGTCCCAGCTCTATGCAGGTCATTCACTAGGTAACCTGTGTGGTTCTGGGATTTTTGCTCACCATTCTTGTGATCATTTTGACCCCACGGGGTGAGATCTTGCGTGGAGACCCAGCTCGAGGGAGATTATCAGTGGCCTTGTATGTCTTCCATTTTCTTATTATTGCTCCCACAGTTGATTTCATCACACCAAGCTGCTTGCCTATTGCAGATTCAGCCTTCCCAGCCTGGTTCAGGACAACAATTTTGTTTCTGATGTCATTTGACAGCTCTTTGGTTTTAACCATAGTAGAGTTTGGAGTATGACTGGTTGAGGTTATGGACAGGTGTCTTTTATACTGATAACACGTTCAAACAGGTGCCATTACTACTACTACTAGGTAATGAGTGGAGGACAGAGGAGCCTCTTAATGAAGAAGTTACACGTCTGTGAGAGCCAGAAATCTTGATTGTTTTTAGGTGACCAAATACTTATTTTCCACCATAATTTGCAAAATAAATCTTGCCAAATCAGGCAGTGTGATTTTCTGGATTTGTTTTCTCATCTTGACTCTCATAGTTGTGGTCTACCTATGATGTCAATTACAGGCCTCTTTTTAAGTGGGAGAACTTGCACACTTGGTGGCTGACTAAAAACTTATTTTCCCCACTGTATAATAATAATAATCTTTATTTTTATATAGCGCTAACATATTCCGCAGCGCTTTAGAGTTTGAACATATTATCATCACTGTCCCTGATGGGGCTCACAATCTAAATTCCCTATCAGTATGTCTTTGGAGTGTTAATCCAGCAAAATGAATGGGATATATGGAAATTTCATACCCACTGTGCTTGTTTTTCAATGTTACATAGTTACATATGTTTAAAAGAAGACCTAGGTCCATCAAGTTCAACCTATTTCCACCAATTCTACATCTGTGCAGCAAATTAACTATAGCCTACAATGTTATGTGTACTGAGGAAATCATCCAGACCTTTTTTAAAAGTTGTTATTGCATCTGCCATTACTACCTCTTGTGGTAGGGCATTCCACAGTCTGAGTGCTCTAACTGTAAAGAACCCTTTCTTATTTAGCTGCTGAAATGATCTTTCTTCCACCCATAATGAGTGCCCCCTGATCCTTAGTATAGTCTTTGGAAAGAATAAATCATGTGCCAGTCCCTTGTACTTACCACACATATACAGTATGTGTACACGTAAATTATATCTCTTCTGTGATTTCTTTTTTCTAAGCTAAACAAGCCCAAGTTTTCTAACCTCTCATCATATGAGAGGCCTTCTTTACCTTATAATAATCTAGTTCCCCCCTTTGAACTGACTCTACCTTTTGAATATATTTTTTAAAATATGCAGCCCAAAACTAGATTCCATATATTGGATGTGGCCTTACAAGTGATTTATAGAGGAGTAACAATATGTTTAGATCATGGTATTTTATCTCTTTTAATACACCCTAAAATCTTTATTGCTTTTGCAGCTGCTGCTTTACATTGAGTACTGCTGCTCAGCTTGCTTGTTACCAGAGTACCCAAGTCCTCCTCTTCTGTTCTGTAGTCCCGAGTATACACCCATTTAATGTATATGCAGCAACAGAATTGCTCTGTCCTAGCTGCATTACTCTACATTTATCAACATTAAAAGTCATCTGCCGGGTGTTTCCCCAGTCAATCATCTTATCCAGATCATATTGCAGTATTGTACTGTCAAAGTCATATTTTAGCTTCCTGCACAGTTTGTTTTTGTCAGCAAAGACTGACGACACTTTAATCGCAATCCCAACAATAAGGTCATTAATAAAGGTTAAAGGTTAAAAAGAATAAGTCCTAGCACAGATCCCTGTGGTACCCCGCTGCTGACTATATCCCATTGAGAGAACGTACTATTTATGATGACTCTTTGTTTAATATATTCTAGCCAATTCCTTACCCATCTGCATATAGTTTCCCTCAGTCCTTGCTTCTGTAGCTTCAGTCTAGCTACTTTCACACTAGCGTCGTGCACTGCACGTCGCTATGCGACATTGCAGCGCACCGACGCATAGTGTGGAAGCGCCGCACAACGGGGGCAGCGGATGCTGTTTTTCATCGCATCCGCTGCCCCATTGTGAGGTGCGGGGAGGCAGGAGCGGAGTTCCGGCCGCGCGTGCGCGGTCGGAAATGCTGCAGACGACGCACCAAAAAAACGTTATATGTAACGTTTTTTGGTGGCGACGGTCCGACGCAACCGTCGCACGACGGTTGCAACGTGTGGCAATGCGTCACACTGCATCGTTAATAAAAGTCTATGGAGAAAAAACGCATCCTGCAAGCACTTTTGCAGGATGCGTTTTTTCTTCAAAACGACGCATAGCGACGTGCAGTGCATGACGCTAGTGTGAAAGTAGCCTTAGGCTGTTATGTGGAACAGTACTAAATGCTTTTGCAAAGTCCAGATAAATCACAATATCTGCATTACCAACATCCAGATTGCACTCACTTCCTCATAGAAACCCAACATGTTAGTTCGAAACGACCTATCCTTCATTAATCCATGCTAGTTGTCAGTTATTTTATTCTCTGCAATATATTTCTGCAGGTCATCTATTATAATATCTTCAAAAACTTTGCACACTACCGATGTCAGACTTACTGGATGGTAGTTGACTGGATCCACCTTTTTGCCTTTCTTAAATATCAGTACCACATCAGCCATCCTCCAATCCTGTGGCACCAAACAAGTTACAAGAGAGTCCAAGAATATGAGATACAATGGTCTGTCAATTACTGAGCTTAATTCCCTCAATATCCATGGATGAATGCCATCTTGGCCAGAGGATTTGTCAATGTTTAATTTGCTCAGATGCAAGCTTACTTCTTCTTGTGTTAAACTAGTTATATCAGGTGATGAGCTTTGATATTTGCCTTGTTGAAGATCCCTGGAACATGTTTTCATGTCATTGGTAAATATGAATCAAAAGTGCCTGTTTAACCCCTTTGAGACGAAGCCTGTTTTCACCTTAATGACCAGGCCAATTTTTACAATTCTGACCACTGTCACTTTACGAAGTCATAACTCTGGAACACTTCAATGGAGTCCTGTAATTCTGAGACTGTTTTCTCGTGACATATTGTACTTTATGAAAGTGGTAAAATTTATTCGATATGACTTGCTTTTATTTGTGAAACAATGGAAATTTGGCAAAAATTTTGAAAGTTTCGCAGTTTTCAAACTTGTAATTTTTATGTCCTTATATCAGAGAGTCATATCGCACAATATAGTTAATAAATAACAGTTCCCACATGTCAACTTTATATCAGCACAATTTTGGAAACATAGTATTTTTTTGGTAGGAAGTTAAAAGGGTTAAATGTTGACCAGTGATTTCTCATTTTTACAACAAGATTTGCAAAACCATTTTTTTAAGGGACCACATCACATTTGAAGTGACTTTGAGGGGCTTATATGACAGAAAATACTCAAAAGTGACACCATTCTAAAAACTGCACCCTTCAAGGTACTCAAAACCACATTAAAGAAGTTTATTAAACCTTCAAGTGCTTCACACGAATTTTTAGAATGTGGAAGAAAAAAATAAACATTTCCTTTTCTCTCACAAAAATGTTCCTTTAGACCTAATTTTTTTGACTTTCACAAGGGTAACAGGAGAAAATGGACCATGTATTTTCACGTGCAATTTCTCCTGAGCATGCTAATACCACATATGTGGGGGAAATCTCCTGTTTGGGTGCAAGGCAGGGCTCGGAAGGGAAGGAGCGCCATTTCACTTTTTGAATGTAAAATGTGCTGGAATAATTAGCGGTTGCCATGTCGCGTTTGGAGAGCCCCTGATGTGCCTAAACAGTGAAAACCCCCACAAGTGACACCATTTTGGAAACTAGACCCCTTAGGGAACATATCTAGATTGTATTGAGCACCTTGAACCCTCAGGTGCTTCACGTAAGTTTATAACGTTAAGCCGTGAAAAAAAAAATCACATTTTTTCAAGATAAATCTTTTCTAGCTCCAAATTTTGCATTTTCATAAGGGTAACAAGAGAAATTGCTCCATACAATTTGTTGTACAATTTCTCCTGAGTGCGCAGATACACAATATGTGGGAGAAAACCACTGTTTGGGCACACGGCAGGGCTTGGAAGCGAAGGAGCGCCATTTGACTTTTTGAATGTCAAATTTACTGGCATAATTAGAGGATGCCATGTCGCATTTGGAGAGCCCCTGATGTGCCTAACCAGTGGAAACACCACTAAAGTGACCCCATTCTGGAAATTATAACCCTTTGGGAATTTATCTACACATGTAGTGACGGTTTTGTCTCCATGGGTGTTTTCCAGAAACAAGCAGCAGTGGATGTTGCTGAGTGAAAATTGCAAAATGCCGTTGTAGTGATCAGTACGTTATGCCCATCTCATGCTTCTGGAGACAACTACCTGTAAATTAGGCGGTTTCTCATCACTACAGAAATGCCAAATATGTGGGTGTTAAATGTTGTTTAGGCACACTGGGGCTCAGAAAGGATGGGGGCATTTGGATTTGGGAGCACAGAATTTGCTGAATTTCTTTTGGGGAGCCATTTCATTTTTACTTAGCATTTGTGCTACCAGTGACGTGGAAGTCCCCTATATTTCCGTTGACAGGTGACGGACCTGAGTGGGGATTTGCTTTTTTTGTGGATTGAGTGGAAGCTTTTATTGGGAACATTTTACATAATGTTTGGGATCACAGTTATCCGGCGCACTACGCTGAGCACTTACTTTGGGGTTTCCATCTAAATCTCTGAGTAACGTGACATATGAAACCCCCGAGGGATCCATTCATTATAATGAGGCAGCAGATTTACTCTGGACTCCATCTGGCTTCTGTTCAGCGGTGTCCTTTTCAAAGTGCACAAAACTGTGGCCTTTTATGCAATCCTAAAAAGATGGACACCACCAGGACACAGGTTCTATGGCACCCACAGTGCTTCCATATGCCTCATTATAGGAAATTTTCTGCCTGGAGGTTCTGTCTGAATCAAATATTTCAAAGATTTACACAGAAACCCTGGTGTAAGCGCTCAGCGTTGAGTGCAGGATAAATGCGCTCCAAGCCTTTCTGCGATTTTTGGAAGGCAGAATTTAAAAAATCAACAGCATGTGGAGAATTGGTTTTATTTATTTTTTGCGCCTTTCCTCGTGCTGTACAGTATATCAGATTTATATCGGGTTTTTATGTTTGACAATTGTCAAACACTAAAAGATGCTTTTTATTGCTTTTGCGTCACCATATTTTGAGAGTTATAATTTTCTCATATTTCGGCCGACAGAGTCATGTTATGGATTATTTTTTGCGGGACGAGCTGACGTTTTTATTGGTACCATTTTCAGGCACATGACATTTTTTGATCGCTTTCTATTCTGATTGTTTATTTATTTTTTTACACCGTTCCGCATGTGGTAAAATTGGTAAGACCGCTTTATTCATCAGGTTAGTACGATTACAACTATACCATATTTAAATTGTTTTTAATGTTTTGGCTCTTTCACGCAAAAACTATTTTATAGAAATAATAATTATTTTACATAGCTTTACTGTGAAAGCTATATAAATTTTATTTTTCTGCTGCTGGAGCTGTGTTGCAGCTTGTTTTTTTGCAGGATGAGATGACATTTTCAGCGGTACCATTTTTATTTACATATGTCTTTTTGATCTCATTTTATTGCACTTTTTGTTCGGCGGTATGATGATAAAGCATTGTTTTTGCCTCGTTTGTTTTTTTTATGGTGTTTCCTGAAGGGGTTAACTAGTGAGATAGTTTTATAGAGGGGCTTGTTACAGACGCGGCGATACCAAATATGTGTACTTTTATTGTTTTTTATTGTTTGTATTGCTTTTTTTTTTACTTACATAAAGACATGTATTTATTGGAAAAATATTTATTTATTTTTTCTTTATTTAGGAATTTTTAGAAAATATTTTTACACATGCTAATATTCCTTTTTTTTTTTACTTTTTACATTGTCCCAGTATGGAACGTCACTATATAAAGTCAGTTCGTTGATCTCACACTTTGTACTACAATGTGTCAGATCAGCGATCTGACAGGCAGTGAAGGAGGCTTCTCAGGTCCTGCTCTCAGCAGGCACTGAGAATCCAACTCCCTGCAGGGCCCAGAAGGACCCCGTAGCCATCTTGGAGCCGGGAGTCTGAAAGGAGAACCTCAGAACAACGTGATCGCATCGTGGTGTTCTGAAGGAAGCATGCAGGGAGCCCCCTCCCTGTGCAATGCTTCTCTATGCCGCTGTCAATCGCTGCGGCACTCACTGTGAGACCCCAGTGATCGCACCCCCTACCAGTACTGCTCTGGGCACAAATGCAGTTGCCGCAGAACAGTACTAGTACAGCGCATGTAGCGAAGGGGTTAATACATCAGCCTTTTCTTGGTCCTCTATAATTATCTAGTTATTATCATCTTTTAAGTGGCCCATACCATCCATTTTTTTACTGTAGATGAACTAATTACCGTGGGAACGTTTCTGACTTTTTTTCCCATGGTCATTAGTTCATTCACAGATCAGCCAGGGACTCCCCGCAGCCTCAGTGACATCAGCAGGAGTCCACGGCTGATCTGTGAACTAATGACCGTGGGAAAAAAGTCAGAAACTTTCCCACGGTAATTAGATCATCTACAGGCAGCCATTGAGGCTGCGCAGAGCTGAATCAATTCATTTTGTAGTAGATTACAGTGAGGCTGGTCGCATTAGCACCGGTCCTCATTGTAAACTAACCCCCTTCTGATGGATTGCAGCGTGGGACATGACTGAACGGCGGAGAGGTAAGGATTTTGGTGATTTTTTTATGTTATTTTTGTTGCAGGTCATGGTTTTTTTGGGATTACCAGACTAATAAAAATTTGTCAAAAACTTGGTGTATTAATTTCATTAAAAGACTTTTTAATTAATGTCTGTGTGCGGTTTTTAACCCTTTCTTAGTATAGGGTTAATAATGGATCGGTGTCTTATTTACACCTCTCCATTATTAATCGGCTTATTGTCACCTTACAATCAAATGGTGGCATTAATCCTTTGTTATATTAACCCATTCGCCACCGCTACAGGGCAATGGGAATAGAGAGGATAAGTGCCAGAATTGGCACATCTTATAGATGCGCCATTTCTGGGGTGTCTGGGGCAGATTTTTGTAGCAGGGGGGGCCCCAAAAACAATGGTACCTCTCATGGCTATTAAAATCTGCCCTCACTCACCTGCTTTACCTCTCTGGTTGACAAATTACAGCGGGAGCCCACGCCTTTTTTTACAACAAATTAACCCTTTAAATTAACACCTACACCTCCCAAATTTTGCACACAAACCCTCATCTAATTATTAGTCAGGGACATATAAAAAAAACATGAAATGAAATGGTTTACTGTATGTAAATCATGTGTCACTCATTTCATGTCGGGTTGGGGAATGATTTGACAGAAGCCGGCAATTGAATTAGCGGCTATTCTGCTATGAAGAACTCTGTGAAATATAAATATACAGTATATATATGTGTGTCTCAATGACATGTATGTATATACAGTGGGGAAAAAAAGTATTTAGTCAGTCAGCAATAGTGCAAGTTCCACCACTTAAAAAGATGAGAGGCGTCTGTAATTTACATCATAGGTAGACCTCAACTATGGGAGACAAACTGAGAAAAAAAAATCCAGAAAATCACATTGTCTGTTTTTTTTTCATTTTATTTGCATATTATGGTGGAAAATAAGTATTTGGTCAGAAACAAGCAATCAAGATTTCTGGCTCTCACAGACCTGTAACTTCTTCTTTAAGAGTCTCCTCTTTCCTCCACTCATTACCTGTAGTGATGGCACCTGTTTAAACTTGTTATCAGTATAAAAAGACACCTGTGCACACCCTCAAACAGTCTGACTCCAAACTCCACTATGGTGAAGACCAAAGAGCTGTCAAAGGACACCAGAAACAAAATTGTAGCCCTGCACCAGGCTGGGAAGACTGAATCTGCAATAGCCAACCAGCTTGGAGTGAAGAAATCAACTGTGGGAGCAATAATTAGAAAATGGAAGACATACAAGACCACTGATAATCTCCCTCGATCTGGTGCTCCACGCAAAATCCCACCCCGTGGGGTCAGAATGATCACAAGAACGGTGAGCAAAAATCCCAGAACCACGCGGGGGGACCTAGTGAATGAACTGCAGAGAGCTGGGACCAATGTAACAAGGCCTACCATAAGTAACACACTACGCCACCATGGACTCAGATCCTGCAGTGCCAGACGTGTCCCACTGCTTAAGCCTGTACATGTCCGGGCCCGTCTGAAGTTTGCTAGAGAGCATTTGGATGATCCAGAGGAGTTTTGGGAGAATGTCCTATGGTCTGATGAAACCAAACTGGAACTGTTTGGTAGAAACACAACTTGTCGTGTTTGGAGGAAAAAGAATACTGAGTTGCATCCATCAAACACCATACCTACTGTAAAGCATGGTGGTGGAAACATCATGCTTTGGGGCTGTTTTTCTGCAAAGGGGCCAGGACGACTGATCCGGGTACATGAAAGAATGAATGGGGCCATGTATCGTGAGATTTTGAGTGCAAACCTCCTTCCATCAGCAAGGGCATTGAAGATGAAACGTGGCTGGGTCTTTCAACATGACAATGATCCAAAGCACACCACCAGGGCAACGAAGGAGTGGCTTCGTAAGAAGCATTTCAAGGTCCTGGAGTGGCCTAGCCAGTCTCCAGATCTCAACCCTATAGAAAACCTTTGGAGGGAGTTGAAAGTCCGTGTTGCCAAGCGAAAAGCCAAAAACATCACTGCTCTAGAGGAGATCTGCATGGAGGAATGGGCCAACATACCAACAACAGTGTGTGGCAACCTTGTGAAGACTTACAGAAAACGTTTGACCTCTGTCATTGCCAACAAAGGATATATCACAAAGTATTGAGATGAAATTTTGTTTCTGACCAAATACTTATTTTCCACCATAATATGCAAATAAAATGAAAAAAAAACCAGACAATGTGATTTTCTGGATTTTTTTTTCTCAGTTTGTCTCCCATAGTTGAGGTCTACCTATGATGTAAATTACAGACGCCTCTCATCTTTTTAAGTGGTGGAACTTGCACTATTGCTGACTGACTAAATACTTTTTTTCCCCACTGTATATATATGTATTCTATGTGTCTCAATCTATTCTTTTGTTTGGATTTGAAAACCTGTCATTGGGCTCCATTATATGTCCGTTTTGCAAGCCTGCGAGAAAAAAACGGTATACGAATGCCATACGGATTACATACGGATGCTTACATGAGAAAAATATGCGGTCACACCCTGACAACCGATGACATACGGAGCACTATTTAGGGACCATTTATGCATATTACTGTCGTAAAATATGGTCCGTATTTCTCTACGTTGTGTGTGACTCCAGCCAAACAGTGCTAGAAAGGAATGGGAACAGCGTGGGAAAGACCCCTGGAAGAATCAGAGTATTACGCCACTTTAACGGACTGACAAAAAAACATACAAAACAGCAGTTAAAATGGATTTGACTGGGAAGAATTAAAACATACCAAACAGCAGTTAAAATAGATTTGACTGGAAAAAATGAAAACATACAAAACAGCAATTAAAATGGATTTGACAGGGAAAAATTTTAAGTAACATTTTTTTTCTTGATAATGACTTGTATACAAGGCAAAATTAATAATAGAAGAAACAATGCTCCTCCATACCTTGGGCTATGTTCACACGTAAGTGTTTTTGCTGCATTTTTGCACTGCTTTCAATAAGAAAAAGACGATCTTCAGAAAATATAATTTTATCATACATTATCTGGCAATTTGATGTGTGAGACAAAATCAGACACATTCTGTTTAATTTATGATTTTTTTTTTTCAGTGCCATTAGGCAACCATCACTATTTGTAGAGAAGTCCATCAGGCAGTCATTACTATTGTTAGAAGGCCAGCAGCCAGCCCTCACTAAACATTTTTGGAGGGCCAGCAGATGGCTATGCTTTACATACAGTAGCTGTATATTGTTGCTACAATATAATGTATCCATCTGAGGTGGGCAAATTTTCTTTTTAGTATTAATACTGAAAATGTTTACATTTGAAGGGCCAGCAGGTGGCCCTCACAATTTATAGAGAGACAGCAGGTGGCCTCCACTATTTCTAGAGGGCCAGCAGTAAAGCAGATCATTCTATTGTTTACTGTAAATAGATTGAGGTCTGCAAATAAAAGAACACAGTAGTTACAGTCAAATATGGTGGAGATTCAAAAATATGTTGGAGTTGCTTTCCAGCTTCTGGCACTGGATGCCTTGACTGTGTTCAAGGCATAAGGAAATGTGAAGATTCTGAAAGGATTTTGGGTCGTAATGTAGTGCCAGGTGTCTGAAAACTGGGTTTGCATTCTAGGTCATGGGTCTTCCAGCAAGACAGTGACCCCAAACATACTTGCAAGCCCTGTCTACTGAGAAGTATCCCAAAAGGAAGGATTTTTGAGGATACACAATCTAAAGCTATATTAGTCTTCTATCAGGTGAGTGCATAAAATTGTGCACCTTTTAAAGACTACAATATTGTGTTTACGCACTTAGGGCCCCGCGATTTGTCTGTTCTTCTCTCCCAAACAGGGTTTTTTTTGCAAAACCTCCAAAGCGTGATAGGCAACCTCAGGCCACTTTTCCATTTTTGAAGACCAAAATGCAAAAGGATCCAAATTACCCCTGTTGGCATTGATATTGAACTCAAGATACTACTGCACCATCCTCTCCAGTCGTTCACAATGTATCAAACTTATATTCTGTTTTGCTGGTGCATGGGCTTGTCTATAAAAATGTGTGAAATGACTCACAGAAATTGCTTATGCCACTTACAATACTGCTGCTAATGTTTTTGCGATGACGCCTTGACATTCCCAGGGTTGAAAGTCTAGGACACTGTGTGCCTCATTTCTGCCTTGGGGAAAATGACTCTTAAGATTGTCTACAAGCATGTTACAATACTCTAGCATGAGCACATTCCTTCCCAGGGGTGGAGCATCTGGCAAAATTTTATTTTGGACCATGGATCTAACAGAGTGGCAACCCAGTAGTCAGAAAGATTTCTAATCTTAAGAATACAGGCATTGTGTTGCAGCAAGAAGGAGCTCTTGTGTCAGATGCTTCCATGAGGTCTAAGTCCATGGTGTGTTGGTGGCAGGGTAACACTCAAGGTTGCTTCCTTCGTCCCCTCCTGCCAACGACAGACAACATTTTCCTCTTCTTTTCCTGACTGTTGCCCATCTATCAAATTTTCCTCTTTATCCTCCTCTATTTGTTCCTTGGTTCCTGCACTTTCACTAACAGTTTGTCTGGTACCATGAGCCCCCCTTGATTGATGTAATCCACTCTCCCATGGCACCCGCCTGTGTGGTGACAGTGCGGAAATTTGAGATATTATCCCTTCCGCTTTTGAAGTGTGCTCCAGCATGTAGATAACTGGAATAGTGATGCTGATGACATCATCGCTAGTGCTAACCATTTTAGCAGCCATTTTGAAACTGTGCAAAAGGGTGCAGCGGTCCTTCCTCTGTGCCCACTCTGCAAGCGTGATTTGCACCACGTCTGTACTGCGCTGGCCCAGGCTATGCAAAAAGGACATACTGCACCAGTGCTTGTCACTCCTGACACAGTAGCTGCAACATGGGAAGAGTGAAATTCCACCATGTCGGAACATCACAAATCAAATAGTTAACCCGTAGGCCAGAGGGCCTCTGTAGCGATGCAAGTCGATGACCTGCGGGGTGCGATCGTCAGAAGTGAGCACACAGTGAACGGGCTTTCTGCAGCAGTGCATTCAGGCCGGGATAGTGGAGTAGAAATTGCTGTACCACCAGGTTGAGGAAGTGAGCCATGCAAGGCAAGTGTGTGAGGTTGCTCCAGCATAGGGCTGCCATCAGGTTTCCACCGTTAACATACACGGCCTTCCCAGTTCCAGGTTCAGTGGAGACAGTCATTGCTCTAACTCGGCCTGCATAGCTGTCCACAATTCTTGAGCTGTGTGACTGCAATCTCCAAAGCATAATAATTCTAACACTGCCTAATTTTAATGAGCCATGGCTGCGCAGTACTGAGGTGGGGGGATTCTCTTTGCACTGTTGGAACACATGTCTCATCAAAGGAGAGGCTGAGAGCACAGGTGGAGGCCCTAGAGGAGGAGAAGAAACCAGAAGCACTGGAGGAAGTGTTAGATACAGAGGTCTGTCCTGCAAGCCTTGGGGATACCAAGACGTGGAGAAGCCCCTTGACTGCCTGCCCCCACAGCCACCAGAGGCACCCAGTGCCCAGTCAGTGAGAGGTAACGCCCCTGCCAATGTTTGCTCGTCCAGCTGTCAGTGGTGAAATGCACCCTGGCAGACATAGATTTTTTTCAGGGAACAGGTGATGTTGTCTGCGACATGCTGGTGTATTGCAGGCAGAGCTTTCTTAGAGAAGCAATGGTGACTGGGCAACTGGTACTGGGGGAGTGTTAGGGCCATCAACTTTCAGAAACCATCTGTATGCACCAGGCGGAAAGGCAGCATTTCTGTGGCCAACTGTTGTGAGTTCATTTTCCCCTTCACCATTGAGGTCTGATGAACTCCCTCTTCTGGTGATGGAAGGTAGTGAGGCTGATTACCAAGCATCTGGGTAGGATTATGATGACTGGGTGACGGGAATTGCTGACTGGATATAAGGCAGCCGACGCCCTTCTGCCTTGCTGGTGATCTCTCTGAGGGATTCTAGGAGACCAGTTTGATTCCTGCTCCTCAAAAGCTAAGTTTTCTGCTCTTGTTTTTGCATTTGTGTTTTGTTTTTGTTTTGCCTTGTTTTTCTGGATTCCTGCCATTCCCTGCTGGGGTGAGCAGAATTCCTTTTTGCTCTGTCTTCAGAAAATACCTGAGTACTGATATAGACTTTTTGAAGCCTAGCGTCTTCAGGGCTTTTTTCCCTATCAGCTGTTGGCTCTTGTTTTGATAGGGTTTTGGCGGATTACAGACAGCAGCTTTTCTATCCTGTCCTTTGTAGTTAGCTTGGGCCCCATCGTTTGCTCAGCCTATCTTTCTATCTGTGTGAGTGTTTTTTCATCTTGCTTCACCGTCATTATATGTTGGGGACTGCCTATTGCTTTGGGGTCTGCTCTGGGGCAGTTTAGATTTCCCTTTCTGTCTTTAGGCTATGTAGTTCTCCGGCTGTGATCGAGGGGTCTAGGGCACCGTAGGAACCCCCCATGGCTACTGCTAGTTGTTGTTGATAGGTTCAGGGGTCTGTAATCCGATAGCTGCCAACTTCTCTGGTTTTCTGGACTTAGCTAGTATTTCTGTTTTTGCCTCCTACGGTGACTCATTCATAACAGCCAACAAATTGAAGATGGTTGGGTTCAAGCTCTTAGCTTTGGCATGTTTAGGAGGAAACACTTTTTTACGTGTCCACAACTGTGGAACAGATGGCTGGCTGCTGTGCTGAGAGAAGATGGAGAATGGTGAACAGGACAAAGTGCTGGACTGTGAGTGAGGTGCAAGCAGAGATGTTAAGATGGACTGAGAAAGATGTATAGGTGACAATAAGACAGCAGGCATGTCCATTTCCATAACAAATGACAGGCTTTCACTCACACTGACTGTAGATGGTAAACAAATGGAGTTTCTATGGATGGAGACCTGTGTGAGAACACTTGGCACAGTGATGGAGAATAAAGAAGCTGCAGATGTGGTTCATGGGATGGCTGCTGCTTGATGAGGCCCGCTAGTCGGCATTTTAGCACTGTGATATTCCCAGATTAAGACATGCTGATCACACATGTGCCAGTTCATGCATGTAGTTGTTATATAATTGCAATATTTGCCTCTACTGAATTTTTTTTTTCAAATTTGGCAAATAGCGTGAGTTGGATCATCCTTTACAGTCTCAAAAGAGGTCCAGGCTTGACAACCCTTGCCTTTCCTGTGAACTGCAGACTCCCAACCAGTGCTGGCCACAGACAGAGTTGTGGCTGAGTGTTATGAATGGGAAACCGAGACAACAAGCTAAGTCTCAGAAAACCAGAGAAGTTGGTAACTATGCAGATTGCAGATTCCTGATCTTAACCGCACAACTAGTAGCAGTCGTGGAGCGTTCCTACGTTGGTCCTAGATGCCTCATCACAACCGGAGAACTACATAAGCCTAAAGCAGGAAAAGAGGAAAACTAACTGCCCCAGAGCAGACCCCAAAGGAAAGACAGCCCCCCACATGTATTGATGGTGAAACAAGATGAAAATACAAACAAAGGCAGGAAAATAGGCTGAGCAAACGATGGGGCCCAGCTAACTAAAATGGACAGAAAAGGAAAGACACTGTCTGCAATCTGCCAAAAAAAACCTACAAAAATATTGTCCAACACTTCTGATAGCAAAATTAACCCTGAAGTCACTAGACTTCTAAACCTATATCAGCACTCTGAAATATTCTGAGACAGAGCAAAAAAGAGGCCAATCTAATAAGGGACAAAAAGCAGATTGGCAAATACTGATTAATAGGAGTGGAATTTCAGCATAGCCCCAGCAGGGGCAGGCTGATTACACAAAAGCTGAATTGACCAACAAGCGCAAGTGAGAACAATAGCAAAAAACAAACTTAACTTGAGAAGACTGGAAGGGAGCTGGAGTCCAGGACCTGAGAAGCAGACTGAATCACCAGCACCCGGATAGGGCGTCGGCTGTCTTATATCCAGTCTGATACTCCAGAGATCCAATCGTTATCTTCCTCATCAGGTGGCAGATCACTACCACTTAAACCAACTGCACTACCTCCTGTCACCACCAGAGGGAGAACGGAAGGGGAACTCTCAACTGCTGGAGTAGAAAATGAGTTCATGACAGCTGAGGATGCAGTGGTTGTCATGGTTGCATCACTCCATGTCTGTGCGGGAAGCCGCAACATAACCTGATCATCTCCCTCCTCCTCCTCCATATCCTCTGCTGAGCTACTTAGCTGTGTACCTCTGGGTTCACACCAAGTAGGATCTACAACCTCATTGTCATCCTCTCTGTTCTCAGACCCCTCATTCTGAGAGTCATCCTTCTCCTCTGTGGTTCCACACAGTCAGCTGGGCATTTGAAAATTTCTGACATGAGTTAAACAAAGGTGAGTGTGAGTGTGCTGAGAATTGTATTGTGTGTGATGTTTAGGTGGAGGAAGAAGAGGAGAGGCCACTTGATGTAACTCTATCTTTGGCAACCAGTTCAGGGAATGGATGCACCAAACTCTGGGGAGACTGCGATACCAGGTCAATGCGTGGAGTGGACAGAGAAAGCTCTTTTTCCATCTCCCTGTTCTAAAAATCCATTTAATACATGGTCCCCAGATAGAGGACTTATCAGATATTAAACTGATAAGAACAGATACTACACTCTATTTTAGCCAAAAAAGGCTGAGAAGCAATAAACAGAATTGGTTTGGACCTTGCGGCGCCCCATGGCCTAAGACAGTCACCTGCTGTGGAGAGCGAGCCAAATATTGCCCTGAGGAAGACATTTTAACAAACTGTGGAGGGAGGAATTAAAACAACAGTTGGGCTGCTTATTTTAGCTGCACTCCATGCGTTTTGAATCTGCATAATGACACCCATTTTAACACATTTTAACACACCCTCACTGACCCTGTTGTTCCAACATGCCTCAGTGCCAGGAGGAAGGGGAGAGGAATATTCAGCAACAAAAAAAATGAGCAGCTGTCTTCCCTTACCTATCCGGTGTGGCTTCTCAGCATGCACCAGCCAGATATAGGCTTAAGGCCCATTGTGAGCCAAAGGGCCCATTGTGAGATGTCAGTGTACCGTGGCATACATTCTATCTACTGCAGACAGCACACCTTTCTACTACAAACAATTAGTGTACTCAGACAGGTGAAGCTAGGCTGCATATTCAAAGAACACGTCAGACCAATACTTTTTTAATACACATATACATATTCACATGTATTCCTAAAATACATTTTTTATACACATATACATAGATTACATTTTGAATGCAATACCATATGCTTTACATACATAGGTTAACACAATGCACAGAATTCAAATGACAGTTTGAACACACAAAATGCATTGATTTCAATTCAATCTATCTTTGGCAACCAGTTCAGGGATTGGGTGCACCAAACTCTGAAGAGACTGCAATACCAGGTCAATGCGTGGAGTGGAAAGAGCAAGCTCTTTTTCCATCTCCCTGTTCTAAAAATCCATTTAATATATTGTCCCCAGATAGGGTACGTATCAGATATTAAACTGATAAGAATAGATTTTTTTTTATTGAAAGCCCGAGATCATGTCTAAACCCGAATGCGCTTAAAAAAGTGCACTTGGATTCTGGGCTCTTAAAACCCTCTCCAACAGGAGAAAGGTCCCCAAAACCATTCCCTGACCCTCCGAGTCAGAAGGCCACAGTGAGAGTCGGGGACTAAGTCATCTCCCTCAGCCGAAGCCAAGAGAGCCTCAGTGGTGCTCCCAGCTTCTGCCCAGGCTGCCACCCAAGCAAGAGTGAATCTTCAATTGTTGACTCCCCTCCCAAAAGAGGAGAGTCAGGGGTCAGGGGGGAGCTGAACCTGATGGCCACACACTCCCCCCTAGACCTATCCGAAGGGAACCCAAAAAAGGAACCGCATCCAATAAATCCAAGTGACAAGACACACGTGCAAAAGTGAACATACAGTGAAAAAGAAGTGTTTCACTTTGTCTGGGGATCCAAGATGGACAAAGTCAAGCTGGCCATTATGTACAAGGAGCCCCACAAGGGTGGGAAGGGCGCTCCAGATATCCCCATCCTCCTGCGGTCTTCCCTTGTGAGTGATTGTGTTCGCCGGACTCTGCAAGTCAAGAGAGGCTCTGAGGGCAGGTCCTTGTCTTGCATCTTCCTGTTTGGAGGCGACTAGCTGGTGCTAGTGGGGCAGCTCCTACCCCTACAACTGGACGATGCCATGGATCTATGGAGACGTTGTTCAGTTCGTGGGGGAACACCAACTAGAGGGACAGAAGCCCGACATGTGGAAGCCCAAAACTATCCACAAACTGACCAGGGCCAAGGACGATGTTGAGAACATCACAGGTCTCCACCAGGACATGCTGGATACTGTATGGAGAAATGTGTCATCTGCCAGGCTGTTCAGGGCAGACTGCCCGTCCAGTCATTCATGCATGCCCGAAACCTGTGTAAGACCGGTACTGCCCAAGGTGCCCCTTTGTGGAGGAAACATCTTTGCACACTTTTTGGGATTGCCGGTTTGCACAGTGCCTGTTGACTGCCCTGGAGGATGACCTGAGGAACACTGTCCCCAGAGCAAGCCTATCGCACCACTCTGTGCTTTACGGACTCTTCCCTGGGGTTCATACTGTCAGAGCCATTCAGGAGGCTTGGCGCCTTATGAGCTGCTTTAAGGACACCATTTGGGTCTCCAGGATCTGACTCCTCTTGAGGAGGGAGAGGATGTCCATACAGGACTGCTGCAGGCTGATCCACAGCCTGCTCAGAGACTATTACATTGTCGATGGTCTGGAGGATGAGGATGAGGACTAAACCCCTTTTCCTTCCCCCCTTTCCCCTTATGTGTCTTGTCTTTCAATAAAGTTTCAGGCCTGTGATCTCCCCTTCCCTATCCCCCTTTCCCATGCCCTCCCTGTATCACGGGTCGTCGTACTGTTTTGTTTAACATGCTTTTTCTTTCAGCTTGAGTGTTTTGGTAGCATAGGAGTTTGATGTATAGTTAGTGCGTTGTATTCTTATTCTATGTACGAATGATGTAGAATTATGTGTGTACTGAGCTGCGGTACAGTACACGGTTTGTTAACTTGTTTTTGAATGCATGATAATAAAAGAATTTATTCAATCAAAAAAAATCTGTTCATATTGCTTCTTGGCCTTTTTGCTAAGACCAAGTGTAGTATCTTTCGAAAAGGCGGCTCTGGCCTCGGCCGCCCTAGTAGATTGCAACAGTATGCTTGTCGCTTGTTAGTATGCTAGGTGACTCATATAGTCATCAGGTGGAAAACATGGCCCCCCCAGGATCGATGCCATTGGGCCGGGGAAGATTGAAAACCCGAAGTGTGAAGTGCCCCAGAAGTGGTGCCTTAACTCACTGGGATTGGGAACCCCACTTGAGTTTTGGCACATTTGCAGAAGCACTTCTATTTCTTTCTTCATGCACACACCCTTATTCCGGGCCTTTTGGCTAGGATGGGGAATTTTTAAATTCTCAGTCAAAGGTCTGGTCAGTATCACACTGTAAAATCCTTCACTATTTATTTTTATTTGTCACTGTGTGTCACTTTTTCACGTGTGTCCACTTGTCACTAGGACTTTTGTTAGGATGTGGTTCCCTCACAGGTTCCCTTCTTGACAGGTCTAGGGGGGAGTGTGTGGCCATCAGGTTCGGCTCCCCCTGAACCCCCTGGCTCTCCACTTTCGGGAGGAGATCATTGTTGGCTCCCTTCTACCAGGATGGGAGCACAGTCTTAGGCTCCCAGTGTCTTGCTTTGGTGAGAACTCGGGCAGATGCTGGGGGTAAGATTGAGCCTCCTCCGGCTTCGGCTAGTGGAGGCTACTTGCCCTGTTCCTCGCTTTGGCCTTCTTGCTCGGAGGGATGGGGAATGGTTCAGGGGACCCTTCTCCTGTTGGAGAGGGTTTCAAGATGACCAGCATCCTAGTTCACTTTTTGTGTTGCACTTTTAGTCACTTTTTTAAGCGCACTCAGGTTTAGACACGAATTTGGGCTTTCAAAAAAGAAAAATCTGTTCATACCAGTTTAATATCTGATACGTCCCCTATCTGGGGACCATATATTAAATAGATTTTTAGAACAGGGAGATGGAAAAAGAGCTTTCTCTGTCCACTCCATGCATTGACCTAGTATCGCAGGCTCTCCAGAGTTTGGTGCACCCATTCCCTGAACTGGTTGCCAAAGATAGATTGAATTGAAATCAATGCATTTTTTGTGTTCAAACTGTCACTTGAATTCTGTACATTGTGTTAACCTCTGTATGTAAAGCATATGGTATTGCATTCAAAATGAAATCTATGTGTATTGTATAAAAATATATTTTAGGAATACATGTGAATGTGTATTATATGTATATGTGTATTTAAAAAAAAAAATAATTGGTCTGGCTTGTTCTTTGAATGTGCAGCCTATCTTCACCTGTCTGAGTTCTCTGTTTGTTTGTAGCATATAGGTACGCTGTCTGCAGTAGATAGAATGTGTGCCACGGTACACTGATCTCTCACTGACATCTGCTTGGCTTTTATTTTCTGTGGACTGAGCAGACTGTTTATACTTAGACAGCATATATATGCAGTCTTACTTAGGCTATATATGTGCTCTGCCTTCATACACGTTGACACGGTGTGCACTCTAGCATACAGCATAAACCACCTTCTGTCTTCCAAAATAAGCAGACTGTTCTCTGTAGTCTAACTTGTTTATTGGTGAAGAGTATAGAACATGCGGTAAAACCATAAAGAGTACAAATGACATGGGTAAGTATTGGGCAGATGATCATACAGCTAACACAATTACAGGAGGTATAACCGTGTGATGCAAACTTTACATAGAAACACACAGGTGTCTAATTACATCTGCTGTGCACTGGCTGCCATACAGTTAATAACATCTCTAAACAAAACTGCATTGCAAGAAAGATCTTAATCTTACCAGATATGCTTTACCCGCATAACGAACTCAAGTAGGGTAGTTAACAGGAGGACAGATAAACACGTGTCCTTATGAAATACACAGAATAAAATGGCATCTTCTTTATCCCAGAATGTACTGCTTCAATCCCACAATAATTTATAATAGCAACGGTACAGAGCCACATCCTAAATATATTATATATCATTCCTCATAGGTGTCACTCTGTTTGGAAAAAATAGAATCAATCGCTGATGTATACACCAAGAATTGTGGAAACCACAGTAAAAATTGCGACCATAGATCCATTATAATAAAATTACTTCTCTTTATTGAATTATAAATAGGACAGGACAAAAAATGGGGAACTGTGCAAGGAACAAACAAAAAGTGCAATAGTATAAGTGCTCATACAAGCAGAATCCGCCCCAGTCAGCCTGAACCATCATATACCAAGATAGATGCATATATTTCCTGTGTTAATGTTCCATATGAGGAGCATTATATATCTTGCATAAAGAGGGAAACACTGCCCATCAACTATCACACAGGATAAATCTGTGCACTATCACAACAGAAGGTAACTAGAGGGGTTAACAAATAAACAATACTACCCTCGGGCCATATAAACCATGTCTTACATCTGTGGAAAGACGGAGGATGGTGCAGCAAACAATGCCCGAATTGCACCGGCAGGCAATTACCCGCCCTAAGAAAATAAGGACCCAAACCGTTACCTTAATGAGGCTCAAGGATGACCGGGCGGACCGCTCGTACCCCGACGCGCGTTTCGGAGCGATAAGCTCCTTCCTCAGGGGGCATAAATGTCAGCCACAAAGGCATCTTTATTTAAATGGGCCTGCCGGAAGTACCGCAGCACGCGCCGTCCATCCCTCCCCCCTGCGGACACATCCCCCACCGGTGACGAGGCCGGAAGCACGTGGGCCCACGTGATCCGGCACCCGACGTCGGCAGGATACGTCACACCAGGGGTGGAGAGTGCGCGCATGCGCAGTATAATTGAAGCTCCGGCGGCCATATTGCAAGAGGGCTGATAAATGGATTCTACCCACGACAATACACCAATGCAAAACCATGTGAGCGGAGAAAAAAACAAACAAAGAAAAAACAACATGACATTATAAAATCATTATATATAAGGTCATTCAACATACTGAGATCCAATCCTCGGTTATTATGGTAACCTTAATAAGAACCATGATTATTAAGGAGGGGGAGACAGAAGGAGGAAGGAGGGGAAGAAGAGGAAAAGAAAGGAAGGGAGGGGGGAAAAGAAGGAAGGAGGTAAGAAAAGGAAAATAAGGAAAAAAGGGGGGATAGAAAAGGGGGAAGGGGGGAGGGGGGGGGGGGGTTATGAGACAGTATACAAAACTATAAAAAAGTTTTACCTGTCTAAATATTCCCTAATATTAAATATATTATTACATCCAAAACAGGATTATATATAATGTATAATATGTCCCATATAACCCCACAAATACTAAAGAACCACAATAATAAGACCAAATAATCTCATATGTATAATAATCATATTCACAGACTCAATACCCAGATAAGGGGGCCCAATACTATCCCCCAATTAGCGCAAAATGTCCCATATAGACGTGTTACACTGCAAGGTATCAAAACATAATATCTGCATACAAATATGGATAAAAGATCAAAATGTCTCAATAGATGTGCCAAAATTCACATCACTTCAGTCATGAAGAAAGCTGTATGCCACGATGTCCAAGGTAAAGAGATCTGGATCTTCTCCATATGGTTCCATAAGAATTACCAGGTAGCCGAAATTCTGTTCTTCTTCACCGAGAGAAATATTTAAAGATATCCCCAGACCATCACCTTTAAACGACCTTAATAGTAAACCAATAAAAACTAATGTTAAAAACAATTAAAACCAAAAACTACTGCACCATTATATGACCCCACACAGTCCCAAAACGAAGAACTGTCATCACAGGAAAGGGGCATAAGATAAACTTTCATTTAGTCCCCTAGGATGCACCGTATTAAGCATCCAGATCCAACGTGATTCTTTTTGAGCTAATCGTTGGGAGATATTCCCCCCTCGAATACCCATATCCACTATATCTATACCCTTAAATTTGAGGCCACTACTATCACAGTTATGATATAATTTAAAATGTTTGGGTAACGTTTTTAGTAGTTGCACCTCTTCCTCATTGGCCACAGCCTGTATGCCCAGCACATGCTCCCTAACCCTAACTTTCAGTTGCCTAGTGGTAAGCCCTATATAGATCAGGGAGCATGGGCATGTGGCATAATAAATGACATTTCGGGACAAACAATTGATTTTTTTCTTAATAGCAAATTGTTTCTGTCCTGTGGAATCCGTAAATGTATCATCTGTAACCATGTTAACACATGCCACACAGTGTCCACACGCCACACTACCACCTTTCTTATCACGAGTGAAATTATCCAGAAAGGTTCTGGGAGGGTCTCCAACATAGTGGCTACGTACAAGATGATCACGTAGGTTCCTTACTCTCCCAATATCTCCCAACGATTAGCTCAAAAAGAATCACGTTGGATCTGGATGCTTAATACGGTGCATCCTAGGGGACTAAATGAAAGTTTATCTTATGCCCCTTTCCTGTGATGACAGTTCTTCGTTTTGGGACTGTGTGGGGTCATATAATGGTGCAGTAGTTTTTGGTTTTAATTGTTTTTAACATTAGTTTTTATTGGTTTACTATTAAGGTCGTTTAAAGGTGATGGTCTGGGGATATCTTTAAATATTTCTCTCGGTGAAGAAGAACAGAATTTCGGCTACCTGGTAATTCTTATGGAACCATATGGAGAAGATCCAGATCTCTTTACCTTGGACATCGTGGCATACAGCTTTCTTCATGACTGAAGTGATGTGAATTTTGGCACATCTATTGAGACATTTTGATCTTTTATCCATATTTGTATGCAGATATTATGTTTTGATACCTTGCAGTGTAACACGTCTATATGGGACATTTTGCGCTAATTGGGGGATAGTATTGGGCCCCCTTATCTGGGTATTGAGTCTGTGAATATGATTATTATACATATGAGATTATTTGGTCTTATTATTGTGGTTCTTTAGTATTTGTGGGGTTATATGGGACATATTATACATTATATATAATCCTGTTTTGGATGTAATAATATATTTAATATTAGGGAATATTTAGACAGGTAAAACTTTTTTATAGTTTTGTATACTGTCTCATAACCCCCCCCCCCCCCCTCCCCCCTTCCCCCTTTTCTATCCCCCCTTTTTTCCTTATTTTCCTTTTCTTACCTCCTTCCTTCTTTTCCCCCCTCCCTTCCTTTCTTTTCCTCTTCTTCCCCTCCTTCCTCCTTCTGTCTCCCCCTCCTTAATAATCATGGTTCTTATTAAGGTTACCATAATAACCGAGGATTGGATCTCAGTATGTTGAATGACCTTATATATAATGATTTTATAATGTCATGTTGTTTTTTCTTTGTTTGTTTTTTTCTCCGCTCACATGGTTTTGCATTGGTGTATTGTCGTGGGTAGAATCCATTTATCAGCCCTCTTGCAATATGGCCGCCGGAGCTTCAATTATACTGCGCATGCGCGCACTCTCCACCCCTGGTGTGACGTATCCTGCCGACGTCGGGTGCCGGATCACGTGGGCCCACGTGCTTCCGGCCTCGTCACCGGTGGGGGATGTGTCCGCAGGGGGGAGGGATGGACGGCGCGTGCTGCGGTACTTCCGGCAGGCCCATTTAAATAAAGATGCCTTTGTGGCTGACATTTATGCCCCCTGAGGAAGGAGCTTATCGCTCCGAAACGCGCGTCGGGGTACGAGCGGTCCGCCCGGTCATCCTTGAGCCTCATTAAGGTAACGGTTTGGGTCCTTATTTTCTTAGGGCGGGTAATTGCCTGCCGGTGCAATTCGGGCATTGTTTGCTGCACCATCCTCCGTCTTTCCACAGATGTAAGACATGGTTTATATGGCCCGAGGGTAGTATTGTTTATTTGTTAACCCCTCTAGTTACCTTCTGTTGTGATAGTGCACAGATTTATCCTGTGTGATAGTTGATGGGCAGTGTTTCCCTCTTTATGCAAGATATATAATGCTCCTCATATGGAACATTAACACAGGAAATATATGCATCTATCTTGGTATATGATGGTTCAGGCTGACTGGGGCGGATTCTGCTTGTATGAGCACTTATACTATTGCACTTTTTGTTTGTTCCTTGCACAGTTCCCCATTTTTTGTCCTGTCCTATTTATAATTCAATAAAGAGAAGTAATTTTATTATAATGGATCTATGGTCGCAATTTTTACTGTGGTTTCCACAATTCTTGGTGTTCAATCCCACAATGCATAGCTTCAACCCCAAGTGCATTGTTTCTGTTAAAGACTCAGACTGTAAATGCTATTTAAGACACAGCTATAAATTCAGCCACCACTAGATGTTTCTAACTAAACCAGCACATAATGCAAACATATTTGCCCTATTCAGAGGGCAGAACAATATGCATGTATGCATTTCCACCCTTTGTTTTTTTCCTGTATTTGTCTTTCCCCATTAGTGTTTGATTTTTTTTTTATAAACCTGTGTGGATTTTTTATATTTAATATAAAAATAAAATTTATTTTAAATCCACTTTATAAAAGCATTAGTGTTGGTGTTTTTTATGGATATCGCTTTTTGTTGGAATTTATATGATTGAGCCCACTTATTGGTGTTCATAAACTATTTTTAAAATCAGCTCCCTTATTGCATGATGTTAATAACAGAAGACTTTTTTGTGGCCTATGGATAAGGCCTCTATAACACGCTAGGAGCTACAAACTTTTTAAACTCCGGTCCCTTACTGTATGACGTTAATAACAGAAGAATTTTTTGTGGCATATGGATCAAACCTACATAACACATTAGATGCTACAAACTATTTTTAAAGTCAGGTCCCTTACTGTATAAATGCTTCCATAAATCCCGGTGATTCTGACACTTTTTCTCACGAGATATTGTACTTCATGATAGTGGTAAAGATTTTTTTATATGACTTGCGTTTAGTTGTGAAAAAAACAGAAATTTGGCGAAAATTTAGCAATTTTTCAAATCTGAATTTTCATGCCCTTAAAAGAGAAAAATATGTCACACTAAATAGTTAATAAATAATATTGTACACATGTCTACTTTCCATCAGCATAATTTTGGAACCAAAATATTATTTTGTTAAGAAGTTATAAGGGTTAAAAGTTGACCAGCGATTTCTCATTTTTACAATATCAATTTTTTTTAGGGACCACATCACATTTGAAGTCACTTTGAAGGGTATATATGATAGAAAATACCCAAAAGTGACCATTCTAAAAACTGCACCCCTGAAGGTGCTCAAAACCACATTCAAGAAGTTTATTAACCCTTCAGGTGCTTCACAGGAATTTTTGGAATGTTTTAAAAAAATAAACATTTAACTTTTTTTTCACAAAAAAAGTACTTCAGATCCAATTTGGTTTTTTTTACCAAGGGTAACAGGAGAAATTGGACCCCAAAAGTTGTTGTACAATTTGTCATGAGTATGCTGATATCCCATATATGGAGGTAAACCACTGTTTGGGCGCATGGCATGGCTTGGAAGGGAAGGAGCGCTGTTTCACTTTTCAGTGTAAAATTGGCTGGAATTAAGATTGGATGCCATGTCGCGTTTGGAAACCCCCTACAAGTGACACCATTTTGGAAAGGAGACTCCCTAAGGAACTTATCTAGATGTGTGGTGAGCACTTTGAATCCCCAAGTGATTCACAGAAGTTTATAATGTAGAGCCGTAAAAATGAAAAAACTAATTTTTTTCACAATTTTTAATTTTCCCATGGGTAACAGGAGAAATTGGACCCCAAAAGTTGTGCAATTTGTCCTGAGTATGCTGATACCCCATATGTGGGGGTAAACCACTGTTTTGGTGCATGGCAGAGCTCGGAAGGGAAGGAGCACCGTTTGACTTTTTCAACGCAGAAATGGCTGGAAATTAGATCAGACGCAAGTCACGTTTGGAGAGCCCCTGATGAGCCTAAACAATTGAAACCCCCCCAATTCTAACTCCAACCCTATCTCAAACACACCTCTAACCCTAATCCCAACCCTAACCATAACCTTAACCACAAACCTAACTCTAACGCACTCTCAACCCTAATCCCAACCCTAACCCTACTCCCAACCCTAACCCTAACCCCAACGCTAACCTTAATCCCAACCCTAACCCTAATCCCAATCCTAACCCTAATGGGAAAGTGGAAATAAATACCCAGAAGCACCAGGGACAGAGCACGGAGATAGCAACACAGGGGACAGAGCACAGTGGCAGCATGTGGCATCAGCACCTGGCAGTGCCAGTTTTTGTAAGTTGTTTTCCTATTTTTCTCCTCAAAATTTGGAGTGCGTCTTATAATCCACAGTCTTATAAAGTGAAAAATACAGTATGTATTATAAATAGTGTATATATATTATACATACCGTATATACTCGTGTATAAGCTGACCCATGTATAAGCCAACCCCCCTAATTTTGCCACAAAAAAACTGGGAAAACTTATTGACTCGATTATAGGCCTCGGGTGGAAAATGCAGCAGCTACTGGTAACTTTCAAAAATAAAAATAGATACCAATAAAAGTAAAATTAATTGAGACATCAGTAGGTTAAATGTTTTTGAATATCCATTTTGAATCAGGAGCCCCATATAATGCTTCATACAGTTCATAATGGCCCCATAAGATGCTCCATACAAAATACACCACATATAATGCTGCACAAAGGTTAATAATGGCCCCATAAAATGCTCCATAGAATATGCACCATTTGCTGCTCCATAAAGGTTATGGCCCCATAAGATGCTCCATAGATTATGCTCCATACGATGCTCCATAGAATAGGCCCCATATGCTGCCCCATAAGATGTTCCATAGATTATGCCCCTTAAGATGCTCCATAGATTATGCCCCATAAGATGCTCCATAGATTATGCCCCATATGATGCTTCATAGACTATGCCCCATAAGATGCTCCATAGAATATGCCCCCATAAGAAGCTCCTTAGAATATGCCCCATAAGAAGCTCCTTAGATTATGCCCCATAAGATGCTCCATAGAATATGCCCCATAAGATGCTCCATAGAATAGGCCCCTATATGCTGCCCCATAAGATGCTCCATATATTAAGCTCCATAGATTATGCCCCATAAGATGCTCCATAGATTATGCCCCATAAGATGCTCCATAGAATGTGCCCCATAAGATGCTCCATAGAATATGCCCCATAAGATGCTCCATACATTATGCCCCCATAAGATGCTCCATACATTATGCCCCCATAAGATGCTCCATACATTATGCCCCCATAAGATGCTCCATACATTATGCCCCCATAAAATGCTCCATACATTATGCCCCCATAAGATGCTCCATAGATTATGCCCCATAAGATGCTCCATAGATTATGCCCCCATAAGAAGCTTCTTAGATTATGCCTCATAAGATGCTCCATAGAATATGCCCCATAAGATGCTCCATAGAATAGGCCCCCATATGCTGCCCCATAAGATGCTCCATAGAATATGCCCCATAAGATGCTCCATAGATTATGCCCCATAAGATGCTCCATACATTATGCCACCATAAGATGCTCCATACATTATGCCCCCTTAAGATGCTCCATACATTATGCCCTCATAAGATGCTCCATAGATTATGCCCCCATATGCTGCCCCATAAGATGCTCCATAGTATAGGCTCCATATGCTGCCGCCGCTGCTGCTGCAAATAAAAAGAAATGACATACTCGCCTCTTGTCGCTGGGGGCCAGGTGCTGGTGTGCTGAGCAGGCGGGGACACCGGCAGGCTATGGGGGACAGGTGCCGGTGTCACCGCTGTCTCAGGGCCCCAGCACCTGAAATATTCACCTGTCCCCGGTCCAACGCTGCTTGCTGCTGTCTGCCAGGTCCTCTGTCAGTGACTTTCAGGCACCAGAGGGCACACACTAACCACGTCATCGCGCCCTCTGCTGCCTGAACTTCACTGATAGAGGACCCGGCAGACAGCAGCGAGCATCGTTGAACTGGGGACAGGTGAATACTGCAGCCCCGCTTCTCCCACAGTCTCCCTTCCTTCCTTCAGTGGTCACATGGTACCACTCATTAAAGTCATGAATATGCGCATATTCATGACTTTAAAAGCGGTACCACGTGACCTCTAAAGGAAGGAAGGGAGACCGTGGGAAAAGCAGGGGGGGCTGCAGAGACCGCACGGGGGGGGTAAGTATGATGTGACATCCATGCCTCCCCTCCCCGGCCGACCCCCGGTATATGACTCGTGTATAAGCCCAGAGGGGGACTTTCAATCTCGTCTTGTACGCGAGTATATACGGTATATACAGTGTATGTGTGTTTTGAAGAATATTTCATTTTAAAACAATGTGTAAATGACAGAGAAGTGCTCTATGTAAAAGCTCATGTTAAAATCACATTGCTGTCTGAAAGCAATCGCACTGCATTCGGATGTAAGGCCATGTGCACACATTGAGTATTTGGTGAGTTTTTTACCCCAGTATTTGTAAGCCAAAACCAGGAGTGAAACGGTCAGAGGAAAAGCATAATAGAAACATTTGCACCACTTCTTCATTTTTCACCCACTCCTGGTTTTGGCTTACAAATACTGGGGTAAAAAACTCACCAAATACTGAATGTGTGCATGTGGCCTAAATCGGCTGCTATGATGCTATGTGTGAAAAATCTGATTGTATGCGCACAAAAAACGCATGACACTCGCATGACAATTGCATTCCACTCGTCTGACTCTCCTGCATCAAAATCGGACCTTTTTTTAATCGCTAGTGTGTCTCTGCCCTAATTTCACTTTTTGTTTGGCGGTATGATGATAAAGCATTTTTTTTGGCCTTGTTTTTTTTTTATAATGGTGTTCACTAAAGGGGTTAACTAGGGGGACAGTTTTATAGGTCGGGTCATTACGGACACGGCGATACTAAATATTTGTACTTTTATAGTTTATAGTTTTATAGTTTAGATTTTTTTATTCAAATATTGATTTAATTATAGAATAAATATTGATTTTTTTATTATTATTTTTTAATATTTTTTAAATATTTTTACAATTATTTAAAAAAAAAAATTTCATGTTCATTCTATCTTTTACATTGTGTCCCACTATGGAAACACTCATTTTGTGCAGGCTGATTGTGCACTCTGTGCACACTGACATCAGAGTCTTCCTGACATGCACTGCGCTTGATAGAAAGTTTCTCAGCTTTGGTAACCCACATGTCATCATGACGACATCGGGTTACCATGGGAGTGATCGCCGATCGAAAGGCAGAGGGGCTGACAGTGTGTCGGGGTTAAAATGTTGGGAGTGATCCGTGACTGCTCCTGGCACTTAGTGTCGGGTGTCAGCTGTGAGAATCAGCTGACACCTGGCTACAATCAGCCGCGGCTGATCGCTCATGACATACTATTCCATCCATGGGCATCAAGTCCCAGGGAACATGGATGGAATAGTACAGCCAACATCAGGAAGGGGTTAATTTCAAACCAACCAAATGACAAAGTGTGATACAGCGGGTTATCTAACTTTTTGCAACTGAAAAGTTATAATTTTCTTTTAATGTGGCTTAGGTCTGCAGACAGGATACTATCACCGCCACAAAATGACTATGTGGGATACAGCAGGCTGTTTCACATTTGGCAACAGAAAAAATTATAACTTTTTTTAATGTGCCTTAGGTCTGCAGACAGTTTTATATCACCACAGCACTAAATGACAAGGTGGGTCCAGCAGGCTGTGGACCTCAGTAATGGCCAAAAAAGAAAAAAAAATCCTGGAAGGTAAATTTAACAGCCACACTGGACACTATCTAGCTATACTATCTGACTGATATAATACCGCCTAGGTAACTAGCTAAAATATTGCTGTTAACAGTGGAAATGGGTCGGTTGCCCTCACACCCAGGGAGGCGGTAACGGGCCCACGGATCTCCATGAGTGGGGTAGTTGTCACGGCAGCTATGACCCGGTCCGTGGCCCTGGGCGCCCATTGTAAATGGCAGAAATGTTCATTGAATGGTTCGTGACGCCATCTGTGGTGTTCGGCAAGAAAGGTGTTAAGCCGACGCTGCAGACAGATCCTCTGGGACAGATGGTGTAGTGCAGTAATGATGTTGTGGCCCTCCACAGGTAGGGCAGTAGTCACAGGGCAGTGTAGGTGAAGAGATAGGGGAGAGACTTAGATGGTGCAGTGTCAGGCACAGAGATGTAGCAGTGCTGAGGGTGTTGGCGCAGGAATAAGCGGAGGACACCAGGGCATGTAGTTCCAAAGCTTTACTCACAGTCTGTTGTGTATACAGGTGCCCGCGTCCGTGCCATGTCCTTCGGGTCAGGAGCTCAGTCAATTTCCAGGCAAGATGAAGTACTCCTTTCCAACACTCCACCAACATATGTGCCTTTTCTGAACGTCTCCCTTTTGCGCCTATAGTGAAGTACTCTCAGTACCGAGTTACACTGGAGTTCCTCCTGTCAGATGTTCCTATGAACTCTACTTGTACGGCAGACAGCTGTAGCCTGCTTCGGGGACTCCTTGCTACCAAGTCCCGGCTCACTCACGTTGCTGTTGTGCCCCCCAAGTCTTGTGTAGGAATAAAGTGGTGACAACTCCTATTTCTCTGGTGCCTGCTGCAGGACCATTAGTATCCATACAACCTCGGGGACCGGACCCCGGCCTTGTGCTGTGAATTTGGGAAGGGTTCTGCTCTAACCCTAATCCTCAGTCCTCCTTTTCTCTTTACATTCTGTTCAAATCTATCTTTCTTATGAAGAGTCAGGCTTTCCATCAATGTCTCTTTCCTGTGCCAGCAGACCCAGGTCAATGAGATCTGCTGCAGCACGTCCTTACATCCATCTCACTTAGGGGATCTTCTCTCTCAGACTCCCTGAGTCTGACTGACTAAATCCTAAACTCTTCCCAATCTTTTGGTGCAGACTAATCTCCACCCACCTCCCAGCATGCTTCCTTTTTTCAAGCAGGGATCCACCAAAGGGTGCTTTGCTACACTACTATGTTGTGTGGGATGCAGGTGTTGGAGTGTGGTCAGGTGTCTTCACCTTACCTGAATGGTGGGGCACCACTCCCCTGGAGGAGGTGCAGTACCTCTGTGGCGACTGAACCCTCAGGGGCACCACATACCCCCCGTTAAACACAGCACGTCCGCGGGCTGCAAGTGAAACAAAGTTAGACAAACAAAAAAATCAGATACCTAGTCATTACTATCAGTTTAAACTTTATATAAAAGCTATTCTGTAACTATGAATACTCTCATAAGACACATTATATAACTCTTCACATTAAAACATCACAATTCTTGTAAGTGCTGGACACCGCTCCCAGACGGGATTTCTTGCAGTGTCCTTAGGTTGGAGCAATGCTCCAGGTGGAGGTAGTCTTCACTCTAAGAAAGTCTATGTAAAACCAAGAAAGGGCACATAAAGAGGTACAACTATATACAAGAAAGTTTGTGATTCACTCCAAGTTCATGATCACTGCAATTCAATTTTTCATAATAAAGGCTGCCAACGCAACTAGGCAACTTGAAGAAAAAAAACTGGAACATAATTGTAAACAATGGGGAAAAATAACAAGACAAACGTGCCAATACCCTCCTGGGTAACAGTTAGTTAGTTTTGGACATGTTCTTTAATGGGGGCTCCCTCCTGGGGTGATGGAAGCTGGTTTCTTGAGCTGCTTCCAGGGGAGAACTTGTGGGCATCCTCTTCCTGCTTGTTATCCACAAATTGCATATATTCTTTTTCCCATGGAGTAAGATTGGTCTCTGCCGGTGTAGATGGAGTGGCAGCTGCTGCAACTGTTGCCGGTGATTCTACAGGAACCATGGTAGGTACTGTCAAGGGGAGAATATATGTCATATGAATATATAAAAGAATCAAAAATTATACCACTATTATACTATATGGACACTTTGATGAATATTGGAATCATGTAGCTTTAAGATATTCTTGATTTTCTGAGAATTATTTCTGTGTTGTATAACCCACCTAGCTTCATCGAAACTGGGTGGATTAGGGTGGACGAGGCTAGAAAACGATAATTATGTGCGTAATGATTATATAGTAGATATAGGACATATAAGATCATATGAGATCAATACTAATTTGTTCTTTGGGGTAAACAGTAATTTGGAAAAGAACCCATGATGTAATACAATGAGACAGCTCGATTTCTTTTATAAAAACTGTACCTCTCTGAATAAAAGTAGGGAAGAATCATTTGACATGATATACCTTGTCTTGTGTATTCTTTTCTCCGTGCACGTATAATCTCTGCCAGAGATCCAATTCGGCCACAGACAATAAGATGACGACACACGCATTCTGTGTGCCATATCATTTGGCGTCCAAACGAGGGGCTAGGACAAAAGTTCGAACCTGACCAGCCGCAAAGAAGACCTCCAATCTTGGACCGGACCACTCGAGGGTGGAGATGTGCACCTCCCACTAGGTAAGGAAATCATTCATCGTATCTATAACCCTCCAGTGTTTCCGTGCTGAGATAAAGGTCAGTCGGCTGTCAGACTAGGACATAGTGACCAATCTGACAAGTCCTAGCACCAAAAACCCACCCTGGTCATGATTTCCTTAATTGTCCGCCTTATCTGCTTTGCCTCTCTGTTTTGCTGTTTTAGTTGTTTGCATACAAGATTGTTACCTCAGCCAGCCGGAAAGGAAAAAAAAAGATAGGGAGACGTATTGAGCAAATTCACTGTCACTCTGGTTCCCGTCCTGCTCTCGGCTTGACCGATGATCTCAGTAGTCTGAACTGTGTCTCTCCCAGTGGGCAAGTGGGAGTAGGGGCTTGATTACTAGTGATTTTCCAACCTCTAAGTGTTTGGTGACTTCTTGCGGGTTTCCCACCGGACATCATCTGGCTAAGGTGATGGTGTTTTAGCTGCAGCACAGGTTTATAGGTTTTTATTCTAAACAGGTGGAAGGGTAATTACAATTACCGTGTTGATGTGACTGAATGATTGCTCACTCCCTGAAAAGTATGTTTTGCCCAGGTGTAGATTTTTCATCTCTACAAATCAGGCTGGCATATGGATAGGTAAATTGTGAAGTGTTTTGGTGTCAAGGATTCACAGTATTTGATGTCAGTGCCAGTTTTAAATTCATTCTGTCTTTTGTTTCTTGTAGTGTGTATGATTTGCCAGCAGGAGGCGTACTAGCATGTGGATAAAATTTTTGAATGCATTCTATATGTGTATGTATATGTGTGTATATATATATATATATATATATATAGTGAAATTAGAGAATTGGTTAAACTGGTTTTGTTCTGCATACTATAATTATAAGGTTAGTTGTCAAAATTTGTTTAGGTAGAAAGAGAATTGCTTGAATGGTAATTGCTTTGATTTGTACAGATGTTTCTGATAGTGTGAGATTCGAAATCCATTGTTACTTTTTAGTTAATGTTGTATTAATGTCACTACATTTCTCTGTGAGATGGTTTTTTGAAATGTTTTAGAGCGAAAGTGTTGAGGAAACAGAAATTTTAACAATTTATTAGGTATTTTTAGACTACGCAGTTTCTGGATACACAAGATTTGTGAAATACTCTGGTGATTAGTTGTTGGTTAATTCCCTATATTACTGTGTTCAAGATAGCTAGACATCACTATGTTCACTGAAGACCCCTTTACTTGGACATAAGGAGTACATACAGCCTTTACAGCCACATATCCAAATGTTTATAAAATGTCTCAAGATGCACACACATGTCCCTCAGACGCATTCAGAATTCAGATGATAGAATGGGTGAGAGTAGTCATTCGATATCTATAAGACAGATATGACCCATAATGGAGTGAGGAAAGAAAATGTATGTTAAGAAGCCCTCCAATCCTGAGGGAAGGAGCATTAGATAAGGAATGAAAGAATGTGTTAATGAGTAGAGAGCAGTGTCCCAGCCTCAGGTATTATGAGGTGTTACAGGACCCTGAAGCATTTTATAAGATGGCAGAGGAAGTTAAGAAAAAAGGGATGAGGAGAGGAATATAACAAGATTGCTGAATTTTATGCAAAACAAATATTTACACAGGAAGATGTGTCAGTTGCAACATCATTTATACTTCTATATACTTTACATTCCCGATGACTGGACGTGTGCCAGCTGTCAAACGCAGAATGCAGAATATCATGAGACTTGTTCTGACTGTCAGATGACCAATCCAAGTAGTCTTACCCTCTGTCCAACTATTTATATAGACGGCACGCCTTATGCTACATCCTGTCCAGCATCCATTATAGTTTTATTAATTAATGTAGTTTATGAAAAGAATAATGAAGAAAAATTGAATATGACATGGAGGTATATAATTAAACAGAACAGGAGAAGACAGGAAAAAAAATAGCTCAGACTGATAATCTACAGTATTTATTGTTATATGGTGGGGGTACATAATCATCATCATCATCTTTTAAGCCTCAAAGCTCATACTTTTGTACACAACTACTCCACGCAAGGACTCCTGGAAATACCAGGAGACTGATACCCTAGTAAGCAGCTTGCCAGACCCCCATTCTCCAGGATGTCATGCAGGGGGAAGGAGAACCTGTGGATAGTTTCTTCCACCGATGTAATAAAAAGTTTCTGGATCTCAGATTTGAAATGCAAATTAGTCCCCAGTTGGAAGAAGCTTTGACACCCACCAATACCGAGCTTCAGATTTTAATAGGGTATTGGCATACTGATTCCACAACCCATGAAAGTACGTATACTCTTACAGACCCCCCCCACAAAAATACAATAGAGAAACAACATCTCTCACCCAGACAGAAGTTGAGGATACTCCGCTCAAACTCCTGGTGGGTCCCGATGCAATCAGAAGTGTAAACAGGGATATTGATCTATTTGCTGCAGACGTATGCAGTCTTTCCTTTTTTTTCAGAACACACCTATAGATCATGTGGGCATTGAACTAATGGCACTGATCCCAGACTCAATATTGACAGGCTGAAAATCCAGTTTGTGAAGGTGGGGCCGAAGCTAGGAGTTCTGCTGCCAAGGAAATTTCAATATTCACCCTCCATTTCACAATCTGCAATTATTTTTATCAAGTTCTGTATGATTTGTGCTGTCAATGAAGTCATAGTACTGGACACATCCATGGTGCCAAACCCACACACTCTGTTTTTTATCAATTCTATTTATTTTTCTATGGTTTACGGTGATTGACCTGGCCAATGCTTTCTTCAGTTTATTTCTACATGCTGCAAGCCACTACCTGTTTGTTTTTTACATATGGTGCCAGCAATATACTTGGACTATGATGTCTCAAGGGGCACAATATAGCCCCTCTATGTTCACCTGAGCCATGACCACGGTCCTGGAGCCCTGGAAGAGGACACATACCACTGCCATTCATTTTCAATATATATGGATGATCTCTTCCCCTGACTGAAGACAGCCAAGCCAATACTGCTTTTCTATATATGCAATTTTTTTATAATTATTTTAAGGTTAATTAAAGAATGTATTAATGGGTTTTATATGCTAAATTGCAATCACATATTCACAGCTCTAGGACTGCCAGGCTATACCGAACTGTTTTGTCTGTTTGTCATGAAGAAGCCTGACCATGTAAATGGAGTCGTGGCTCGTGGAGTCCCAACCTGCATGAGAGCCGTGTTTGCAACCCATCTGTGCTGGGCAAAGCTTCTGACATCCTTATGGGTCACCAATAGAAGATCCTGGCCCAAAGCACCTATGTCTGCAATGCCCTACTCTGCTCCCAGACAACGTCACCATCTCCAGATGTGCTGTCCAGCTACTCTCCTATCTCTGCCAGAGGGGGGAGGAAGATGGAGGATGAAAACCGCATCTCTGACACATTAGTGGAAGAGGTAGTCGACTCTGAAATGGCTCAACGCGATTGTCTCGCTGTCATGAGGCAAGAGAACACCTGGAAGATCCTGACCTGACGCTCTTTCTGGATAGACCAAGGTATGCAGACCAAGAAGGCCGTTCGCACACGGGTATAGCAGTAGCCACAGAAGATACATGCTGCCAGCAAAACCACTGCCTACACCCAAAGGCAGGACTGCAGGCCTTGACAGAAGCATTCAAGAGGTCCACTCAACATGAAGCTGTCAAGATCAATCTGGAGGGAAAGAGACTTCATCAATGCTAACGGAACGCCGGTCAGACACCACAAAGCCATACAAGAACTAATGGAGTCCTTGTTGATGCCAGGAAGAGTTGCGGTGGTAAAAGTAAAAGCACACACACTGGAGAAACTTCAAGGGAAGCAGCGGGCAACAGACTAGCTGAAGTAACAGTAAAAGAATCAGCAGTAATACCGCTTGACACAGAAACAGAGGAAAAGGGATAACCCTGGAAAAAGATGTTCTGACACTCCAGAAACAAGTATCTAAGGAAGAAAAGAAATGGACCTAAGATGAAGTCACACAGGATGAAATACGCCTAAGGATGAACAAGGAAAATTTAAGGCCTCGAACAAAACTCTACATACTTGATGCTATACAGGAAACAGGGGAGTCATAGCATAAGAGTTTAGTCTTTCCCTTGAGTCACACACACGCACAAATACACACACATACTAGCAGGTCCAACAAAACTCAGCCCTATAAGATCCTACTTGTAGATATTCACAGTTCTGGATTATATTTTGTTCACTATAATTTCCTATATGCAGACTAAGTTTAAAAACATGTGACTAAAATATATTTTCGAGTCTTTTCATCCATCCCAGATCCTGAGGACCTAGGAGCCCACCAGATCCTGCCCGATGACTGAGTCCTCATCACCAAGTGGTTCAACAGATGTACCCTTGAACCTAGAGATAACAGCCCATTCCAAGTCCTCTCAACTATCACAGCAGTCCATGGGTCCACTGCAAGGAGATGCCGGATCCAGAGTCCAGTAGCGGCTGCCACTCTTCATCCATCTGGCACTTATCCTTTTCCTAGCTCAAGGGGTAGTCAGTCACCAAGGGGTAGTCACTCATGAGAAGGGTATACTGACATTCTGGTATAATGTCTCCACCCCAAGAGTAACATATCAATTTTACTACTGTCTCACAATAAAGGTACTGTCAAACTTAGCGATGCACCAGCGATCCCGACCAGCGATATGACGCGGTCAGGATCACTGGTGCATCGCTAAGTGGTCGCTAGTGAGCTGCCTCACAGGCAGATCTCACCAGCGACATAGCAGGGGTCGGGGGTCACTACTTACCTGTCAGACGAGGCGATCCCGACGTCCTCCCGCCCGTGTCCACGTGTCGCTCCGTCGGCGCCACAGGAAGCTGACGACGAGAAACGGTCCAGGACGTTCTCACGTGATCAGCGATAACCAGCAGGGGGAGTGTTCGGAGGTAAGTATCACACATAGCGATATCGCTAGCAATATCGCTATAACGTCACAAAAACCAGTGACGTTATAGAGATATTGCTAGCGATATCGCTTAGTGTGACAGGCCCTTAAGAATGTCAAGGCCCCATGGCACAGTTTGACATCTGGTTAAGTACACAATTCATTTGTGTCACTACTGCTGAAATAGGGGAAGGTTCAAACTGGGAGGATTAGTCACTTGTTGGGTGGCACACTGGTGAAAGTGACTGAAGACATCAACCACCCCAGGCCCTACAATTCAGGGAGAAATGGGGAATAAGCCAATTTAGGCTAGTTTCACATTAGCATTTACGGCCACAGCGTCGGGCTGCGCACGGCCGCCGCTAAGCCCTGCCCCCTGCCGCGCCTCTGCCGGTAGCTCCGCCTAAAGACGCATGACGCTGCATGCATCCTGCGTCCCCTATCTTTAGCACTGGGGACGCAGGCTGTGCGCAGTATGCGTTTGGCGGCGCATGCGTCATTTTGACGCTGCGCCGAGCGCACCAAATTGCAACCTGTTGCGTTTTGCGCAACCTGTTGCGTGCAGTCCGACGCTGCGGCCGTAAACGCTAATGTGAAACTAGCCTAAGCTGCATGACTCTGTCCAAAGCCCCTTTTAAAGGTCAGAGAGCCCTTCCAGGCCTACCCTTCCCTGCCACCCACTGCCCCAAGAAGGGATGTATAGTTTTGTACCTCACCATTGAGACCCCCTCAGAGAATGAGCAAAGGTTATATGTACTAGGCTCAAGTACTAAACTTGGGAGGGAAAATGGTGACACAAAAGGTAAATTTTGGCTAAGAAGCATAGATACCATTGGGGGCACACAGGGAGCACCTGACAAATTCAAAGTTGAGAACGAGAAAACAGTTGTGTTTAAACCCACCATTCCCGTAAATAAGAATGCAAAGTGGATAAACTACCTATACTATAATCATCAACGGTTTATAAAATATACTGGAGATGCCATAAAGGCAATTATTGACCCATTAAGTTTTGTGAGAATCATGTGGGAATAGTGGATGAGGGCAGGTATATCTCGCCCAGATTCCTTTCCTATGTGGCCTAGTCTGGTCAGTATCGCACCTGCTTGCTAATGAATAATGGGAGGTGGATATAAAAGGATGCCAGGTGGTTGTGTGAGTGTCTCAGCCTGGGAACACAGAGAGCCTGTCTGTGTGAGAGACACACGTGAGTGAGAGCAGTGCCCACTGCAACTGTGGTTTGGCTGGACGGGAGAAGCCCGCCAGTTGGTAGTTAGGTTGTACTTTGTTTAGTTAGTGCCGGACAGGCAAGGATTTGTTTTATGTTTTATTTCTTTATGCATTGCTTTCACCATTAATAAACCTGACCCAGTGTCAGTTATACCCGAATCCCAGCTTTGCGCCTGAGTTTCATGCTGAACGCACGTGACCTTTGACCCCAGCAATGGCGATCCCGGAGTGTTTTATCACAGTTTGCAATACTTATTTTATGTGCTTTGATCATATTTGCCTTAATTCTATGCTGCATAGCTCCATGGCTTAAGAAAATGATGACGATGACCATGGAAATCACAGTAATGACTATGCATGCCAACATTAAACATCCCCTATATGAAAGATACTCCTATGAACCAATGAGAAGAATACCATATCCACCACCTCCGGAATATGTCTGCCTGAAGAACACCTGTGAGGGAGAAACTAGGATCTGACTTCCTGCTGTGCAAAGTCCGTTAGGAGGGGATCCATCTACTAGAGATGGGTCATCTCGTATATACGGTGAAGACTAGTTAGCTAGGTTCCAGCATTGTTGAGATAGGTAGGCCGGGAGGACAGATCGATAGGTTCGACGAGATTAGGATTTTGATTTTGCATATTTCCAAAGGAGGGACAGTCAAAGGGAGAATATATGGCTTATGAATATATTCAAGAATCAAAAATTATACCACTATTATACTATATGGACACTTTCCTGAATATCGGAATCATGTAGCTTTAAGATATTCTTGATTTTCTGAGAATTATTTCTCTTTTGTATAACCCACCTAGCTTCATCGAAACTGGGTGGATTAGGGTGGACTAGGCTAGGAAACAATAATTATGTGCATAATGATTATATAGTAGATATAGGACATATGAGATCATATGAGATCAATACTAATTTGCTATTTGGGGTAAACAGTAATTTGGAAAAGAACCCACGATGTAATACAATGAGACAGCTCGATTTTTGTTATGAAAACTGTACATCTCTGATTAAAAGTAGGGAAGAATCATTTGACATGATATACCTTGTCTTGTGTATTCTTTTCTCCGTGCATGTATAATCTCTGCCAGAGATCCAATTCGGCCACAGAGAATTAAGATGAAGACACACGCATTCTGTGTGCCATATCAGTACTAATGGCTGTTGCCTTTCGTTTCCAGATGATACGACAGCCAACGGTGCTGCCTGTCGCAGCTGGTATGGTACCATTGGGACACCGCCGCTTAAGATCGGATCAAGTATAGGACCATTTCTGTCCACAGGCACAGCCCCTAACACCAGGATCATGGCAGGGGATGTGATCCTACCTGGTGTTTCCCGAAGATGTTCTAGGTCTTGCGCGGGTGCCATTTGGTGAACGATGGTAGCAGCAACCTTCGGGGACTGCCTGGTGTGTGAGCGGCAGCGGGGTCCTTCCCTGTACAGGATTGGGGCACACTGGTAAGAGCCTGCGCGGCGGCGCCAGGTCCGGTCTGGGACTCGGTCCCTGCCCCATAGTCTGCTCCGGGACTCTCATATACCTCCTCCTAGCAGGCCGCATCCAGTGGCAGCATCGGCTTGGGGGTAGAGGTGGGCGCTGCAGATGGTAATGCAATGGCCGTATGCCCCGCGGGGGCTGCGTGGGGGCAAGTGGTTTTTCTCCATCACGTTCGCCTGATCCCCGTCCTCCTTCCATCATGGCATCCTGGCGTTCTTCCTCCTTCCCGAGCTTCTTTCCCGCCACAGGGCTACGCTCCTCCTTCTGGGGGCGGCGTCTTCTTCCTACTCCTCCATACCAGGCCAGTATACGAACCCCTCTGGGGGTGGGCCATGTTGCTGTAACATAGACGCTAAGGCAGGGGAGGCCCAGGACAGTCCGCGCTCTTTTCTTAGGACCACCCATGTTATCACGCCCTTCTTCACCGCGCCGGCGGCCATTTTGAGAGTCCATTTTACAGTCTATCAAATTGGTTATTTTGCACATTCTCAGCAATTAAGTTCAATAAATCTTCGGCACACAGAACTCGGTGGTACTGGGCTTCGTTATCCTGTTCGTGACGCCAGAAATGGGTCAGTCGCCCTCACACCCAGGGCGACGGGGTACTCGGTACCGGGCCCGCGGATCTCCACGAGTGGGGTAGTTGTCACGGCAGTTATGACCCAGTCGGTGGCCCTGGGCGCCCATTGTAAATGGCAGAAATGTTCATTGAATGGTTCGTGATGCCACCTGTGGTGTTCGGCAAGAAAAGTGAAAGCCGATGCTGCAGACAGATCCTCTGGGACAGATGGTATAGTGCAGCAATGATGTTGTGGCCCTCCACAGGTAGGGCAGTAGTCCCAGGGCAGTGTAGGTGAAGAGATAGGGGAGAGACGTAGATGGTGCAGTGTCAGGCACAGAGATGTAGCAGTGCTGAGGGTGTTGGCGCAGGAATAAGCGGAGGACACCAGGGCATGTAGTTCCAAAGCTTTACTCACAGTCTGTTGTGCATACAGGTGCCCACGTCCGTGCCGTGTCCTCCGGGTCAGGAGCTCAGTCAACGTACAGGCAAGATGAAGTACTCCGTTCCAACATGCCGCCAACATATGTGCCTTTTCTGAACGTCTCCCTTTTGTGCCTATAGTGAAGTACTCTCAGTACTGAGTTACACTGGAGTTCCTCCTGTCAGATGTTCCTATGAACTCTACTTGTATGGCAGACAGCTGTAGCCTGCTTCGGGGACTCCTTGCTACCAAGTCCTGGATCACTCACGTTGCTGTTGTGCCCCCAAGTCTTGCGTGGGAATAAAGTGGTGACAACTCCTATTCCTCCGGTGTCTGCTGCAGGACCATTAGTATCCATACAATCTTGGGGACCGGACCCCGGCCTTGCGCTGTGAACTTGGGAAGGGTTCTGCTCTAACCCTAATCCTCAGTCCTCCTTTTCTCCTTACGTTCTGGTCAAATCTATCTTTCTTATGAAGAGTCAGGCTTTCCATCAATGTCTCTTTCCTGTGCCAGCAGACCCAGGTCACTGAGGTCTGCTGCAGCACGTCCTTCCATCCATCCCACTCAGGGGATCTTCTCTGTCAGACTCCCTGAGTCCGACTGACTAAATCCTAAACTCTTCCCAATCTTTTGGTGCAGACTAAGCTCCACCCACCTCCCAGCACGCTTCGTGTTCTGAGTAGGGATCCACCAAAGGGTGCTTTGCTACACTACTATGTTGTGTGGGATGCAGGTGTTGGAGTGTGGTCAGGTGTCTCCACCTTACCTGAATGGTGGGGCACCACACCCCAGGAGGAGGTGCAGTACCTCTGTGGCGACTGAACCTTCAGGGGCACCACACCAGCATCAGGAGCAGCCTCTCTGCGCTGTTACAGTGTCAAAATCGCACTAAAACAAGATGTCCGCTATTTATATGGAGAGGGACATGTGATTTCAGCAGCCAATGACACAAGCCATTGTGTCAGGACATTGTGAGTATTTCCTGTGCCCTAATTGGCTAGCTGCAATGTGCACACATAAAGTTAGGGGAAAAAATGACTGCTCGCAAAAACGCCGCACCTTTGAGCTCTGCAAACCCCCTCCCTTAATCAAGCACGTGGAAAACGCTCATGATACACCACCATTATTGTTGCTAAAGTGCTGAAAATATATTTGTGCAACGCAAAGATTTTCCTGCACTTTTTACGAAATGTTACCGATTTTTACAGATTTTATAAAATTTTGTTCCTGTTTCCGATCACGAATCCGAATGTGCCATGTTCGTGCTGAATTTATGTTTGGCGATCATTTTCTTAATAAATTCGATAAGCACTACCCATGAAGTGTCGGGCATGGGTGCCAAGGGCCCACCAATAACATTGACTCCAGGGCCCACTGTTCAGCTGCATGCAAATATTAAATTACCCACATTCACTAATTTTCCTGTGCTTTTATGTAATAGTAAACAAGGCAGTTTGTTAAATGAATGATGAGATGCCGCCTTTCTCTGTACTAAGCAAATCAAGTATATTGTGCAAACTACTGCTCATATGGAGGGGTAAGGGTCCACTCTTGCACAGATGCCCACTGGGGGATTCGCCTGTTTCCCTGTGAGCCAGTACGAGCCTGACCCCATGCCATATGACAACTTGGAAAAGTCGGCAGCCAGTTGGGGTTCTGCTATCTGTCCTGACCTCTCACCATATTCCTACATGGTCCAACTAGTTTTCCTCTCATCTGGTTCCTAAACTTGTCAGTTTTTTACTAAATTTAATAACAAGGATGGTAAGAAATGTACTTTTAAAATACATCTAGAAACAAAGCATTTCTTCAAACCTTTGAATGTACGTCATATGGATATATATATTTGTTCCCCGTTCTGTATGCTGCTCGATATTGTGTTGTCTGCTTAACAGATTTTATAATGTTCAGAATAAGTACTCCAATTTCACCTATTTGTTTTTTCCTCTTCGTGTGTTATATATGCCAGGTAGAAATCTCACAGTTCTAAACTGAATGCATTTTGCACAGAATGAGCTGCTTGCCATGGAAACAGCATAATCGTTGAACTGCAACCTGTTTATTTATGAAGCATTTTGATGAGTGCAAGGCCATAGAGCTTAGATTGTTCATGGAAAAATACTGTATATAGAAATCATATGTTTTTAGTTATCCATGAAATCATGAAAAAAGGTTCATGTAAAAACAATGGTAAATCATTGTGCCTTTGCCATATAATGTATACATTTAAATGCAGTTAAATTGTCCACAGGTGCATGTATTCAAGAAAGTACCGTATATTAATAAAGCAATAATTACTGTAAACAGGGCTGTAGTTCAGATATTGTGTTTAAAGGAGTTACCTGGGACTATTTAATTCTTTTATTATGGGCCTAAGAAATAATAAGCAGATAGTTGTAAAGTACCTATTTGTTCTACCTGCTGCCAATCTCTGCCAGTTCAGAATGGTCACAAGCCTCTCCTGCCAGTGATTTTGTGCCTTCCTCTGCCATCACGTCGACAGTCAACTGCTTCTCTTCTTTTCTACTCTGTTAATGGGGCGAGACTGCCCATGCCATGCCGATATCTACCTGTAGGAAGCCAGCTCTCAATCAGTACGATGTTGTGGGAGAATTTGGGGGGCTGGGGAGAATGTGCCGGGGGGGTAAGTATGATCTGACACTCCCGCTCCCCCTCCCCCGCTGACCCCCGGTATATGACTCGCATATAAGCCAAGAGGGGGAATATCAGCCCAAAAAAATGGGCTGAAAATCTCAGCTTATACGCGAGTATATACGGAAATTCTACTGTTTACTGTAAATGGAATGAGATCTACAAAGAAAAGAACACAGTAGTTACAATCAAGTATAGCGGAGGTTCAAAGATATTTTGGGTTTGTTTTCGGTCTCTGGCACTGGGTGCCTTGACAGCGTGCAAGGCTCATGAAATGTGAAGATTCCCAAAGGATTTTGATATTGTTTCCATCTTAATTTGTTTCTCTATTTTATGCATATGCATATACAAATACAGTACACTGATTTATATCCCTTAATCACCAATGCACTTTCAGCACTTTAATTTAATTAATTTATTTATTTGTTTGTGTCGTCATCTGTTTCTGAATGTGCCTTCTGCATGACACCAGTACTATATGCGGCACTTACTCAATCAGAGGCAACCATGCTTGTACGACCTAGCCGGGGATGCACGCATGTAATGTTGACGTTTAGAAGATGGAGGGTGAGGAGGAGGTGCAGGAATTGCTACAGAAGTTGGGAAAAACCCTGATTGAACCAGGGCTCAGAATCCTGGGTGTCAGTAGCACGTGTTCTGTCCCAGGGTCCGAATGTTCACCCAGTGTGACATCAGGGAAATGTAGTGTCCCTGTCCACAAGCATTTGTCTACGTATCTGTGGTTAAGTGCACCTTCCCAGTAACAGCGATGGTCAGAGCACAGCTGATATTGTCTGACACATACATGTGTACGGTGGGGATAGAACATCGGGAGAAAGAGTGGCGGCTGGGAATCGAGTACCAAGGGAAACCCGCTGCCATGAGGTTATGAGAAGCTTCCATCCCCACAAACCTAAACGGCAACATATCCAGGGCAAGCAGTCTGGATATTTGGCCATTTAATATTTTGGCCTGTGGCTAAGTGGCTGCGTATTTACACTTATGCTTCAAGGACCCGGGTAGGGACAACTGAACCCTACGCTGGGACAAGGACATGGACGTGGTTGCTTATGGTGGTTGCAAGTGTGCAACAACAGGTGTAGGATGGGAGTCATCTTTGCCTGTGCCATGTACAGGGGATTGGCATGCAAAGAGAATGAGGGAAGAGGCACTGGTTTTACCCACAGATACTATTTCTGGACTTCATCCGTTCATCCCAATTAGTCTGGTGGTTTGCAGTCATGTACCTGAGTATGCTGGTGGTAAGTCTGGTAGTTGTGCTGCTCCTGCTGATGCTGGCATGGCAGATGTTGCAAATGGCCTTTTTAGTGTTAACTGGACTGTCTTTAAAAATGCGCCAGACTCGGGAGCACACTACCTCTTCCTGCCTGTTATGGTGCTGCGGATCCCTCCCCCTGTGCACTGCTGTCCTCACTTTGCATGACACCTTCCCAGGTTGGGTCAGTGACTTCATCGTCCACCACCTCGTCTTCCACTTCCGCACCCTGGTCCTCCTCCTGAATTGCTGACTTAACATCAGTTGTTGGCAACTGTAACTCATCATCATCCAACTCTTGCAACAGTAATTGTATTTTCCCACGGTCACCGTCTTGTGAGCGTGGCTCCTCAAATATTTGGGCATCGTTACATGGGATTTCCTCATGTCCCATTTGAAATGGCCAGGGCAAGAGGCCATTATCTGTACATGGAAATGCGAATAGCTCTTCGGAGTGTCCAAGTGTGGGATCGCTTGTCTCTGGGCACTCAGCATGGTGGGAGGAAGTAGGATCAGGGTGATGATTATGTGGTCCAGAACCAAGCCTACTGTGATTGGACCCTGTGGAACACAGGGTGGTGCTGGGAAAGAGACTTGAAGCATTATCTGCTATCCATCCAACAAGATTTTCACACTGGTCTGTGGGTTATGGACCCTTTCTCTTCTGGCTGTGAACTTGGAGCTTGAGGACTCAATTGCATCACCTTGTGACTAGTGATAAGTGAATTTGTTCAAAAAACGATCACCAAACATAAAATCGACATGAATATGGCACATTCAGATTCGTGATCGGAAACACGAGAAAATTTTTATAAAATCGGAAAAAATCAGAAATATTCGGTAAAAAGTGCAGGAAAATAATTGCGTTGCCACTAAAGTATTTTCACCACTTTGGCTATGATAATGGTGGTGTATTATTTGCTTGGGTCACGTGTTTGATCAGGGTAGATGATTTGTAGAGCTCAGAGGAGTGTCATGCCTGTAAACTTTTTTTTCTTCTAACTTTATGTGTGCCGTTAGCCAATCAGGGCACAGTAAGCATCCACAATGTCCTGACAAAATGGCTTGTGTCATTGGCTGCTGAAATCACATGTCCCTCTCCATTTAAAGAGCGGACATCTTGTTTTAGCACCATTTTGACACTGTAACAGCACAGAGAGGCTGCTTCTGATGCTGGGACTGTTTGCTGCTAGATTTTAGGTAGTTAGCTAGGAGGCTGTTTATTAGTGAGATAGTTTAGCTAGCTAGTGTCTTGAGTGGCTATGAAATTGTCCTTCTAGCAGATTTTTTTCTGTGCCATTACTGAGGTCCACAGAAAAAGACAGCAGGGCACATGTCTTACAAGTGTGTTGTGCACTGCTTCTATTGTGCTCCATGCACGAGCAGACCATTCTAATTCTTATTTTTTCACTTGCATGAATTTATTTTATATTTTGAGTATACTGTTTTAAATGGGGGGGGGGGGGCGATCCTGTTACTGTGTAGAGTGATACTATGTTGCCTTTTTTTCTTCACGTGATGTAATGTACAAGTTGGGAAAAAAATAAGTAATATGTTCTGCAAGCGGAGCTCTAGATAACTGTGTTATTTCCTGCAGAGACAAGCCCTGGCTGGAAGAATTGATGGCGATCTGTGCTGGATGAAAGATGAAAAGCAAGGATGAAGAACTTCACCTAGAGACGTCACTGGTGAGTTAGTGTGTTACCTATACACTGACACTATACACTGCATACTATATACAGGGGTCCGGTGTATAATGTCACCAGTGATCACTGTATTACCTGTACATTATATACAGAGCTCCTGTGTATAATGTCATTGATCACTGTATTACCTGTACACAGACACTGCCTGCTAAGTACAGATCCCCTGTGTATAATGGCACTTATGGTGATAGTATTGTGTTTTTTTATTACTGATCAGTGTTGTAATATTCAGTCACTATGTGGTGGTAATATGTGGTCTGGACATGGTGTTGCAGTATTTGTCCCTTGTATGTGCTATTATTTGGTCACTTTATGGTGGTAATATGTGGTCTGGTCATGGTGCAGTGGTATTTGTACCTTGTATGTGATATTATTCGGTCACTGTGGTAGTAATATGTGGTCTGATCATGGTGGGGTGGTATTTGTTCCTTGTATGTGGTATTATGGGTCACTATGTGGTGAAGACAGCAAAAAAGCAGGCTGACCTGGATGCTGTGTTTGGCCATAGTGTGAACAGTGCCGCATACAAGTTTTTTATTGTGCAGTAATATACCAGGCAACCGCCCCCTCCATGTATTGGTAGGCTGTAAGCGGTTGTTTCATCGGTATCCTTGCACCTGTGTTGCCATCTTAACTATATGGGTCCACTGAATCCTGCATTTGTTTGGAGGCCTGGATGGGTAAACCTCTCTGATTTTTTGCTGTTTTCTTTTATTATTGGAGGATTTTATGGTCCTCTTTCTGTGCTGTTTCAGTGTCACTATGTGGTGGTAATATTGTGTCTGGTCATGGTGTGGTGGTATTTGTCCCTTGTATGTGATAATATTGGTCATTTTAAAAATTGAAAAATAAATAAAAATATACCTAAATTGTATTGCACATTTTAACAAATATTTAATAGGTTAGCGCAGAGTAGAGCTCAGCCAAAAGTGTCTACAGTGTTGTAATGGTGGCTTAAAAAATCTCAAAACAAAAGCTGCCGGCTATATCTGTGAACTGGTGATGGGAACTGTTAATGTGTGATTGGTGAGAAGTGGAGTTTTTCCAAGATAGAGCGGTGAGACTGTGGACAGTTTGAGGGGTGGAGGCGGGGCTGGGGTGGAGCCTGGGTGGAATCTCAATGGGGCTCTGAAAATTTTGACAGTATGGGGCCCAGAAATTCCTAGTGGCAGCCTTTGCACTAACCTCTCAACTATGTGAGAAAAGTGAACAGAAAAAGCACAAAAAAGTTTTTATCATAGATCAGTAAATTGCAATTTTTATGAAATATACAAATAGATATAGACAAAAAATAAAATATGAAACAAATGCGTCTGATGTGAGGGACAGCAATGGCTAAGGACTAGAGATCAGCGACTTTTCTTTTTTTCGGGTCGAGTCGGGTTTCATGAAACCCGACTTTCTAAAAAGTCGGGTCGAACGAAATCGGCCCGACTATAGGGAAAAGTTGGGGTCCGACTGAAACACGAAACCCAATGCAAGTCAATCTGGAAGCAAAGTCGGCAGGGAGTGGAGGACAGTAAACACACCTACAGTGCCCATTTCAATGCCAACGAGTTCTCTTGCAGCTCCTAGCTCTCTGGAGTTTAGGCCACGCCCCCAGCAGTCACGTGCTTCAGGTCCTGCTGTTCTGAAGTACGCACCTACTGACTGCTGCCCGCTGCACAGGTATCTTTGAACACAGTTCGCTTTACTCAGGACATGCGCACTGGCTTAGTGAGCAAGTTCAGTGCGGTGTTCCTGACATTATAACTGACCTTGAATTTTTTTTTCTCTCCTCACTTCTGCAGCATGGACCCAATGTGTGCTTTATCTGAGCAGGTGAAATGCTTGACTCAGTCGCTGCAGAAGCTTAGTTTGGAACACCAAGCTCTGGCTCAGTCCCAACAGACTCAGTTCAGGGGGTACTTTCCGCAGGCTTTCAGCAGGTGGGGAATAGAGATGTCATTTTAGTCCCACCCGAATCCCCGGTTAAATTGCCAGATACGTTTGCTGGTAACAAAGATGAATTCAGAGCATTTAAGGAGGGGTGTAAGCTCTTTTTCTCTTTGAGACCCCACTCCTCTGGGGATGAGAGACAGAGGGTGGGGGTGGTTATGTCCCTGCTTAGGGGGTCCCCACAAGCCTGGGCATTTTCGCTTTCCTCTTCTGCCCCGGAGAGAATGTCTGTGGATGCCTTTTTGAAGCCTTAGGGCTTATTTATGATGAGCCTGATAGAGTGCGTTTGGCTGAGGACAAGGTGATGAGTGTCTGTCAGGGGGAGCACTCGTCCGAATGGTTCTGTATGGAATTCAGTTGTTGGGCAGCCGAGATTTCTTGGAGTGATGCCGCCCTTCGGGGGCTGTTCCGTAGAGGCCTGTGTGAACGTCTGAAGGATGCCTTGGCACTCCATCCTCCACCTGACTCCCTGGAGGATGCCATGACCCAAGCGGTTCGCAAGGATCACAGACTACGGGCTAGAGGCGTTATGCAATGGGAAACACCATTATTCTTCAGTGGAGATGAGACCCGGACTCTTCCTGTGGCTATGGAGGTGAGCGTTGTCACCTGTGAGGAAAAGGAAAGAAGACGCCACCGGGAGAAGCAGTTGTGCTTCTATTGTGGGGAATCTGGACACTGGAAGAAGGACTGCCCCTCCTGTCCGTCATCCTCCAAGATGGCGGGAAACAACAAGGTCTGGGTAGTAGTCGAGGAGGCTACCCAGACCTTCAGGTACAATTTTCCTCATGTGCAAAAATGGTGCTGCAGGTGTAACTGGAACTTGGTAATGGTCCAGTTCAGACTACTGCTTTTGTTGACTGTTCTGCTGTGAACCTGATTGATACTAAAATTATGACTCTTGATAAGATAGGGACAGTCAGGCGTCAGGATCCTGTTAAACTTGTGGCAATTGACTCATCCCCTCTTACCCAGGACGGTATCTGTTGCAGGTCTGAACTTTTTTCTCTAAAAGTGGGTTCCACTCATGTGGAAAAACTAAGTTGTCTTGTGCTAGATAACTTGCCTGCAGAACTGGTACTGGGGATGCCTTGGCTTCAACGCCATAATCCTACCATTGATTGGGTAACAGGGGAGGTCACTCAATGGGGATGCAAGGATAAATGTGGTAACCTGGGACACCTTGTCAACGCTGTTAAATCCGTATCTGTGTCGTCTGTCAGTGTGGAAGGTATTCCGGAGTACCTGAAGGATTTCGAAGACGTTTTTTATGAAAGTGAGGCTGAGGCGCTGCCACCACATAGACCCTACGATTGTGCCATTGATTTAGTACCCGGAGCCAAGTTACCTAAGGCTCGATTGTTCAATTTGTCCGAGCCTGAGCGCCAAGCCATGAAGGAGTACATAGCTGAGAGTCTCCGCAAAGGGCATATCAGGCCTTCTGTGTCACCTGTGGCAGCAGGATTCTTCTTTGTGAAGAAGAAAGATGGTGGTTTGCGGCCGTGCCTTGACTTTCGGGAACTGAACAAGATAACGGTTAGGAACACTTACCCGCTTCCCCTCATCCCAGACTTATGTAACCAGTTAACTGGGTCCCAATGGTTCTCCAAGTTAGATCTCCTGGGGCCTATAATCTGATAAGGGTTTGGGATGGGGACGGGTGGAAAACTGCGTTCCTCACATCAGAAGGACTCTTTGAAAACCTGGTAATGCCGTTTGGGTTAACTAATGCACCCGTTATTTTCCAGAATTTCATCAATGTGGTGTTTTCTGACCTGATAGGCCGTTTTGTTATTATTTATTTAGATGTCATTTTGGTGTATTCCCCGGACAGCCAATCTCAATTGCAACATCTACAGACAGTTCTCCAGAGACTCAGGGAGAACCAATTGTTCGCTAAATTGGAAAAATGTTCATTTTTGTACAGGAACTGTCTTGTTTGGGGTTGATTGTGTCCTGTGAGGGGTTTCGTATGGATCCAAAGAAGGTGCTGGTGATCGCTGACTGGGTTCAGCCTCGAGATCTCAAGGGGCTCCAGCGCTTCTTAGCAAACTATTATCGGAGATGCATTAAAGGTTTCTCACAAGTGGTTAAACCACTCACAGATCTTACCCGGAAGGGCGCTGATGTAAAAAAATTGGTCTGTACTCACTAAGGAGTCTGTTGTGAGCTCATTTTCGGGTTTGCCTCTGACTTCTGGTGAGGGTTATGGAGCTGGCTGTGCTGACAGAGGAGTAGTGAGTTCTCTATCTGGACTCCCTCTGTTGGTGAAGGGAGGTAATGAAGCTGATCTAAATGGCAGAGACCAGCCACCTGAGGAAGAGGACCGCGATTGGACATCAGGAGTTTCTGATTGGATTTAAGGCAGCCGACTCCCTAGTTTCTTGCTGGTGATTTTTCCTGACTGTTGCTCCTGGTTTCCAGTTTGGTTCCAGCCTTCCTAAAGCTAAGTTTTCTCTGCTATTGTTCATATGAGTTTTTGTCTGGTTAACTTAGTTTTTGTGTTCAGCCAGCCCTGGCTGGGACTGGGCTGAATTCCCATTTTGTCTCTGATCAGTTGATCTCTTTTGCTCTGTCTTCAGAATATACCTGCTTGCTGACTAGCGACTTCAGGGCCTTTTTCTATCAGACGTGTTGGACATTCTTTTTGGCAGGGTTTTTTGCGTGATTGCAGACAGCAGCTTTTCTATCCTGTCCTTTCTAGTTAGCGAGGGCCCCATCGTTTGCTCAGCCTATCTTTCTACCTGTGTCTGTGTTTTCATCTTGTTTCATTGATAATACATGTTGGGGGCTGTCTATTGCTTTGGGGTCTGCTCTGGGGCAGTTTAGATTTTCCCTTTCTTTCTTTAGGCTTATTTAGTTCTCTGGCCGTGACGAGGCGTCTAGGACCACCGTAGGCACGCTCCACGGCTACTGCTAGTTGTTGTGGATAGGATCAGGGGTGTGCAATCCGCTAGTTACCAACCTCTCCGGTTTTCTGGGCTTAGCTTGCTTTTTGTTTTTTCCTCCTCGGTGACTCATTCATAACAGAATCACCAGCCATACCGCAGATTCTAGGGTACTCAAAAGCAGGAGAGATTTGTAAAAAAAAAAAGAAAGGTGTCAGAATTTTTTTTTTATATGTATATTTTTCTCTGGGGCCGTAGGAGGATTCTTTTTTTTTTTTTCTCCTCGATGGAGATTAAGCAATTGTCTGATCGTGTGGAGCAGCTCGCTGCTGAAGTGCGGGGAATTTCCGCCTATCTCACTCATTCACATGCTGTTGCACCAAGGATCCCTGCTCCTGATGTGTTTTCTGGGGATCGGTCTAAGTTTTTGAATTTTAAGAATAATTGTAAATTATTTCTTGCCTTGAAGCCTAACTCATCGGGGAGCTCTGCGCAGCAGGTTGAAATTGTCATCTCCTTGCTGCGTGGCGATCCCCAGGATTGGGCTTTTTCTTTGACACCTGAAGATCCTGTTTTGACTAATGTGGATGCATTTTTTCAAGCCTTGGGGTTGTTATATGATGAACCTAATGCTATTGATCAAGCTGAGAGAGCCCTATTGGCATTGAACCAGGGTCAGGATCCTGCAGAGTTATACTGTCAGAAATTCCAAAAGTGGGCGGTCCTTACTACATGGAATGATAGTGCATTGGCAGCTCTCTTTCGGAAGGGTTTGTCTGAGACTTTAAAAGATACTATGGAGGGATTTCCTGTTCCCTCTAGTCTTGACGATTCTATGTCATTAGCCATTCAAGTTGATCGGCGTTTACGTGAACGCAAGACTACACGGGTGGCGCTGCCACATTTTGAACAAATGTCTGAACTTATGCAATGTGATGGAGTTTTGTCTAGGGCGCAACGTCAGGAGTTTAGAAGGTGTAATAAGCTGTGTTTCTTCTGTGGAGATGCCTCTCATGTTATTTCTGTCTGCCCTAAATGAGAGAAACATTTTGCACACACATTTGCTGTGGGTGGTGTACAACCTAAGTTTCTTGTATGTAGTGTTGTGGGTCATTGTACCAGCAGAATCATCTAGCAGTGGCTGTGCATCAGTGCACTCTTCGCCAATTCATGTTGGACTGGGAAATTCAGAATTTCACTTGATAACACAGGCATAGCTTGTGAAAAGCGCTCCATGGAGTAATCTGAAGTGTGGGCTGCCGCATCCTTCACTTTTAGTGGGGGTGAAGGAGACGAGGAAAGGGGTGGTTCTTGACCAGAAGCCTGCACTGATGACTCAGTGATTGCATTTTTTTAAACTTCAGAAGAGGAGGCAATAGAGCTGGAGGCTTTTTCGGCAATGTAAGGCAAAACCAGTTCCTGATGCTCCGGCTTTAAAAGCAGTTTACCTACTCCCAGAAAAGGGAGCCTTAAAGGCCTTCTTGTGCCAGCTGATGACGCAGGCTCAACACCTCCTGCCTTAGCTGCTATTGTGCTTTTGGCAATACCAGCAGATGCACCACCACTATCAGTACCAGCTGGCCCCCCCACACCCACGTCCTCTTCCACCATACGTAATAATTTTTGTGAAAATGGACTAAAAATACCAGCAGATATATGGTACTGTTTCAGAAGCGGACAGCTCTATACAGTCTAGGGATAATTGTAAATCTCCGTATATATTTCATGAGTCAGACACAGATGGTCACAGGCTCAGTATGGATTAGACAATAATATAAAAATTTTCAAAAGGGTACAGTATCACTAGATACAAGGAATATATAGTATAGTTTAAACATACTGAATCTCCGTATACATTTCAGGAGGCAAACACAGACGCTCTCAGGCCCAGTATGGATCCGACAACAATATATAAAGTTGAGAAAGGGTACTATTGCACCCCTGAGGGAACGGTCGCCACAGAGGTACTGCACCTCATCCAAAGGTGTGGTATCCCACCCTCAGGTAAGGAGGGATCACCACTCAGGACTCCTAACCCTGCACTCAACACACACATGTTAGTCAGTGCTTTCTGGGTGTACCCGGCGGGAGGATGGCCTCATCCCAGACTGACTAGGAAAGGGTGTTGGGGGTTAGTGTGGAAGGTAGGTACAGTGGGAGGAGCTTAGGTAGTGGAGTGATTGTGGGCATCCAATCTGAGAGAGCAAGCTGACAGTTGATGGGTGGAGCTTGTCTGAGGTAAATGGATCTTTCTAGAGAGTTGTCAGTCAGTGACAGGACAGAGTAAGAGCAGGATTGCTGTGAGAGGGCTGAAGGTCAGAGAATAGAGAAAAATCTTGTCCAAGCTCCTAGACTGGAAGGAAGGGGTCCTTGGGGCACGGGAAGTGCAATAAACCACGTGTGAAGCCCGTTTCTGGAGAAGGAAGAACAAGGCCTCGTTGGGGAAGGTGGCTCCTGAAGGTAGTGGAGAAATACAGGGCTCAGCTAGAAAGGCGGAGGCTGAGGTAACTTTAAGTGCCTCAGTCGCAGCCGCATTCCATACTCAAAAAGGCAGCAGTTGGAATAAAGGACCCCGGAGCATGACCCATGTTGCCCGGTGTGATCCGTGGCTGCTTGGGACACTTTGCGAAGGCCCACAGCAGGAAGGAAGGGAGATATCAGCGCAGAGACACGGCCTAGAAAGGATACACAAGGAGGAGTCTTGAACATGTGTTCCTGATCTACCTTTAAGTTTGCCGGACCCGTCCCTCGGATGACACAGTACCAATCGGGTCATCTTGTGCACAAAACTTTTGAGGAAAATCTCAGAAACTGCACCCAACTGCATCCTTGGTGGCTTTTACAATTCGCCTGCTACACACGCTACACTCACCATCACCGTCAACAGCTCACAAACACCATCTCAATTGCCCTGGGATACAGCTCTGCCCGTGGAGAGCTTCATCATCTTGTCTGCTTTAACACCAGCACAGAGGATCTGCATTGCAGCGTTGACTACCATAGTCGAGTACCACGGGTGGCGTCCCCCTTTTCCAAATTAATTATCACACCATCTTCCCCCTCATCTGAACTGTCATCTTCTTTATTGGACACCCAGGGCCACGGACCGGGTCCCAATCACCACTGTGACATACTTCCCTCTTAAAAGAGCCTGAAAGGCCCAGTACTGAGTAACCCCCGGCCCTGTGTGGCGTTTCATTTTATCACCAGATAACAGGGATATATTGTATAGTTTCAACATGATAAATCTACGTATATATTTGAGGAGGCAGACACAGACGTTGTCATGGCCAGTATGGATTCGACAACAAACTAAAAAGTAGAAAAAGAGTCCTGTATCACCAGATCAAAGGTATATATAGTATAGTTTCAACATTCAAAATCTCCGTATTTAATTCAGGAGGCAGACACAGGCGCTCTGAGGCCCAGTATGGATTACACAACAATATAAAAAGCAGTAAAAGGGGAATGGATCCCAAGCGTACTGCTCTATACAGTGTTGGGGTCTTTTGGCGATCTACATATATATTTCAAGAGTAACACACAGCCTCTCACAGACTCAGTATGGATCACACCATAATAAAGAAAGAAGATCCGCAAGAAATAATCACACATGTGGGCCAATGTTCCAGGTGTCAATGATGCACTTTGAGTGGTGGGTGAAGGATGAATTTTGGGCACAAAGAGTACTGGATCAACAGATACAAGGTATATAAAGTATAGTCTACTTAAAATACAAAAAAATTTTGTGATGTATTTCAGAAGGCAGACACATATGCTCACACGCTCAGTATGGATTTGACAATAATGTAACAAGTTGAAAAAGGGTACAGTATGACCAGATACAAGGTATTTATAGTATAGTTCAAACGTTCTAAATCTCCATAGACATTTCATGAGGCAGACACAGACGCTCTCAATCCCAGTATGCATTAGCCAAGAACATAAAAAGTATTAAAAGGCTACTGTATCACCAGATACAAGGTACATATAGTATTGTTTAACCTTTATAAATCTCCTTATTTTTTTCAGGAGGCAGACACAGACACTGTCAGGGTCAGTATGGATTACACAATATAAAAAGCAGTTAAAGGGTAATGGATCAGAAGCGTACAGCTGCATACAGTGATGGGGTAACTGTAAATCTCAGTAGATATTTCCAGAGTCAGAAACAGACTCTCACTGGCCCAGTATGGATTAGACCACTATATAAAAAGCAGTAAATGGGTAAAGTATCACAAGCGTACAGCTGTATACAGTGTTGGGTTAATTTTAAATCTACAAATATATTTCTGGAGTTACAGACAGACGTTCACAGGCTCAGTATGGATTACACAAGAATATAAAAACTTGAAAAACGGTAATGTTTTACAATCGGTCAGCTGCATACAGTGCTGGTGTCATTTTAAATCTCCTTATATTTTACCAGAGTAAGACACAAACTCTCACAGGCTCAGTATGGATTACACCTGAATATAAAAATGAGAAAAAGGGAAATGAATTTGAAACATACACCACTGTACAGTGTTGGAGTACACTTTATATTATATTTATATTTATTTATATTTCAGTGTCAGTCTGCCAGTCTAGACTCTCCGTTAGAGGAAGGTAGATGGATAAAAGTACAGACGTAAAGTCGAGTGATTTTAGATGTTTTTGAATTTGTAATCACGGGAAAACCTCCTGGGAGAATTCGCAAAGGCGCTGCTGACCCTCAATAACTTTAACTGTGGATACAGTTACAATGCAAATTAGTGAAGAAAGGATTGCTGTATCGCAGTTGCGTCGATCCCATCACCATAACTCATCTACATCAAATTGTGATCACAGGGAAAGCTGTAGACATGGTCCTCACTGCCTATCATGATCTGTCTGGTCACTTTGGAGTGCAAAACACACAAGCCACAGGCCGTAGGGGATTCTATTGGATTGCCATGACAGGGCACATTGAAAAATGGTGGCAGGAATGTCACATGTCTGTGACTATGAAAAATGTGAAAGGTGATCAAAAAGCACCATTGCATCCGATTGGGAGTTGACGTCCATTACAAATGGTAGCCATTGGTAATCTGAAGGTAGTGCCAGCAGGACAGGACATAGCTACATCTTAACCATCATCGATCAGTACACCAAATTTGTAGTGACCGTCCCTGTGACAGATTTAACTTGCCAGACTACACAGCGGTGGAGCAGGGAGAGGTAAGTATTGCAAGTGCTGTATCCCTGAGCAAGCAGGGGGGACCCACTCGTGGGTGCCGGTACTGGCATAAGGCCCCTCATAGTACGCCAGTGTGTCTGATGGCGAGTGGGCCCCCCACTGTCAGAGACACTTTATTGTACTATGAGAGGCCCTGTGCAAGTGCCATTGCCCAAGGGTTGGGCCACACACCTGTTCAGGGCAACAGCACTTGCCCGGGTGCGGCAGGTGTTGACCCCAGGCCTGGGGTGGGGGAGCAGCCCATTTTGGGTGGTTTAAAAAATGGCATATGTTGATGTGTAGGCTGGACTTTCAGCTGCTGCAAATGGAGGAATTGGAGAAGTCAGAGGAAAAGGAGAACAAAAGCGAGCCTTTTTTCTGGCAATCTATGTGTTATCAGGGGAGGGTGGGACAATTTAATGAAGGTTAGATCATCAACATTTTGGGTCGACAGACAGGTCCTTTTTTCTGTCAGGATTGATCCAGCAGCACTGAAGACTCTTTCAGATAGCACACTACCAGCAGGGCAAGCGAGCTCCTATAAGGCATATTGTGGCAATTCAGGCCATGTGTCTAGTTTGGAGGCCCAATAATCAAAGGGGAACGACCTGTGAGGGAGAACCTCGATATGGGAGGAGAAGTAGTTTGTAACCATAGTTGACAATTGCTGTCTCCTGTCACTTGCAATCGATTCTGTATTAGCTGTCGTGTACGAGGGACTTGAGAAACAACATGGTCATGAAACCCCTGTCTCCAATGCCAGTTCGGCTGTGTGCACCACGAACACCTCTTCCATTTTGCCCACTCTGGCTCGTGGGAGAACCAGCTCCGCTGCTGTGTGCTGGGAATGCCTCAAACAACCTGTTTACCAGAGTTGCTTGTTTGTTAGCCAATATTAGCTCTAGGTTCTTCTGTGGCATGATGTTGTGTTATTTCCCTTTATAGCGTGGATCGAGGATGCTGGCCATCCAGTAGTCGTCATCCCTCATCATTTTGGCAATGCTGGGGTCCCTTTTTAGGATCCGCAAGGCATAGTTAAACATGTGGGCCAATGTTCCAGGTGTCAATGATGCACTGCCAGTGGTGGGTGGAGGGTCACTTTCTGGCAAATCGACATCCCTCCAGTCACGCACAAACCCTGTACCTGACCTTGGCACGCCCACATGTTCTCTGGCCCCCTGAGAAGCATCCTCCTCCCCAAAATAATCATCCCCCTCATCCTCCTCCTCATCTTCCTCTTCTTCCTCCACCTCGTCCATGACAGTTCCCTGACCAGACAATGGCTGACTGTCATCAAGGTATGTGTGTGAGTTTTGAAAGGGCTATGGCTGCCACAAAAATCCGCCCATTATCAGTGACTACCTTGCCTGGCTCAAGATGTAGACTGCCCAGCCATGACTCAGTTTGTCGATGCAAGTACTCGGCCAGTACCTCCACGGTGTGTCTACTGTCGCCTAAACACATAATTTTTAAAACAGCCGGCTGCCGCTTACCACTAGCTGTTCAATAGTGGGACACCTCGTGTGCAACACTGACAGATGTGGATGGAGTGCTTGTGCGACTGCACTCTGTCGACGAGCTTTCGCTTCTGGAGAAGGAGGAGGGTCTAACGCCTACACCCAACTTTTTCCTATACCGTGGGCTAGGCAGCACTGTTCCACTGCCGCTGTCCCCTGTGGAGCCTGCATCCACCACATTAACCCAGTGCGCAGTGAAGGACACGTAATGCCCCTGGCCATGCCTACTGGTCCATGCATCTGTTGTGAGGTGCACCTTTCCACTCACTGATTGTTTTAGTGCATGGGCAATGCTGTCTTTCATATGCCGGTGGAGGGCAGGGATGGCTATTCAAGAAAAGAAGTGCTGACTGGGTAGGTCATAGCATGGGACAGCGTAGGCCATGAGCTCTCGGAAAGCTTCGCTTTCTACCAAACGGAAGGGCATCATCTCTAATGAGATCAGTTTGGCAATGTAGGCGTTCAAAGCCAGTGTACGCGGATGAGAGGATGAAAACTTTCTTGTCCTACTCAGAGTGTCTGGTAGAGTGAGCTGGACTTGAGAGCTGCATATGGGGGAACTAGCATTGGACATGATGGACTGAGAAGGGGTTGGTGATGGTGAGGGTGTTGATGGCCTAGATTTAGTGTTTCCTCGCGAAAATATTGTGTTTGCGTGACTGGTTTGGCCTACCGACGACACCTCAACTTTTCTTGATGGCGGTGTGCTTAGCGGTGGCCTTACAGTGGGGGAAGCGATGGAGCGTTGCTGGCTAACTTGAGTCGGAGCAGGTGCACATGTGCTACCTGAGCTTTTGTAGTCCGTCCACGCTTGCAAGTGCATGTTGGTTAAATGTCTAAGCATTCAACTGGTATTCAAATTTCTTAGATTTTTCCCTCTGCTAAAGTTCCATCAGCACTTCTTAAAGATAACCTTTCCGTCATCAGTAGGATTTTGTTTTCCTACAATGGTACAAATTTTCAGGGCTTGCACGCTGTGCTAATTTTACCGTCTGGCCAAGCTGTCCTGCAACTCTTTTAGTTTTCTTGCCAAGTTTTTTGACAGCTATGGGCCTGCCAGATAACCGCTGCTGCGATGACGATGCCTGCTGCGGATCCTTCTCCTGTTCTGACCTATTGTCACCAGCACCCTCTTCCCCCAATGGATGCCAATCCGGGTCAACAACTGGGTCATCCATGACCTCGTCTTCAATGTCATCTGCACCTTCATCTGTACTTACATCTGTGTCACCATGTAAGGTGGTATAGTATGCGGGAAGGAGCACCTGAGTTTCATCAGGGTCTGATTCGGGCTCAGTAGACTGCGAGGGCAATGTAGTGCTGTGAGTGAATGTACCAGCAGATTCGTCTAGCAGTGGCTGTGCATCAGTGCACTCCATGTCAGATTCATCTTGGACTGGGGAATTCAGGATTTGACTTGATAACCCAGGAATGGTACGTGAAAAGAGCTCAATGGAGTAATCTGAAGTGTGTGCTGCAGCATCCTTCACTTTTGGTGTGGGTGAAGGACACAATGAAAGGTGTTGTTCCTGACCAGAGGTCTGCACTGATGACTCTGTGCTTGCAGTTTTTGTAACTTCAGAAGAGGAGGCAATAGAGCTGGAGGCTGTTTCAGCAATGTAAGCCAAAACCAGTTCCTGATGCTCTGGCTTTAAATGCAGTTTACCTACTCCCAGAAAAGGGAACCTTAAAGGCCTTCATGTTCCAGACGATGATGCAGGCTCAACACCTCCTGCCTTCGCTGCTATTGTGCTTTTGCCAGAACCAACCGATGCACCACCACCACCATCAGTACCAGCTGCGCCCCCCGCCCACGTCCGTGGCCTCTTCCACCAGACTTCCTCATGTTTGGAAAAATGTACCAAAAATACCAGCAGAGAAATGGTACTGTATGAGTAGCGTACAGCTGTGTAAGGTGTATGTAAGAAATGAAATCTCCATATATATTTTGTGAGTCACAGACACTCACCCAGTATGTATTTCACCGTAATCCAACAAGCAGATATACGGTACTGTATCGGAGGTGTACACAGCTGTATACGTTGTTGAAACTGTCAATCTCCGTATATGTATTTACGGAATGTCACACACACACACGCTGACTATGTGTAGATGTGACAGTAATAAACACACCAGATATCCGATAATGTTTGACAATCTGACTGCTCAATACGGTGTATAAAGAAATGAAAATGTCCGTATATGTATTTATGGAGTGTCACACATGCTGACTCTGTGTAGATGTGATAGTAATAAGAACACCAGATATCCAATACTGTTTGATAATAGGACACCTCTATACGGTGTATGTATGGAAAAATGTTAATCTCCGTGTATTTTTTTACGGAGTCACACACATATAGCATGTATTTGTCTGTGATACCAGCCGGTACACGGTAGTGTATGAGGAGCGTACACCTCTATACGGTGTGTGAAAAAATGTACGTTCAGTATCTACTGTGCAGGAAAAAAGGAATAAAAGGATTTTTGCTTTTAAAAAAGCAGTCTGCACAGCAGTGTGCAAACAGCAATGCAGCTATCAGGGAGCCTTATAAGGCAGCCTAATAACCAACAGAGCTGCTGCACCCAAATATATCCTCCCCTGTCACTGCACACAATACAGTTGTGTTTTACAGTGACATTCGCTATCAGCACAAGCAATTTTTTTGACTTTTTCTCTGCCTAAACACTCTCCCTATTGAGAACGATCAGCAGCAACCTCTCCCTATGCTAAGATCAGCAGAAGTAAGATGGCGGTCACGGCCTTTTATAGGCACTGTGACGCCACACAAAGCCAGCCAATCACTTGCATGCCCTTCTCTAACATGGTGGGGGCCGCTGCCGACGTAATCGCGTTGCCCACAGTGTGCGTCCTTCATGATTGACTGAAAATAGGCGCTGGAAGGATTGTGGGAATCGTGACTTTGGCGCTCAAGTCGGCGACCTCATGACCGACCTCACGCTATGGTCGGGTTTCGATCGGTGAAACCCGACTTTAGCAAAAGTCGGCGGATTCAGAATTTGGCCGACCCGTTTCGCTCAACTCTACTAAGGACACCATTAAACACACATTGCTAGTAATATTATTAAATAAATTGAAATAGAAAGATTATATATATATATATATATATATATATACACACACATACACTAGCTGAAGAGCCCGTCACTGCCCGGGCATAGTAACTATCATCATCCCGTCAGCCAGAGCTACCGGACTACTACCCATAATATCCCACATCATCCCATGAGCCAGGCCACTAGACTACTACCCATAATATCCCACATCATCCCATGAGCCAGGCCACTAGACTACTACCCATAATATCCCACATCATCCCATGAACCAGACCACTAGACTACTACCCCTAATATCCCACATCATCCCATCAGCCAGAGCCACCAGACAACTACCACTAATATCCCACATCATCCCATCAGTCAGAGCCACCGGACTACTACCACCAATATCCCACATCATCCAGTCAGCCAGAGCTACTGGACTACTACCCCTAATATCCCACATCATCCCATCAGCCAGAGCCACCGGACTACTACTGTGACGGACTCAGCTTCTGCTGAGCCCATCTTTTGAGTGGACCCTCTGGGTCATGGCACCCATCCACCTAGGGCGAGCTTACCTTGTGAGAAACCACCCCCTATACAGGGAGCGTCAGGGGCAAGACCAAGGGGGTGAGCCACCGCGACTGCTGGGACCAGACGGCCGGCTCAGGGGAACACTATGTGCAAGTGTCTGAAGACAAGGACGAACAGGAAGCAAGACAAAACGTAGGTGCAAGGTATCTTCATTAGGATAACTCAGGATCACATACAGTGTAAAAATGTGAGAAAGCAAACACGGAAAGGTGCGTGCGTGGGCACGCCAAGGTCCATAGCATGGTACGTGCCAGGTGGCACGCCTAGGTACAGGTAACGGCACGATGGCATCGGACTCCGGACTGCTGGCAACGATCGACATCATCAAGGCATCAGGCTGCGGACATCAGCTCCGGACGTCAGGCCGCAGTCATCCAGCTCATGATCTCTGGCAGCGACCGGCAGGTTCCGGGCATCCGGCAGGCAAACCAGGTTTCAGGTAAGGAGGCACGACAGATATCCAGGCATGGTGCGTGTTAGGGAACACGCCGAGGTCCGAGGCTAGGTGCGTGTGTAGGGGACACGCCAGGGTTCAAGGCTAGGTGCGTGTGTAGGGGACACGCCAGGGTTCAAGACTAGGTGCGTGTGTAGGGGACACGCCAGGGTTCACAAAACAAGACAGGGTGTGTGCGTGGAGACACGCCCAGGCACAAGGTACGAGACAGAGTGCGTGCGTAGAGACACGCCAAGGCACAAGGTCACAAGGCAGAGTCCTGCACGTGCACAGAGGCACGCCAGGATCAGGCGAGGCAGAGTCCTGCTCATGCAGAGAGGCACACCAGGGTCAGGGTTCCAGGACAGGGTTAGGGCCTGTGCATGCAAGAGGGCACAACAGGGGACATGGCAAGGCCTGCGCGTACTTTTAAAGAAGCACGGGGAGGTATGCCATGGGCAGGCGAGGCCTGCGCGTGCTATAGAGAGCACAGTGCAGAAACAGCGTGAGGTGCAAGGGAGCACAGAGAGCACAGCTGGGGCACTGGCTAGCTGATCGGGCTGCGGCACTGACAGACGGGCAAGACTCCAGCGAACCCGGCTGAGGCATGGCAGGCGACACAGCTGTCACTGACCGACGAGCACAGCTGAGACACAAGCAGGCGGGCATGGCTAGGGCGGGCACGGCTGAGGCACAAACAGGAGGCTAGGAAGACCAGCCGTATGCAAAGGGCACGCGAAGAAACAGAGCAAGGGAAGACAAGACGAGAAACAAGACAGAGCTTAGGCAGTGTACGGAACCAGGGACGGGAGCATAGGCAGAAATACGGAATCAGGTCAGAGCAAGAACAGAGCTAGCAGCGGAGCGTAGGCCGAAGCCCAGAGCCGGGCCAAGGGAGAACCTTGGGACTAGCCTAGAAACGTGCAAGAGAGCATAATAGGAAAGAGTCTAGCAGTGGAGCGTAGGCCGAAGCCCAGAGCTGGGCCAAGGAAGGACCTTGGGACTAGACATGGAAAAGAACTCAAACTGAAAGAGGAGGAATGGTGCGTGTGCCAGGGAGCACTACAGAGCACCATAGCAGAGAGCGAGGCAGAGCAAGCAAAGACCATAGGGAGGAACAAGGCAGAGCAAGGCAAGGTACGAAACAAGGCATAGCGAAAACAGGCAAGGCAGAGAAACAGAAGAACTACAAGTCCAAGCAGGACAAAGATGAACATGGCACAACAGACAAACATAAGACAAGGCACGGGACAAGAGATGGAGTACGAGCACAGAGCGAGTGCAGAGACGCACGACAGGGCAGAGTGCAAGGGCACAGAATAGAGGGAGCGCCCCACAGGCCAAGCAGCCATGCAGGGACACCACACAATACTCAGGCCCTGAGCATAGGAAGGGGCGGCCTGATATAGGGCATAGCACCTCCTCTTCCAGGTCAGGACCAGGGGAGCACTTCCGGGTTCAGATCCACAGGATAACAGAGCATAGTCACATGATCAGAGTTCCAGACATGACGAGACGACTGCAGAATCAGTGCTGAAACCTAGATAGGTCACATGATCAGAGTTCTAGACATGACGAGATGATTGCCAAACCAGACAGTTCAGGATTCTAGGAAAGGTCACATGATCAGCGTTCCAGACATGACGAGATGATTGCAGAACCAGACAGTGCAGGATCCAGGCAGGAACACATGATCAGGAATCCTAGACATGACGAGAAGATCACAGAAGGCAGGGCAGAAACGCAGGCATCCTGCAGCTCAGACATGAGGTGAGTGTGCACACTGCTCTAGTGAACATGAAGGACAGCAAACAAGATATGCACATGCACATCGCTCCAGGAGTTCTTGAGACAAAACAGACATGGCAGACATGACAAACATGGCGGACATGACAACTACCACTAATATCCCACATCATCCCATCAGCCAGAGCTACCGGACTACTACCCATAATATTCCACATCATCCCATCAGCCAGAGCCACCGGACTACTACCACTAATATCCCACATCATCCCATCAGCCAGAGCTACCGGACTACTACCCATAATATCCCACATCATCCCGTCAGCCAGAGCCACTGGACTACTACCCATAATATCCCACATCATCCCATCAGCCAGAGCCACCGGACAACTACCACTAATATCCCACTTCATCCCGTCAGCCTGTAGTCAGAACCAGAGCGCTAAGTGGAACAGTCCTAACTTCCATACCAGGGATCCCTTTAAGAGAGGCCTGGCGTCAGAACCAGAGCGCTGAGTGGATTTGTCCTGACTTCCATACCAATGATCCCTTTAATAGAAGCCTGGGATGAGAATCAGAGCGCTGAGGGATTTACCCTAACTTCCATACAGGAGATCCCTTTAAGAGAGGCCTGGGGTCAGTACCAAAGCACAGAGTGGGTTTTCCCTCACTTCCGTACCAAGGATCCCTTTAAGAGGAGCCTTGGGTCAGAACCAGAGCGCTGAGTGGATTTTCCCAAACTTCCTTACGGGGTATCCCTTTAAGAGAGCCTGGGATAAGAACCAGAGCACTGAGTAGATTTGCCCTGACTTGCATACCAATAATCCCTTTAATAGAACCCTGGGGTCAGAATCAGAACCCCGAGGGATTAGCCCTAACTTCCATACAGGAGATCCCTTTAAGAGAGCCTGGGGTCAGTACCAAAGCATTTGAACGCAATTGCCCTGACGTCCACACCGGGGATCCCTTTAAGAAAGGCCTGGGGTCAGTACCAAAGCGCAGAGTGGATTTGACCTAAATTCCATACCAATGATCATTTAAGATCAGAACCACAGAGCTGAGTGGAACTGTCTTAACTTCCATACCAGGGATCCCTATAAGAGAGGCCTGGGGTCAAAACCAAAGCGCTGGATGGATTTGCTCTGGCTTCCATACCAATGATCCCTTTAAGAGGGAAGATGTGCCTACAGGATGGAGGATGTGTGTACAGGAGGGAGTGATTCATTTCTGTTATGTGCTCTCTGCTCCTTTAGGGGGCAGACAATGGCTGGGAGCTTATGTTCCCGAAGATGCTAGTTTTCTCCCACCATGTCAGTGTCTGCTGAGGTGTTGTCAAGTGGGAAAACTGTTGGTCATAGCAACCAATTACAGCTCAGCTTCTTTTAACCAGCTCTAGTGAAATGAGAGATGCTTAGTGATTGGTTGCAAGGAAAACTGTTGCTCATAGCAACCAATCACAGTTCAGCTTTTTTTGAACAGCTCTGGTGAAATAAAAGATGCTTCGTGATTGGTTGGTGATTAGTGTTGAGCAATACCTTCCGATATCAGGAAATATTGGATCGGATTGGATCGGACCGATACACAAAAAGTATCGGATATCGCCGATTCCGATACCGTAAACCAATGCAAGTCAATGGGACAGAAATATCGGAATTAAAATAAACCCTTTCTTTCCTTGTAGGTTAATTCTACATGAAGGAAAACAACTAAGAATAATGTAGAATGTATTGGGGGAGGTGGAGGAGACATTAAAGGCATAGAGGTTTAGCCCAATCAAATGGAATAGCAGGAATTAAATTTTTTTTTTAAGACGTTCGGAGTTACAAAGATATTGACTATGTTAAAGGGGTTGTGTAGCAATAGAGGGAGACGTTCAGAAAAGGCACATGTTGGCGGAGTGTTGGAATAGAGTGCTTCATCTAGCTTGGAGGTTGACTGATCCACTGACCCGGAGGACACGGTACGGATGCGGGCACCTGTATGCACAAAAGACTGTGAGTAAAGCTTCGGAACTACATGCCCTGGTGTCCTCCAGTTATTCCTGCGCCAACACACTCAGCACTGCTACATCTCTGTGCCTGGCACTGCACCATCTACGTCTCTTCACTACCTCTCCATCTACACTGCCCTGGGACTACAGCCCTACCTGTGGAGGGCCACAACATCATTGCTGCACCACACCATCTGTCCCAGAGGATCTGTCTGCAGCGTCGGCTTAACATCTTCATTGCCGAACACCATAGGTGGCGTCACGAATCATTCACTCATAAACTTTAATCATCATCCACACGTTCAACATTTCCCTTTTACAATGGACGCCCAGGGCCACGGACCGGGTCACAGCTACCGTGACATCTCCCATTGAAACCAACAGGCCCGGTACCGAGTACCCCACCAGCAGTGGCGGGCGATCCAACTTGGCGGAAATACATAACAGAACTGGTTGTCCGGGCTTTTCACATAATCTCAGTGCATATCTAGGCTGCAGAATGCTGACAATAAGTAATTTACCTTCTGTGGCTAGTCTGCCCGGTTTCCAAGATATCATCTCTTGCTTCTAAGATAAACGTCCAGGGGGGGTGTTCTGGCATTGAAATGAGAACTTGTCGTTTCCTCCTCCCTCACTAGTTTCACTTTCCATAGATCACTGTTCAGCGTGTGTCTGGGGGAGGAGCAGCTGGGTGGTCTGCTCACAGTCAATCACAGCCATGCCATTAGTTAACATGCCTACATGCCTAACAGGATGTGCCCACACTTCTTAGGATTCCTCATTGGCTGAATCAAGTCAAACTGGCTCATAGCATTATGGGAACTTCCGATTCCGTTATTCGATATGCAAAAAGTATCGGAATGCTCAACACTATTGGTGATACACACATTTATATATATATATATTATGGTGTAGTAACCACTGAGTCCGCTAGGGGGAGCTGTGTGGATGTCCCAGCAGAAAGGATGGATGGCAGAATACGGAATGGCCGTTATGTATCCCAAAGTGGGTGGCTTTGGGATGGAGACTTATGTGTTGTTCAGCAATGATATTGCTGAGGTGTTGTTTCAATGTGTAAGGGAGAAGTCTCCGGGTAACTAGAGAGATGGGCAGGCCTGGTTACTTACAAACACACCCAGGGGGTGTGTTTAAAGCACTGTTGGAAAGAGTGTGTAAATGCTTAAAGGACCTGTGATGAGGTCAGAGTCATGTGACCCGGTGGGCGTGGCTATGAACCATATAATGTGGCCAGGGTAGGTCACAGGTGGTGAATGCTTGGACCCAGTTGGTCTAGCGTGGAAGGTCCCGCTGAGATGGGGCTTCCTGCCTGACAGCACGCGTGGACGCTGTGAGTAATGGCTGCAAGTGCCTGAGAGTTCCCGGGAGGGAATGAATGTCTGCAGTATGGAGAAGCAGCCATGAGAGAACCCTACTTGGGTGAAATATAACTGTGAGGCTGAAAAGCCTGAGTATTGGACATTGTACAACCTGTGTGAACACAGGGTTTACAGAGTGAAGCTGTACACTTTGACTCCTCCTCATACTCCAGTTCCTCAGAATCAGCGCTGCAGGAGTCTGTTACAACCGATATGAGCACAGCCGTGGCCAAACGTCAACAGGCTGTACTGAAATTTATTTCTTTGTGGAATCGAAGCCACACAGTGCAGGAGCTCTGGAATGCCATCCAGCAGGAGAGCGACGTGTGGTTTGTGCCAGCGAATCTCCAGCCAGGCTTGGTAGTGTGTGACAATGGCCGAAATCTGGTGGCAGCTCTGGGCCTAGGCAACCTCACTCACATCCCATGTCTGGCACATGTGCTCAACTTGGTCGTGCAGAGCTTTCTGAGGGACTATCCGGATCTTGATGCACTGCTGCACGAGGTCCGCATAGAGTGCGCTCACTTGCGGCGTTCCAGCATGACAAGATCCCGCATTGCAGCTCTGCAGTGCCGATTACGCCTTCTGGAACATTACATCATATGTGACCTACCCACCAGGTGGAATTCAGCGTTACATATGTTAGAGCGGTTGTGTGAGCAGCAGGCAGCAGTAATGGAGTACCAGCTGCATCAGGCACAAACAAGTCACACTGTGCGCCGGTCACACTTCAGCACCACTGAGTGGGCCTCTATGAAGGACATCTGCCTCGTTTTGCGTGCTTTCGATGATTCCACGCGGATGGCGAGTGCAGATGCAGTATGACTGTCCCCCTTATCTGCCTGCTTCAAAAAACACTGCAAGCACTAAGGGAGGAGGTTTTGGAAGAGATGGAGGATGAGGAGTCACAAATGCCATCTGCTTCTGGACAGTCTGCGCTACGTGGTTCCTCACAAAGGCCTAGGCATGGGACACTTTGTGAGGAGAATGAGGAGGAGTCAATGGAGGATGAAGACATCTCTCCAGAGGAGGGAGGTACACAAAGCTCTAGTCAGTATGTACAGCGAGGGTGGGGTGAGGCAGAGCAGGCAGAGATGACGCCTCAAGCAGGGGACAGCGTTTCTTGAGCAGTTGGGAGTCTGCAGCACATGGATGATTTCATGCTGCAGTGTCTGAGAAATGACCGCCACATCACCCACATTCTCAACATTTCTGATTATTGGGTGTACACCCTCCTAGATCCTCGCTACCGGGACAACTTACAAGGCCTCATAACACCGTTGAACTGGGAGCCTAAAATGCGGGAGTACCAAGAGACACTGGTGCATTCCATCATGTTCTCCTTTCCACCCGAGAGCAGTGCTGCTAGTGCTTTACAAAGCAGCTCAGTGCGTCAAGGCAGTGGAGGAAGCTCTACACAAAGAGGGAGCAGAGGCAGCACCTCAGCACAAGGCAAGACCAGTATGGCCCAAATGTGGCAAAGTTTTGTGTGCCCGCCACAAATGTGTACACCATCACAGATGGCTCCAGTCAGCAGGAGGCAACGTTTCCGTCAGATGGTGACAGACTACATGTCTTGCCCTGTCAGTGTACTCCCAGATGGCTCTTCCCCCTTCAAGTTTTGGGTCTCTAAGCTGGATACATGGCCAGAGCTTAGCCAGTATGCATTGGAGGTCCTGGCTTGCCCTGCTGCTAGTGTATTATCGGAACGCGTCTTTAGTGCCTCAGGTGGTGTACTAACAGACCGTTGCACGCGACTATTCACCGATAACATTGACCGGCTTACTTTTCTGAAAATGAACAAGGCCTGGATCTCGCCAGAATTTGCCAGTCCTCTACCAGAATAAATAATTTGTTGGCAATAGTATCCAGGTCTCCTGTTTTCATGTTTCTACCACCTGAACTGTAATCCCTGGGCTCCAACACCGCCAGTTGTTGCTCAGAAGTGCCGTCCGCACAGAGAAAACACATGTTTCAGTGTTAGTGGGGTTCAGTAATGCTAGCTTCTCCCCTGCTGTGTGTACGGCAAAGTCTCCTGCTGCCTCTACATTCAAACTACATCCAATTTTACACTTGCTCCAAGTAGGCCTCAGCCTACACCGTGATTGATCCTGGGCTCCAACATCGCCAGTTGTTGCTCGGAAGTGCCGTCTGCACAGAAAAAAACACTAGCTCCTGTGTTAGTGGGGTTCAGTAAAGCCAGCTGGCTCCCCTGCTGTGTGTACGGCAAAGTCTCCTGCTCCCTCCACATTCACACTACCTCAGATTTTACACTTGCTCCAAGTAGGCCTCAGCCTACACCATGATTGATCCTGGGCTTCAACACAGCCAGTTGTTGCTCAGAAGTGCCGTCCGCACAGAAAAAAACACTAGCTCCTGTGTTAGTGGGGTTCAGTAAAGCCAGCTGCTCCCCTGCTGTGTGTACGGCAAAGTCTCCTGCTGCCTCCACATTCAAACTACATCCGATTTTACACTTGCTCCAAGTAGGCCTCAGCCTACACCATGATTGATCCTGGGCTTCAACACAGCCAGTTGTTGCTCAGAAGTGCCGTCCGCACAGAATAAAACACTAGCTCCTGTGTTAGTGAGGTTCAGTAAAGCCAGCTGCTCCCCTGCTGTGTGTATGGCAAAGTCTCCTGCTGCCTCGACATTCAAACTACATCCGATTTTACACTTGCTCCAAGTAGGCCTCAGCCTACACCATGATTGATCCTGGGCTTCAACACAGCCAGTTGTTGCTCAGAAGTGCCGTCCGCACAGAAAACAACACTAGCTCCTGTGTTAGTGGGGCTCAGTAACGCCAGCTGCTCCCCTGCTGTGTGTACAGCAAAGTCTCCTGCTGCCTACACATTCAAACTACCTCCGATTTTACACTTGCCCCAAGTAGGCCTCAGCCTACACCATGATTGATCCTGGGCTTCAGCACAGCCAGTTGTTGCTCAGAAGTGCCGTCCGCACAGAAAACAACACTAGCTCCTGTGTTAGTGGGGTTCAGTAACGCCAGCTGCTCCCCTGCTGTGTGTACAGCAAAGTCTCCTGCTGCCTCCACATTCAAACTACATCCGATTTTACACTTGTGGGTCGCCCTCCCAGGGCTGTGGGGTACTCGGTACCGGGCCGGTGTCAGGGGAATGTGTCACAGCAGCGGTGACCCGATCCGTTGCCCTGGGCGCCCAAGCAATGGGAGATGTAGTTAATGGTAGAATAGTTTGTGACGCCACCCGTGGTGTTTGGCAAGTATGGTGTTAGGCCAATGCTGCATACAGATCCGCTGGGACTGATGGTAGGGTGCAGCAAAGATGTAAAAGCTCCCCACAGGTGGAGCTGTAGTCGCAGGGCAGTGTAGATGTAACCAGCACAGGGATGTAGCAGTGCTGGAAGCGTAGGGAACAGACAAGACACAGCGGTTGCAGTTTCTGTACCTTTACTTAGTATATGCAGTCCAGGGTCCTGATTACAGATTGTGTTGGAGCAGGTTAGCCTGGAAGCAGATCAGGATTCTCTCTCAGCAGAAGGACTGTGCAGTCTCCTTTCTAGCGCCTTGTGATGTGAAGCTCCCCAGTACTTAGTAACTCTGGAATGCCTCTCTTTAGATGTTCCTAGAACTATACTTGTATGACAGACAGCTGTAGCCTCTCTCGGGGACTCCTCTCCTGAGTCCTGGCTCTCTATTCAATTGCTGTTGTGTCCCAAGTCTCTGATGGGAGCAGGGCATTTACAGCCTCCTACTCCTCTGGTATCTGTGGCAGGACCATTAGTATCCGTACCACCGTGGAGACCAGGCTCCAGTTCTTGCGCTCTTGCCGTGAGGGAGCTCTCCACCCCGAGCTCAACCTCCACTTTCCTCCACACGTCTGCACACGTGGACCTCCTTCAACTCACTGACCACTCCTTCCCCTCAGCTCTCAGGGAGCACCCCCTCCCCTTCATCCTGGTTCAGAGTTCCCCCTGCTGACTTGGAGTGGAACTGTGTTGCATGCATTAGGTTAACTGCTGGAGAGACCCATCACTGCTTCCAAGCCTGGCATTACCCTCCCCTGGAGGAAGGCAAGGCCAGTGTGGCGACCCTACTCCTGGGGCACCACATTCCCCCCTAGTGCAAGTCAGCACTCCTGGGCTGAACAAGAAACATGAAAAACAACATATATAACGTATAAACAACAATAATTGTACAAGATTTGAAAAAGGTAAAAATGTACAAAAACCAAGAACTCAAAAATGGTCCTATGATGATAAGTCCAGCATCAATGTCCATGGTCCATTCCTGGGCAAATGGCAAACGTTTTTGACCACACACAAGTCCTGTGGTTCAGTGTCCATAAAACAAACTCCAAAGGAAACTTTTACAGGTTAGCTGTAGGCACAAAACTTGAAAAACAGTTACATATTTACACAATTTCAACATTTACATTACTTTATATACGGTATCTAACAGGTAGTATGCCTTGTGTGCTGCGGGTAGACCTGTGTAAGACTGGTGCAGAGGGTAATGTACTGGATACACTATTGGGGGTTCTATGTAACACAGGGATACTAGAATGACTGTGACTTCTTAGACTCACCAAAGGTACGACAGGTTCACCACTGGCAGGGCGAGGGTTCTCTGGCTCCACTGCTGGTGTGACATCTGCTACCCGATTTTCCTGATTCTCTTGAGTCACGTCTTCCTGTGCTACCAATTGGGGAAACAGCAACACTGCACCACTATAGCATCGTTCACTCTAGTCTAATTCGCAGGGAATTCTCCAAGCACTGCGTTGACCTTCTCTTCTTCAACTATGGGCTGGATGTTATCTGGTTCTTCTTTCCTTTCCTTCAACTGGTCAGGACACAACTTCAAATGATCTCTTGATACCGCTGCTGAGGTCTCCCCTCCATCTTTACTCACAAGGCACACCTTAGTATTATCAAAGTTCGAGGGCAGGATGGTATAAGGTTCAGCTTCCCACTGATCATCCAATTTGTGCAATCTTCTCTTTCTTTTCAAGACTTGCTCCCCCGGCGACAAAGGAACGTCAGGTGCATTTTGATTGTAAAGCTTCTCCTGCTTTTGTCTTGCCTGGGTCAAACTCTTCTCCACACATTCTTGAACTCTTCTGTACTGTTGCTGCCTCTCCGTGTCCCAATCAGCATCTGGGGACACCACTTCAGGTGTCAGGACTCCCATGTCCAAGTCAATAGGCAGCTTATCAGGTCTGGCTCTCATCAGGTTTGCTGGAGTACAGTTGGTAGACTTCACGGGAATATGGTTGTAGAGGTCTACCAGATCTGGCAACTTTTTGGGCCACAGATTTCTCTCCTCCAAGGGCAATGTCTTCAGCAGGTCAATCACTACCTGGTTCATCTTCTCGCACATGCCATTGGTCTGTGGGTGATACGGTGTTGTCCGGATCTTCTTCCAACCATACAGGTTACAGAATTCATGAAACACTTCTGCCTCGAAAGCCAGACCTTGATCAGTAAGCACTCTCTCAGGGTACCCATGTGGTCTACAGAAGTGCAGTTGGAACGCTCTGGCCGCTGTTCTGGCGGTTTGATCTTTGACAGGCACAACCACCAGGAATCTTGAATAGTGGTCCACAATGGTAAGGGCATAGAGGTAACCTGACCGGCTAGGAACCAGCTTCACATGGTCCAGGGCCACCAACCCAAGTGGCTGTTTGGTGATGATGGGCTGCAGAGGAGCTCTCTGGCTGTCTCTATCCTTTCTGTGCATGTTACACTGTCCACACTCCCAGCACCACCTCTCAATGGCTTTCCTCATACCAGTCCAGTAGAACCTCTCTCGGAGCAACATTTCCAACTTCTTCCATCCGAAGTGTCCAGCTCCATTGTGGTATGCTTCCAGGACTATGGATGCATCTCTCCTTGGGACCACCACCTGCCAGACTAGCTCATGAGTGCGGGCATTGATACTCCTCCGACATAGCTTCCCTTCATATATGAACAGTCGGCCTTTCTCCTTCCACAACTGCTGGGTTTCTTCGGGAGCACTCGAACCTGGGCGTGAGTCAGCTTGTAGCAGTAGCTCCTTCACCAGGCGGACTGCAGGGTCATTATCTTGTGCTTCGGCCCAGTCATGATGGGGCAATGGATTCAGGGTGACTTCCTTCAAGCCAGACCGCCTGTCTCTTACCCCCTGAGCACGCTGGGCCGCCAGTGGTCGGTGGAAGGGAGGCAACTCTATCTCTTCCAGAGCCTCTGGGTCTTCTCCTGCATCTGGCAGATTAGGCATCCTGGATAGCGCATCCGCATTGGCATTCTTGTGCCCTGCTCGGTACTTAATAGTAAACTCATAGTTAGACTGCCGAGCCATCCACCGCTGCTCCAGGGCACCCAGTTTTGCAGTGTCCAAGTGGGTCAACGGATTATTGTCCGTGAAGATTGTAAACTTGGCAGAAGCTAGGTAATGCTTGAACCTTTCGGTGACAGCCCAGACTATGGCAAGGAACTCCAGCTTGAAAGAACTGTAATTATTCGGGTTCCTCTCAGTGGGACGCAGCTTCCTGCAGGCGTAGGAGATCACTCTCTCCTTTCCATTCTGTACCTGCGACAGTACTGCTCCTAATCCCACGCTGCTGGCTTCTGTGTACAGCACAAAGGGTTTGTCATAATCTGGGTAGGCCAGAACTTCATCACCCGTGAGAGCCATCTTCAATCTGGTGAAGGACCTTTCCAATTCTTCAGTCCATTCAAAGGTGGAATTTTTCTGTTTGGTCTTCTTGGACTGCCCCACCAGGAGATTTTGCATAGGGGTGGCTATTTCAGTAAAGCCCTTGATGAATCTTCGGTAGTAGCCTACCAGTCCAAGGAATTGGCATACTTCATGAAGGTTGCTGGGCTTCGGCCAGTCCCGGATGACCGTGACCTTGTCAGGATCTGGTGCCACACCTTCTGCACTGACCATGTGACCAAGGTACTGTACTTAAGGCTTCAGGAGGTGGCATTTGGAAGGCTTCACCTTCAGGCCAAAATTGGACAAAGCTTCAAATACTTCAGCCAGGTGTTCCAGATGCTCTTCATAGGTCTTGGAGAAAACAATGACATCATCCAGGTACAACAGGACTGTCTCAAAGTTCATGTGTCCCAGGCAACACTCCATCAGCCGTTGAAATGTTCCTGGAGCAGAGCAGAGCCCGAATAGCATGTAATTGAACTCACAGAGACCCATTGGAGTAGTAAATGCTGTTTTCTCCTTATCTGCCTCTGCCACGGGAACCTGCCAATACCCACTGGTGAGATCCAAGGTGGAAAAGTAATTAGCAGTTTTAAGTGCAGCTAAGGAATCCTCAATCCTAGGTAATGGGTAGGCATCTTTATGTGTAATGCTGTTAATTTTCCTGTAATCAACACACATTCTCATGGTACCATCCTTTTTCTTTACAAAAGCTATGGGAGCTGCCCATGGGCTACAACTGTCCCTGATAACCCCAGCTTCCTTCTTCTCTTTCAGCATACTCTTAGCACATTGGTACTGTGTTGGGGGGTATAGGTCTGTACCTCTCCTTTATTGGTGGACGGTCTCCAGTGGGGATATGATGTTGAACCCATTTTGCCTGCCCAAAATCTAGTGGGTGTTTGCTGAATACCCGCTCATACTCTTGTGTCACTCTGTAGACCCCATTTCTCTGGTATGAAGGTGTAGAGTCAGTTCCCACCTGCAGTTGCTGACACCACTCTTCTAGCTGCTTTCCAGAGCTGTTGTCCTCCACCTGGTCGGATGGGACCAAGGGCTCTGCTGCCTGCAATGAGTTGTTCTTAACAGTGAGCAGCTTGGCAACTGTGGTGTACCGAGGTATTGTGGCTTCCTCCTCCCCACAATTCAAAAGGCGTACAGGTACTCTCCCCTTTTGTACATCAACCACCCCTCTGGCTGTCAGGACAGTGGGCCTGCTTTCGAAGTATACTGGTTCCACCAATGCCTGGTAATCCCTCCCTCTAAGGCCTATAGCTGCCCGACACCATATCAACATTTCACTCTTGGGGGGTATTACAATGGGAAAAGCATTGCTTACTCTGATGCTGCCAATCTCTCCGCCAGAGAGTTCTACCTGTTGTCTTTGCATCAGGGCTCGGATCTCCTTCTGCAGGACTCGTTGTTCACCGGAACCAACAGTCTCAGCCACCTGTTGCAACAAGATAATAACTTCGGACAGACAGTTTTCAATTACATTTGTACCAAGAGTCATCATGGGATTACATTCACGTCGATCAATATCAACAACTATCAACCCTTGTGATTTTAGCTCTACCCGCCCCACCTTAACAGTAATTTCCTTGCATCCAATCTGCGGCAAGGTATGACCGTTACTAGCAACTACTGTTAGTTCATCAGTTGGGCAACGGGTGAGTTCAGAATCAGCCCAGTACCTCTTGTACAGAACGTACGGCATAGTGGTCACCTGGGAGCCAGTGTCCAACAAAGCGTTCATAGGGATGCCGTCAATCACCACAGGAAGGATCGGTCTCCCTCCCACATACTTGGCTCTCCAGTTCCTTGGGCCTGCTGAACCTACTCCTGGGGGTTTGCCCTCTGCCCCAGGGGTTGCTCGTTTAAAGGACAGTACCTTGCAAGATGACCTGCCTTGTAACAGCGACGACAGATGGGACGTCCGTCCTGGTCATAGCAATCGTTGTTTCTTCCTCGAAGTGGCGGCGTTCTCCTCCTCCGGAGCCATGGGACATCCTCTGGACTGGAAGCAAGCTGGATCTTGTCTTTGGAGGACACTTGCAGGGACTGCACAGTTTTAGTAAGTGCAGCCTTCCCCTTGGTCAGCTCCTGGACTTGAAGACGCAGAGCCTCAGTTGGATCTTTATCCAGAGTCTGTGCATCAGCCTCCACGGGGATGGAAGGGAAAGATGTTGCTTCCTGATGGTAGGTGATCGCTGGGCGCCTAGGGGGCTGGACGGTTGACAGTTGGTTCCTGCAGTACCCGAAGAGCCTTGTCCTTGAAATCAGCAAAGACCAGGTCAGGGTTTTGCAGGGTTATAATATGCAACTGTCCTCTGTGGGTACTAGATAGGAGTCCTTCAATGAACTGCTCCTTCAACAGTTTATCTTCTTCCTTTACGCTGTCAGGATCAACTTGCTTAACTGCTCGTAGCGCCTCCTGCAGGTTGAGGGCATAATCCCAGATACTGTCTTGTGGCCTCTGTTTACAGCCAAAGAACCGCATCTTGATTTCAGCTGCAGGGCGGGTGTCAAAGGTGCTCTTCAGCTTGGCCAGGACCTTTGCAACAGTCTCTTTATCAGTGTCCTGCCAGGCTTTCACTTCTCTCAGCGCTGCACCCGTTAGCTGTCCAATCAGGATATTTACTTTCTGGCTTTCAGACAGAGGGTAGACTTTGAACAAACTGCACAGTCTCTCTTTAAATTAACTCAGGGTGTATGACTCACCCGAGTACTGCGGTAGCCAGGCCGCTCTCGGTATGTAGGGCATGGAAATCGGCATTATGGGGACCGCTGTAGCGGGCACTCCTCCTGGCGGCACCGCGGGGTTGGCAACGGCGTCCGCCGCTACATTGGCTTGTGGCGCAGACATTCTCTCCCCCATAGTTAACGTTAGCCAGGGCCGGGGGTTGCGGGAGCTCACCGGCGGCCGCTTCGCAGGCCCGACGCTCCGGGCTGTAGGCCTCAGCTCCTCCTCCTCTCGCGCGCTGTCCTGTCTTCCCACGCGGCACTTCACTTCTTCGCGCTCTGCGGCAGGCTCCGCCCATGAAGGCCCGCTTCTCTCTTCCCGCACGCGCCAAGCAGCGCGGCAATGGCGGCAATTGGCGCCAATATCACACAGTTCACAATCACAGTCTATGGCACACAGGACCCAGGGATACCGGGCTCCGTAATCCTGTTTGTGACGCCAAATTGGGTCGCCCTCCCAGGGCTGTGGGGTACTCGGTACCGGGCCGGTGTCAGGGGAATGAGTTAAAACAGCAGCGGTGACCCGGCCCGTGGCCCTGGGCGCCCAAGCAATGGGAGATGTAGTTAATGGTAGAATAGTTCGTGACGCCACCCGTGGTGTTTGGCAAGTATGGTGTTAGGCCAACGCTGCATACAGATCCGCTGGGACTGATGGTAGGGTACAGCAAAGATGTAAAAGCTCCCCACAGGTGGAGCTGTAGTCGCAGGGCAGTGTAGATGTAACCAGCACAGGGATGTAGCAGTGCTGGAAGCGTAGGGAACAGACAAGGCACAGCGGTTGCAGTTTCTGTACCTTTACTTAGTATATGCAGTCCAGGGTCCTGATTACAGATGGTGTTGGAGCAGGTTAGCCTGGAAGCAGATCAGGATTCTCTCTCAGCAGAAGGGCTGTGTAGTCTCCTTCCTAGCGCCTTGTGGTGTGAAGCACCCCAGTACTTAGTTACTCTGGAATGCGTCTCTTCTGATGTTCCTAGAACTATACTTGTATGACAGACAGCTGTAGCCTCTCTCGGGGACTCCTCTCCTGAGTCCTAGCTCTCTATTCAATTGCTGTTGTGTCCCAAGTCTCTGATGGGAGCAGGGCATTTACAGCCTCCTACTCTTCTGGTATCTGTGGCAGGACCGTTAGTATCCGTACCACCGTGGAGACCAGGCTCCAGTTCTTGCGCTCTTGCCGTGAGGGAGCTCTCCACCCGGAGCTCAACCTCCACTTTCCTCCACACGTCTGCACACGTGGACCTCCTTCAACTTACTGACCACTCCTTCCCCTCAGCCCTCAGGGAGCACCCCCTCCCCTTCATCCTGGTTCAGAGTTCCCCCTGCTGGGCTTGGAGGGGAACTGTGTTGCATGCATTAGGTTAACTTCTGGAGATACCCATCACTACTTCCAAGCCTGGCATTACCCTCCCCTGGAGGAAGGCAAGGCCAGTGTGGCGACCATACTCCTGGGGGCGCCACATTTGCTCCATGTAGGCCTCAGCCTACACCATGATTGATCCTGGGCTTCAACACAGCCAGTTGTTGCTCAGAAGAGCCGTCTGCACAGAAAAAAACACTAGCTCCTGTGTTAGTGGGGTTCAGTAATGCCAGCTGCTCCCCTGCTATGTGTACGGCAAAGTCTCCTGCTGCCTCCACATTCAAACTACCTCAGATTTTACACTTGCTCCAAGTAGGCCTCAGCCTACACCATGATTTATCCTGGGATTCAACACAGCCAGTTGTTGCTCGGAAGTGCTGTCTGCACAGAGAAAAACACATGCTCCAGTGTTAGTGGGGTTCAGTAATGCCAGCTGCTCCCCTGCTGTGTGTATGGCAAAGTCTCCGGCTCCCTCCACATTCAAACTACATCACATATAAAATTTGCTGCAATTAGGCCTCAGCCTGCTCCATGATTGACCCTGGGCTCCAACATCGCCAGTTGTTGGTCGGAAATGCCGTCTGCACAGAGAAAAACACATGCTCCAGCGTTAGTTGGGTTCAGTAATGCCAGCTGCTCCCCTGCTGTGTGTCCGGTAATGTCTAATTCTGCCTCCACATTCACACTACTACTGATTTTTAACCGTGCTCCAATTAGGCCTCTGGCTCCACTGTCTCTAGTATTTACCCTGTCCTCCAAAACCGGCAGGTAGAGTTGAGCGAAACGAGTCGAAAAAATTCAAAAGTCGTCGACTTTTGGCAAAGTCGGGTTTCATGAAACGAAACCCGACCCTAGGATGAGGTCGGCCACGAGGTCGGCGACTTACGCGCCAAAGTCGCGTTTCAAAAGTTTGTTTTGCGCTCTTTTTCAGCCAATCAGGATCCACGGACACTGTGGGCAACGTGATGACATAGGCACGGGTCACCACCATCTTTCAGAAGGGCATGCAAGTGATTGGCTTGCTTTGGTGGGCGTCACAGGGGGTATAAAAGGGCGTGCACGCCGACCGCCATCTTACTTCTGCCGATCTTAGTATAGGGAGAGGTTGCTGCTGATTCTGTAGGGAGAGCGTTAGGCAGGGAAGAAGACAAAAAAACTGCTTCTGCTGCTAGCGATTTGGCCTGCACAACACACCAGTCACTGTGTGTGCAGTGCAAGGGGAGGCTATATAGTGGTGTATCAGTGGTGTTGGTTGTTGGGCTGCCTTCTAAGGCTTCCTGACATTCCTGCATTGCTGTTTACCCACTGCTCCGCAAACTGCTTTTTTAAAAGCAATCCCAATTTTTTTTTTTGTCCTGCTGAGAAGACAAAAAAACTGCTTCTGCTGCTAGCAATTTGGCCTGCACAACACACCAGTCACTGTGTGTGCAGTGCAAGGGGAGGCTATATAGTGGTGTATCAGTGGTGTTGGTTGTTGGGCTGCCTTCTAAGGCTTCCTGACATTCCTGCATTGCTGTTTACCCACTGCTCCGCAAACTGCTTTTTTAAAAGCAATCCAATCTCCCTTATCCTCTAGTCACTTTTGTCACAGCTGTGCCATCGAGCCTGTCACATAGCGCTCAGATATTCATTGGGCCTCACACAATCCAAAAGTGTCCAGTGTCCAAAAGTGTGTGCAGAGATTCAAAATCTCCCTTATCCCCTAGTCACTTTGGTCACCGCTGTGCCATCGAGCCTGTCACATAGCGCTCAGATATCAGTGGGCCTCACACAATCCAAAAGTGTCCATCCAGTGTCCAAAAGTGTGTGCAGAGATTCAAAATCTCCCTTATCCTCTAGTCACTTTGGTCACAGCTGTGCCATCGAGCCTGTCACATAGCGCTCAGATATCAGTGGGCCTCACACAATCCAAAAGTGTCCATCCAGTGTCCAAAAGTGTGTGCAGAGATTCAAAATCTCCCTTATCCTCTAGTCACTTTGGTCACAGCTGTGCCATCGAGCCTGTCACATAGCGCTCAGATATTCATTGGGCCTCACACAATCCAAAAGTGTCCAGTGTCCAAAAGTGTGTGCAGAGATTCAAAATCTCCCTTATCCCCTAGTCACTTTGGTCACCGCTGTGCCATCGAGCCTGTCACATAGCGCTCAGATATCAGTGGGCCTCACACAATCCAAAAGTGTCCATCCAGTGTCCAAAAGTGTGTGCAGAGATTCAAAATCTCCCTTATCCTCTAGTCACTTTGGTCACAGCTGTGCCATCGAGCCTGTCACATAGCGCTCAGATATCAGTGGGCCTCACACAATCCAAAAGTGTCCATCCAGTGTCCAAAAGTGTGTGCAGAGATTCAAAATCTCCCTTATCCTCTAGTCACTTTGGTCACAGCTGTGCCATCGAGCCTGTCACATAGCGCTCAGGTATCAGTGGGCCTCACACAATCCAAAAGTGTCCATCCAGTGTCCAAAAGTGTGTGCAGAGATTCAAAATCTCCCTTATCCTCTAGTCACTTTTGTCACAGCTGTGCCATCGAGCCTGTCACATAGCGCTCAGATATTCATTGGGCCTCACACAATCCAAAAGTGTCCAGTGTCCAAAAGTGTGTGCAGAGATTCAAAATCTCCCTTATCCTCTAGTCACTTTGGTCACAGCTGTGCCATCGAGCCTGTCACATAGCGCTCAGATATCAGTGGGCCTCACACAATCCAAAAGTGTCCATCCAGTGTCCAAAAGTGTGTGCAGAGATTCAAAATCTCCCTTATCCTCTAGTCACTTTGGTCACAGCTGTGCCATCGAGCCTGTCACATAGCGCTCAGATATCAGTGGGCCTCACACAATCCAAAAGTGTCCATCCAGTGTCCAAAAGTGTGTGCAGAGATTCAAAATCTCCCTTATCCTCTAGTCACTTTTGTCACAGCTGTGCCATCGAACCTGTCACATAGCGCTCAGATATTCATTGGGCCTCACACAATCCAAAAGTGTCCAGTGTCCAAAAGTGTGTGCAGAGATTCAAAATCTCCCTTATCCTCTAGTCACTTTGGTCACAGCTGTGCCATCGAGCCTGTCACATAGCGCTCAGATATCAGTGGGCCTCACACAATCCAAAAGTGTCCATCCAGTGTCCAAAAGTGTGTGCAGAGATTCAAAATCTCCCTTATCCTCTAGTCACTTTGGTCACAGCTGTGCCATCGAGCCTGTCACAAAGCGCTCAGATATCAGTGGGCCTCACACAATCCAAAAGTGTCCAGTGTCCACAAGTGTCTGCAGAAATTCAAAATCTCCCCTGTCCTATAGACACCTTGTACCTTGTTTTACATTACTATATAGTTTGTTGGATTTTGTCTACATTTCTACCAAAAATGAGGAAGGCTGGTGGAAGAGGCCGTGGAATTGGGCGGGGGTTGGCAGCTGGTAATGATGGTGTTGGTGGTGGATCTGATGGTAGTGGCAAGAGCAAAATAGGACCGAATGCAGGAGGTGCTGACCCTGCTTCATCGTCTGGCTACATAAGGCCTCGAACGCTTAGTTTTCTAGGAGTTGGCAAACCGCTTTTAAAGCCAGAGCATCAGGAAAAAGTTTTGTCTTACATTGCTGACTCAGCCTCCAGCTCTATCGCCTCCTCTTCTTCAGTTGTAAAAAGTAAAAGCACTGAGTCGTCATTGGAGGCTCATGTTCATGAACCACACCTTTCCTTGTGTCCTTCACCCCAACCAAGATTGAAGGATGGCGCAGGCCATACTACTGATTACTCCATGGAGCTGTTTTCACATACCATGCCTGGATTATCAAGTGAAATGGTGAATTACCCAGGCGAAGATGAATCTGACATGGAGTGCACTGATGCACAGCCGCTGATGGATGATTCTGCTGGTACATTCACTCAGAGCACTACATTGTCCCCGCAGTGTACAGAGCCAGATTCTGACCCTGATGAGACTCAGGTGCCCCTTCCCGCACACTATACCACCATACACGGTGACACAGAGGAAGGTGCACATGACATAGAAGAGGAGGTGATGGATGACCCAGTTGTTGACCCAGATTGGCATCCATTGGGGGAAGAGGGTGCTGCTTCCAATAGCTCAGATGAGGAGCATCCACAGCAGACCTCGACATCGCAACAGCTGTTATGTGGCAGGCCCGGAGCACTCCAAAGACAGGTTCCAAACATCAAAAGAGTTGCTGGACAGCTTGTCCAGAGGGTCAAAAGATCACAGCGTGCTAGGCCGCAAAATGTCTGCCAAAGTAGGAAGAGTGCAGTGTGGCACTTTTTTGAACAAAATCCTCATGATCAGGCCAAGGTTATCTGTAAGAAGTGCGCAAAGACCTTTAGCCGAGGGAAAAATCTGAAAAATTTGAATACCAGTTGCATGCTTAGACATTTAACCAGCATGCACTTGCAAGCGTGGACACAACACCAAACCTCAAGTGCCACATGTGCAACTGATCACAACGAAGGTAGTCAGCAACGCTACATTGTTTCCCCCACTGTAAGCCCACCGGTTAGCACAGCAGCAAATGTTGAGGTGTCGTTGCAAGACCACAGCAGTCAGGGAATCCCACTGTTATATCAACGAAAGACTGATTCTAGGCCATCAGAAAGAACACCAACTCCATCACCATCATCAACCCTCTCTCAGTCCGCCCTGTCCACCGCTACTTCCACCATATGCAGCTCTCAAGTCCAGCTCACCCTCCCAGACACTATGAGTAGGTCAAGAAAGTACTCAGTCTCTCATCCGCGTACACTGGGTTTGAACGCCCACATTGCCAAACTAATCTCGTTTGAGATGATGCCCTTTCGGTTGGTGGAAAGCACAGCTTTCCGCGAACTCATGGCCTATGCAGTACCACGCTATGAACTACCCAGTCGCCACTTCTTCTCTCGCAAAGCCATCCCAGCCCTCCACCATCATGTGAAAGACCGCATTGTCCATGCACTCAAGCAGTCAGTGAGCGGAAAGGTGCACCTCACAACTGATGCATTGTCCAGTCGGCATGGCCAGGGCCGTTACGTGTCCATCACTGCGCACTTTGTTAATGTGGTGGATGCAGGGTCCACAGGGGACAGCGGTGGTGGGACAGTGCTGCCTAGCCCGCGGTATAGGAAACAGTTGGCTGTAGGCGTTCGACCCTCCTCCTCCTCCTCCAGAAGCGAAAGCTCGTCCACAGAGCGCAGTCGTACGAGCACTACATCTGCAGCTGCCACTGTTGCACGCGATGTGTCCCCCTATCGAGCAGCTAGTGGAAAGCGTCAGCAGGCTGTGTTGCAGATGATGTGTTTGGGCGACAGACACACCGCCGAGGTGCTGGCCGAGTACTTGAAGCGACAAACTGAGTCATGGCTGGGCAGTGTACATCTTGAGGCAGGCAAGGTAGTTAGTGATAACGGCCGTAATTTTGTGGCAGCCATAGCCCTTTCAAAACTCAGCCACATACCTTGCTTGGCTCACACCTTGAACCTGGTGGTGCAGTGCTTCCTCAAAAATTATCCGGAGTTAACAGCCCTGCTCCAGAAGGTGCAAAGGCTGTGCACGCACATCCGCCGGTCGCCTGTACACTCCGTTCGTATGCAGAAGCTGCAGCGATTGCTCCACCTTCCCAACCACCGCCTCATTATCGACATTGCAACAAGGTGGAACTCCACCCTGCACATGGTGGAGCGGCTGTGCGAGCAGAGGCAGGCCATAATGCATTTGTGGGAGGATACACGGCCAGGCACTTTGAGAGCAGACATGGAGTTGACAGGTGTGCAGTGGTCGAAGCTGAAAGACCTTTGTAAAGTCCTTCAGTGTTTTGAGGAATGCACACGGCTGGTAAGCGCAGACGACGCCATCCTAAGCATGAGCATCCCACTTATGCGTCTGCTCATGCAAACTTTGATGCACCTTAAGGAGCAGGCATCTGCAGCCAATGTTGATGAGGAGGAAGAGGAGGAGGGAATCCTTGATGACATTCAGCCATTGTCTGCTCAGGGACCTCTCCTGGACGAGGTGGAAGAAGAAGAGGAGGAGGAGGATGATGATGGGGATGATTACTTAGGGGAGGAGGATGCATCTCGTGGGGCAAGTGAAAATGTTGGCGTGGCAAGGTCTGGTACAGGGTTTGTGCGTGACTGGAGGGATGTGGATTTGCCAGAAAGTGCTCCTCCACCCAGCACTCGCAGTGCATCATTGACACCGGGAACATTGGCCCACATGTCAGATTATGCCTTGCGGATCCTAAAAAGGGACCCCCGCATTGCCAAAATGATGAACGATGACGACTACTGGTTGGCCAGCATCCTGGATCCACGCTATAAAGGCAAATTACAAAACATCATGCCACAGGAGAACCTTGACCTAATATTGGCTAATAAACAAGCAACTCTGGTAAATCGGTTGCTTGAGGCATTCCCAGCACACAGCAGCGGTGATGGTTCTCACACGAGCCGTACGGGCCGGGGGCAGCTTGGCAGAGGTGTTCGTGGTACACACAGCAGAAGTGGCGTTGGAGACAGGGGTCTCATGACATTGTTGTGGACTGATTTTTCAAATACCGCTCACACAACTGGTAATACTGCATCGATGGAAAGTGACAGGAGACAGCAGTTGTCAACTATGGTTACAAATTACTTTTCCTCCCATATCGATGTTCTCCCACACAGGTCATTCCCCTTTGACTATTGGGCCGCTAAACTGGACACCTGGCCTGAATTGGCCCAATATGCCTTACAGGAGCTCGCTTGCCCAGCTGCAAGTGTGCTATCGGAAAGAATCTTCAGTGCAGCTGGATCAATCCTGACAGAAAAAAGGACCCATCTGTCAACCCAAAATGTGGATGATCTAACCTTCATTAAAATGAACCACGCATGGGTTTCCAAGGATTTTGTCCCACCTTCCCCTGATGACACATAGGGTGACAGAAAAATGGCTTGCTTTGGTCCACCTCTTCCTGGTACTTCACCTATTTCGCCTTTTGCATCAGCTGAATGTCCAACATCAACATATGCCACTTTCTAAAACTCCCTAACTGTGCTGCCTCCCCCCCCATGGCCGGGGTCACCACCTAGCGCACGACACCGTGCGAGTGCCGTTGCCCTGGACAGGTGGGTAGGCCGACTCTTGGGCGCGGGCACTGGCACAGGGTCCCTCATAGTGCAATCAAGTGTCTCTGATGGTGGTGGTGCACACCCGCCGTCAGACACACCGCTGTACTATGAGGGGCCCAGTGCCAGTACCGACGCCCACGAGTGGGCCCCCCTTGCTTGGGCAGGGCCCCAGCATTTGCAATCTTTACCTCTCCCTGCTCCTCCGCTGTGTAATCTGGGCCGTCAAATCCATACTGTGCCTGACACCGTCTGAGCCTGCCTCCTGATGTATAGACATATATTTTGAATGTGTACGCTATCCATACATGTTATCCAGGGATACGGTACCCTTTCTAACCTTTGTGCAATCACGTGCAATCCATACTGGGCCTGACACCGTCTGAGCCTGCCTCCTGAGACATATATTTTGAATGTGTACGCTATCCATACATGTTATCCGGGGAAACGGTACCCTTTCTAACCTTTGTGCAATCACGTGCAATCCATACTGGGCCTAACACCGTCTGAACCTGCCTCCTGATGTATAGACATATATTTTGAATGTGTACGCTATCCATACATGTTATCTGGTGATACGGTACCCTTTCTAACCTTTGTGCAATCACGTGCAATCCATACTGGGCCTAACACCGTCTGAGCCTGCCTCCTGAGACATATATTTTGAATTTGTACGCTATCCATACATGTTATCTGGGGATACGGTACCCTTTCTAACCTTTGTGCAATCACGTGCAATCCATACTGGGCCTAACACCGTCTGAGCCTGCCTCCTGAGACATATATTTTGAATGTGTACGCTATCCATACATGTTATCCGGGGATACGGTACCCTTTCTAACCTTTGTGCAATCACGTGCAATCCATACTGGGCCTAACACCGTCTGAGCCTGCCTCCTGAGACATATATTTTGAATGTGTACGCTATCCATACATGTTATCTGGGGATACGGTACCCTTTCTAACCTTTTTGCAATCACGTGCAATCCATACTGGGCCTAACACCATCTGAGCCTGCCTCCTGAGACATATATTTTGAATGTGTACGCTATCCATACATGTTATCCGGGGATATGGTACCCTTTCTAACCTTTGTGCAATCACGTGCAATCCATACCGGGCCTAACACCGTCTGAGCCTGCCTCCTGAGACATATATTTTGAATGTGTACGCTATCCATACATGTTATCTGGGGATACGGTACCCTTTCTAACCTTTGTGCAATCACGTGCAATCCATACTGGGCCTAACACCGTCTGAGAATGATAGATGGGGCCCACCATACACTGGAACATTCCAAAGGTGGACATCAGACACTGGAGCAGCATTTACAGGGCCCATTATACACTAGAGCATTAGAAATGGGGCCCATTATGTTTGGAGCATTATTTGGGCCCATAAGACAGTAGAGCTTCATCCATGGGGACCAACATATACTGTAGCATTATGTGGAGCTCATCATATACTGTTTCAAACATTATATGGGACCAATGATTCTGTATGGAGAAATAGATGGGCCTCGTCATGAGATGTAAAAAGTGAGGTATTTTTCATTGTACTATACCGCTATTTCTCTGCCGTATCGGAGCATGATGAGTTGTGGTATGTGTTAAAGGGGCGCTCTTTCGCCCAGGGCACATGAAAACCTGGAGCCAGCCCTCCCCCCCCACAGTCTGTAGCCAAATAACCCCCATTTTTCAGTGCGTAACTTGTATTATGAAGTTAATTAAGGTTGACAAGCTTAAGTAAGAAGAATTTATGCTTTTGGCATTCAAATGGGCACTGTTGGTGTGTTTCCTGTCCTCCTCTCACTGCCGACTTTTATTCCCCATTGACTTACATTGGGTTTCGTGTTTCGGGACGACCCCGACTTTTCCCTATAATCGGACGATCTTGCTCGACCCGACTTTTGGAAAAGTCGGGTTTCACGAAACGAAACGCGACCCTAAAAAACCAAAAGTCGCTCAACTCTACCGGCAGGTGCTGCTCAGAAGTGCCGTCTGCACAATCAACACTTGTTCCTGTGTTACTGGGGCTCAGTAACGTCAGTTGATCCCCTGATGTGTGTCCGGCAATGTCTCCTGCTCTGTCCACATTCCCACATTCCCATATCAGCTGTTTCCGGGAAGTGTCAACGTCACTTTGTCACCAATACGTTGTCCTGTCGTGTGGCGGTCGGGTTAGCCGAGTCTATGGTGCCTGCAGTTTAGATGCTGCCCCTCCGGGTTCCAGCACCGTCAGCTGGTCCTCGCTAGTTCCATTAGCTCTGGCAGATTCTGCTACCCATCCGGGTTCCAGCATCGTAAGCTGGTTCTCGGCAGTGCCTTTGGCTTAGGTGCCTCCTTCTCGGTATCCGAGTTCCAGCAACGTCTGCTGGTCCTTGGTAGTGCTTTCTAGCACAGGTACCTCCTGCTTAGTAACCGTGTTCCAGCACCGCCGGCTGGTCCACGGTTGTGCCATTGGCTCTTGTTCCTTCTGCTGCCTCTCCGGGTTCCAGCACCGTCAGCTGGTCCTCGCTAGTTCCATTAGCTCTTGCAGCTTCTGCTACCCATCCGAGTTCCAGCATGGCCAGCTGGTTCTCGGCAGTGCCTTTGGCTTAGGTGCCTCCTTCTCGGTATCTGAGTTCCAGCAACATCTGCTGGTCCTTGGTAGTGCTTTCTAGCACAGGTACCTCCTGCTTAGTAACTGGGTTCCAGCACCGTCAGCTTGTCCACGGTTGTGCCATTGGCTCTTGTTCCTGCTGCTGCCCCTCCAGGTTCCAGCACCGTCAGCTGATTCTCAGCAGTGTCTTTGGCACGGGTACTCCCTCCTGCCCAGCCTGGTTCCAGCACGCCAGCTGTTTCCGGGAAGTGTCAACGTCACTTTGTCACCAATACGTTGTCCTGTCGTGTTGCGGTCGGGTTAGCCGAGTCTATGGTGCCTGCAGTTTAGGTGCTTCCCATGTGGGCTGTGGGTTCTGGTAATAAAGACTGGTTCCGTAGTGCCAATAGGACAAGCACCCACTGTAAGGACTGTGGGTTTCGGTAACTGCGGCCGGTTCGTGGCCTTGCAACTTTGTTTTTCATGGGTACCTTCTGCTACCCATCCGGGTTCCAGTACCGTCAGCTGGTTCTCGGCAGTGCCTTTGGCTGAGGTGCCTCCTTCTCGGTATCAGAGTTCCAGCAACGCCTGCTGGTCCTTGGTAGTGCTTTCTATCACAGGTACCTCCTGCTTAGTAACAGTGTTCCAGCACCATCAGCTGGTCCACGGTTGTGCCATTGGCTCTTGTTCCTTCTGCTGCCCCTCCGGGTTCCAGCACCGTCAGCTGGTCCTCGCTAGTTCCACTAGTGTCAGGAGCCCCGCACTGCACTTGCTCACTGAGCCAGTGCGGGTGTCCTGAGTACAAAAACAGTGCTCAAAGATACCTGTGGAGCAGGGCAGCAGCGGTGACGATGCGTGCTTCAGACTATCAGGACCTGAAGCACGTGAATGCTGGGGGCGTGGCCTAAGCTCCATAGAGCTAGGAGCTGCAGGGAAACTCCTAGAAAGGTAACTACAGGACAATGTTACCAAGGGGCATAGACTGAGACAGAAACCAGATGAAGCCAGGGTCAAAGCAAAAGATAGCAGTACAGTACCAAAGGGTTAGACAGAGCGGATAGTCAGGACGTAGCAATAGATCAGAAAACCAGAACGAGCAATAGACGTTACAATAGGGGCAAACGGTAGCGGAGTAACAATAGCCAAGCCAGGAGGTCAGAACCAGAGAAGACAATAGCACCTAAAACGTGAGGCGGAGTTCAGAGTGAAGGGACAGGCCAGGTCATACACGGGAATCAAACAAGCTACGCAGAGTACACGCACACCAGGGGTCAGACACACCAGAGCAACAGTATAGCTGACAGAGAACCCTGGTAAAGAGTGAGTATAAATACCCCTCCCAGATCCAGAAAGAGGTCACGAACACTTAACCCTGTGAGTTCAGGGCAAGAACCCTGTTCAAACCATGATAGTACCCCCCTCTTAACGGGGAGCCACTGGACCTCCAGGCTTGTCTGGGTATCTGGCATGGAAAGCCCGCACCAAACGATCGGCATGCACCGAACTGGCCAGAACCCATGACCGGTCCTCCAGAGAGTACCGCTTCCAGTGTATCAGATACTGGAGTCTCCGGCGCACCCACTGGGAGTCAACAATTGGCCCTACTTCATACTCCAGCTGCCCCTCTACCAGCACTGGCGGAGCATTTGATGAGGGATCCTCTCTCACCGTCCCCATAGGCTTTAACAGGGACCTGTGGAAGACATCAGAAATTTTAAAGGAGGTGGGCAGCTGCAGTCGGTAGGCTACTGGATTAACAACCTCCACAACTTTGTATGGGCCAATAAACTTGGGGCCCAGCTTTATAGATGGTATCTTAAACTTGATATTGCGGGTGGATAGCCACACCTTCTCCCCTACTGCAAATGCTGGACCTGGCCCCCTCCTCCTGTCAGCAAACCGCTTATAGTTTTCCTGGGCCTTGGAAATACTCCTCTGAACCTCCCTCCAAAGAATTCTAAGACGTTGTGTCGCACCCTCAGCTCCAGGAAAACCTGAATCCATGCGGGAAAACTCTCCAAAATGTGGGTTAAACCCATAGTTGATCTGAAAGGGAGTGTTTCCAGTAGATTGACTCACACGACCGTTGAATGCAAACTCTGCCATGGGCAATACCTCACACCAGTCCTCCTGCCTGGAAAAGGCCAAGCATCTCAGAATCTGCTCCAACGATTGGTTCGTGCGCTCCGTCTGTCCATTAGACTCTGGGTGGTAGGCAGAGGAGGGCAACGAAATCCCCAGCTTTTTGCACAAAGCCCTCCAGAACCTGGCTACAAACTGTACCCCTCTGTCTGACACCACATTCATAGGCACTCCATGCAACCTAATTATATGCTGCATAAATAAGCGGGCCAGGGTTTCAGCAGATGGTAACACGGGGAGAGGTACAAAGTGGGCTTGTTTTGAAAACCTATCCACCACCACCCATATCACCGAGTTGCCCCTGGAAGAAGGAAGATTTGTGATAAAATCCATGGACAAATGTGTCCATGGTCTATTCGGAATTGACAAAGGCACCAACACCCCGGCCGGCCGGACCTGAGAACTTTTAGAATGAGTGCACACCCCACATGCAGTCAAAAACTTTTTAATATCTGTTACCATAGAGGGCCACCAGAAACCCCTCGCAATTGCCCCCCCGGGTAGCTGTAATCCCAGGATGAGCACTCAACATAGAATCGTGAAATTCCTGCATAAGTCCGAGACGGAAACGTTCCGGTACAAACAATTTACCCGGGGGTTTACCACCTGGAGCCCAAGCCTGGGCCTCCAAAATCCCTCTCTGTAACTCAGATGAGATTTCGGCCACCAATACTCCTGGCTGAAGAATGGAGGAGGGAGGTTCTGGAGGGGACACTGAATCAAAGCTTCGGGATTAGGCATCAGCCTTGATGTTTTTAGATCCCGGGCGGAATGTCATGGTAAACTGAAAGCGAGAAAAAAAAAAGCGCCCACCGAGCCTGTCTGGGGGTCAATCTCTTGGCAGACTCAATATAGGCCAAATTGTTGTGATCAGTGATGACTGTAATGGGATGAACAGCCCCCTCCAGGAAATGCCTCCATTCTTCAAAAGCCAACTTTACCGCCAACAACTCTCTATTGCCGACATCGTAATTTCTCTCGGCAGAGGAAAATTTTTTAGAGAAATAGGCGCAAGGCCTCAGATTAGTAAGGGTAGGAGGGCCCTGAGACAAAACTGCCCCCACCCCTACTTCCGAGGCGTCAACCTCCACGACAAAAGGTCTTGACAGGTCGGGTTGTACCAATACAGGGGCTGAAGAAAAGCACTTTTTTAATGTCATGAAATAATTTTTTGCAGCTAAAGACCAATTTTTTACATCAGCTCCCTTGAGAGTGAGGTCCGTTAGAGGCTTTACCACCTGCGAGAAGCCCTTAATAAATTTCCTATAAAAGTTGGCAAAGCCCAAAAATCGCTGCAACCCTTTCAAGTCATGAGGCTGCACCCACTCCGTAACAGCCTGGACCTTCTTAGGATCCATGCGGAACCCCTCCCCTGACACAATCAACCCCAGAAAGGATACTTCTTGCATGAAAAATGAGCATTTTTCCAACTTGGCATACAAATGATTCTCCCTCAGTCTCATGAGAACCATCTGCAAATGGTGCAAGTGAGATTGACTGTCCACAGAGTACACCAGAATGTCATCCAAATAGATAACCACAAAACGACCAATCAAATCAGAGAAAATTACATTAATAAAATTCTGAAAAACAGCAGGAGCGTTGGTGAGACCAAAGGGCATAACCAAGTTTTCGAACAGCCCTTCAGTCGTCAGGAATGCTGTTTTCCATTCGTCCCCTTCCCGGACTCTTATAAGGTTATATGCCCCACGTAAATCCAGTTTAGAGAACCACTTGGCCCCGGTGAGCCAAGCCAGGAGGTCAGAACCAGAGAAGACAATAGTACCTAAAACGTGAGACGGAGTTCAGAGTGAGGGGACAGGCCGGCTCATACACGGGAATCAAACAAGCAATGCAGAGTACACGCACACCAGGGGTCAGACACACCAGAACAACAGTATAGCTGACAGAGAACCCTGGTAAAGAGTGAGTATAAATACCTCTCCCAGATCCAGAAAGAGGCCACGAACACTTAACCCTGTGAGTGCAGGGCAAGAACCCTGTTCAAACCATGACAATTAGCTCTTGCAGCTTCTGCTACCCATCCGGGTTCCAGCACCGTCAGCTGGTTCTCAGCAGTGCCTTTGGCTTAGGTGCCGCCTTCTCGGTATCTGAGCTCCAGCAACGTCTGCTGGTCCTTGGTAGTGCTTTCTAGCACAGGTACCTCCTGCTTAGTAACTGTGTTCCAGCACCGCCAGCTGGTCCACGGTTCTGCCATTGGCTCTTGTTCCTTCTGCTCCCCCTCCGGGTTCCAGCACCGTCAGCTGGTCTTCGCTAGTTCCATTAGCTCTTGCAGCTTCTGCTACCCATACGGGTTCCAGTACCGTCAGTTGGTTCTCGGCAGTGCCTTTGGCTGAGGTGCCTCCTTCTTGGTATCCGAGTTCCAGCAACGTCTGCTGGTCCTTGGTAGTGCTTTCTAGCACAGGTACCTCCTGCTTAGTAACCGGGTTCCAGTACCATCAGCTGGTCCACGGTTGTGCTATTGGCTCTTGTTCCTTCTGCTGCCCCTCCGGGTTCCAGCACCATCAGCTGGTCCTCGCTAGTTCCATTAGCTCTTGCAGCTTCTGCTACCCATCCGGGTTCCAGCACGGTCAGCTGGTTCTCGGCAGTGCCTTTGGCCGAGGTGCCTCCTTCTCGGTATCCGAGTTCCAAGAAGCAGAAGACCAAGAAGCTGCAGAACAAAAAGCAGAACAACATTAAGCATAAGACTAAAAATCAGAGCAAAAGATATTATCTAAAGTATAAGCAGAAGAAGACTAAGCAGTGTATGGGGGTGAGTCCGTTCCTCCTCGTGGTGCCCCTGGAAAATGCCTGCTGCTGCAGGCCAAACTGAACGCGGACAAATCCTGTTGTAAATCTTTTGTGACAGGCAGAACGGAAGGTGTAATCTTCAAACTTTTATAGATAACAACTACAGGAATGCCTGTCACAAATAAGAATATGATGAAGAAGAAGAATAGGAAGAAGATGAAGAAGTAGAATATGAAGAAGAATAATAGTTGAATAAGAATATGAATAATGTAAAAAAAAAGAATAATAGGAAGAAGGTGAAGAAGAAGATGAATAAGGTGAAGAAGAAGTTGATGAAAAAGATGCTGCTGCTGAGGATCATGAAGGAGAAAGTGTGGGATAAGTAAAAAAGAAGGTGAAGAGCATGGAAGTAGTGAAACATAAAAATCTGACAAAATATAAAAAAGGTTAACATTGTCAATATCTTTGTAACTCCGAACGTCTTCAAAAAAAAAAAATTATTCCTGCTATTCCATTTGATTGGCACAAACCTCTATGGCTTTAATGTCTCCTCCACCTCCCCCAATACATTCTACAATATTTTTAGTTGTTTTTCTTCATGTAGAATTAACCTACAAGGAAAGAAAGGGTTTTTTTTAATTTCGATATTTCTGTCCCATTGACTTGAATGGGACTTCCGGTATCGGAATCGGCGATACGCAATACTTTTTGGGTATTGGGCGATCCAATCCGATCCTATATTTCTCAATATCGGATGGTATCGCTCAACACTAGTTGTAACACAGAACTTCAGCGCTGCAAGGCTGCTAATGTTTTTACGTTGATGATTTAACTTTCCTGGGGTTGGAAGCCTATCACTGCAATGCACACTGTGTGCCTCACTGCTGTCTTAGGGAAAACCACTGTCCCTTTCCAGGTGGGAAGCAACTAGCAAAATTTTCTTTTGTATCATGGATCGAACAGACTCGCAACCCAGCAGTCAACACTTTTACAAATCCTAACAATACGTCATACGGGTAACAGTCATCTTGCAGATAGTGCTGCAAGAAGGCGATCATGTGTCGGTCTCTTTCATGAGGTCCAAGTCCACAGTGTGTTGGTGGCAGGATAACATTCAAGCTTTCTTCCTCCATTCCCTCCTGGCAACCACGGACAACAGAGAGGGAATCATTGTCCTATTCATCTCCTAACTGTTGCGTGTCTATCACCTCTTCCATCTCATCATTTTCCTGGTTCTTCTCCATTTGTTCCTCCCATGGAAATCACCTGTGAGATGACAGACCTGAACTTATAGATATTGTTAACTTTAAAGGCATCTTCCTCGGCTTCCTCCTTTTCCACTGGGATCACCACTACCTCCTCACCCAGACTATTTAAAGTGTGCTCCAGCATGTAGATGACAGTAAGGCTGGAGTCACACTTAATGAATAAAAAATACGTCCTATTTTGATGGCCGAGAATCGCATCAATGTTTCGTGAACAGTGATCCATATGTAATCCATTTGCAATGCAAGGATGCGATTTTCTAGCATCTAAGTATCCGTGTGATATCGGTATGGCATCCGTATGGCATCCGTATGGCGTGATTTCATTGCAGCCTTGCAAAATGGACATATAACGGTTTCTTGGCCAGAAATTAATTAAAATCAAAATCAGCAACCCTATTTATTGGCTCTACAACAGGTGACACCCTCCAATCTTTGCATTAGAGTCCGTGCTTGTGTTGTGGTATTTCTGCTTTATGTCAAACATGTCAGACAGACTTACTTTCAACACTACTGAGTGGGTTGTTTTACACTGGGTTATGTCTTAACATTTTGGGGAGCCATACCCAGTGATTGTGTATCTGAGGAGGCGGAGACGAATGTGGATACATCCGTTTTTTAGGCAACTGCTGACTAAAGGGCATTTCCACCGTCTATATGCTTCTCTACGTAGCCATCCTGACAAGTTTTACCAGTATTCTCCGATGAGCATATCCACATTTGACGTTCTGATGGGGATAGTGCGCCCTGGGATCATCTTTAAGGACACCAGGATGCGCAAGTGTATTTCTGCAGAGGAGTGCCTTTTACTTAAATTACGATGTGTATTCATCCTCTATGTTGATGATGTATTCTCCTTGTTTTAAATTTAACCCCTTAGTCACAGAGCCATTTTGCAGCCTTATGACCAGGCCAATTGTTACATTTCTGACCACTGTCACTTTATGAGGCTATAACTCTGTAATGCTTTAACAGATCCTGCTGATTCTGAGAATGTTTTTTCAAGACATATTGTAGTTCATGCTAGTGGTAAAATTTCAGACAGAGAACGGGGTCCCAGGCAGCACACGGGGCCACAGGCAGCACACAGGAGCCCCAGGCAGCACACAGGGTCCCAGGCAGCACACAGGGACCACTGGCAGCGCACAGGGCTCCAGACAGCACACAGGGGGCAGAGACAGCGAACGGTGTCCCAGGCAGCACACGGGGTCCCAGACAGAACATGGGGCCCCAGGCAGCACAAGGGGGCCCCAGGCAGCGCGCAGGGCCCCAGGCAACACACAGAGCCCCAGGCAGGTGCACAGGGGGGCAGAGACAGCGCACAGGGGCCCTGGCAGTGCTCAGGGGCTGTGGCTGCGCCGGCCGCTGGATTCTGCTGTGCTATGAGGGCTGCAGCTGCACCTGCCACTGAATCTTGCGGCAACATGGGGGCTGTGGCTGCGTCCGCCGCTAAATCTTCTCCTACGTTAGACATTTTCTTCCCCCCCTAGTTAATCTTAGCCAGGCTCTGAGGTTCCTCTGGCTTACGAAGCTGTTGTTCCATCGGCGGGCAGAACTGTGCGCGCTGGGATTCCAGGCCTCAGCTCCCTGTTCTCTGCCAGCTGCTGTCTGGGCGTGCAGCACTTCTCTTTTTGTGCTCTCTCTCAGGCTCTGCCCATGATGGCACGTCCCTTCTGCTTCCCGCGTGCCATGTGGCGCTGTAATGGCGGCAAACACACAGTTCAATACAATCTATGGTACACAGTACCCGGTGATACCGGGCTTCGTTATCCTGTTCGTGATGCCAAGTTGGAGCGCCCGCCAGGGCCGTGGGGTACTCGGTACTGGGCAACTTCTTAAAGGGGCAGTGTTACAGCAGTGGTGACCCAGTCCATGGCCCTGGGCGTCCAATAAAAGGAGATATTTACAGGGGAAAAATAAAGAATTTGTAGTAAAGTGTTCTTGACACCACCTGTGGTATCTGATCAGAGGTGATCAGCACTGCAGTGCAGATCCTCTGGGACTGGTGGTGATGCAGCAGAGTTGGTATAGCTCTCCACAGGCATAGCTTTGTCCCAGGGCAGTTGTATGTTGTAGAACATGTTGGTGATGTAGTGATGTAGCAGTGCTGAGAAGGTGTTACAGAAAGAATTCAAAGGACACAACAGAGTGAAGTTTCCTTTACCTTTTACTGAGCTCTGTATGTATAGTCCAGGGCTCAGGTTACAGATGATTCTGAAGACAGTCAGCCTGAAAGCAATTTGGGAATCTCCTTATTCAGGTGGGTTGTGAGGCCTCTTCTCCAGCACTATTCTCTGAGGTACTTGCTGCTGTGAACTCTATTCAAGTTCCTCTCTCTGTCTGCTACTTAGGTAAAACTCCACTCGCATGACAGACAGCTGTAGCCTGCTTCAGGGATTGCTCCTATATGGCATCTCCTGCTCACACGTGCTGCTGTTTCATCGAGTCTTAGTTGTGGACAGAGGATCTGCGGTCTTCTGTCCTCCGGATTCTGCTGCTGGAGCTCTGGCGCTCAAGCCTGGGGGTGAGCTCAGCAATGGCTCCTGTCCCCAGCTTCTCTCTGCACGTACTCTCTTCATCCTGCTCAGGCATTAATTCCCCACTAACTTCCTGCTTCTGACCAGAGAGTATCTCCCCAAAAGTCAGGTTTAGAGCTCCCTCTGCTGGCCTGGAGCAGGAACTGTGTTGTATGCTGGAGCTACCTGCTAAGGAGATCCCTTCCTTGCTTCCACGCATGACATCACTTCCCTCTGGAGGGAGGCAAGGCCATTGTGGCAACCAAACTCCTGGGGTGCCACAAAATGCATGCACTTATGGTCTCAGATCTAGAACCGGAGCAAGAAAATTCAGCCGGTCAAAGTAAATGTATTTTCATTTGTGGGGTGCTGCAAATGTTGGCGCCACTGAGGGTTCAGTCGCCACAGAGGTACTGCACCTCCTTCTGAGGTGTGGTACCCCACTATCCAGGTAAGAAGACACCTGACCACATTCCAACAATCACATCCCACACGCACACCAGTAGTGTAGCAGAGCAATGTTGGTGGCCCCCTGCTTGGAACACGAAGAGTGCTGGGAGGTGGGTGTAGCTTAGACTGCACAAGAGAGCGGGAGAATATTAGGAAAAGGGTCAGTCTGTGAGAGAAGATCCCCTCAGAGGGATGGAATGAAGGAAGTGCTGCAGCAGACTCCTGTGACCTGGAGCTGCTGGCACAGGAAAGAGCCATAGAAAGCCTGATTCTTCAGAAGGAGGATAGTTTAGTACGGAACATAAGGAGAAGAAGAGAACTAAGGACTAGGGTCAGAGCAGAGCCCTTTCTCAAGTTTGAAGCGCATGACTGGGGTCCGGTCCCCGAGGTTGTATGAATACTGATGTTCCTGCAGCAGAAACCGGAAGAATAGAAGTCGTCACCACTTTATTCCCATCTAAGACTTGGGGGCACAACACCAACCTGGGTGAGCCGGGACATGATAGCAAGAAGTCCCAGAAGCAGGCTACAGCTGTCTGCCGTACAAGTAGCGTTCTAAATAACATCAAGAAGGAGGAACTTGAGTTTAATAAGCAACTACAAGTACTTCAGATTATGCGCTAGTGTGGAGACGTTCAGAGAAGGCACATGTTGGAGGAGTGCTGGAAAGGTGTACTTTACCTTGCCTGGGAGTTGGCTGAGCCCCTGACCTGGAGGACACTGCACCGAAGCGGGCATCTGTGTGCACCAAACTGTGAGTAAAGCCTTGGAACTATATGCCCTTGCATCCTCTACTTATTCTTGCGCCTTACACCCAGCTCTGCTACATCTACGTCTTTACACCATCTCCCCACTTGTCAACCTCATCTACTTTGCCCTGGGACTACAGCTCCACCTGTGGGGAGCTTCAACATCATTGCTGCACCACACCATCTGTCCCAGAGAAGCAACCCTACAGCGCTGGTCAAGCTGACCAGAAACCACAAGTGGCATCACGAATCATCTCAACAACTTTAATCCCATCACTCTACCCCTTTTACATTGACCACCTGAGGCCACGGACCGAATCACTGCCACTGTGACATCTCCCATTGAAATCAACGGGCCCGGCACCGAGTACCCCATGGCCTTTGGGGGCGAGTCAATTTTGGTGTCACGAACAGGATGGCGAAGCCCGGTACCACCGGGTCCTGTGTGCTGAAGGTTTATTGGACTTAAAATTGCTGAAAATGTGCAAAATAACCAAAATGATAGACTGTAAAATGGACTCTCAAAATGGCCACCGGCGCGGTGAAGAAGGGCGTGACAACATGGGTGGCCCTAAGAAAAGAGCGTGAACTGTCCTGGGCCTCCCCTGCCTGAACTTCTATGCAACAGCAACATCGCCCACCCCCAGAGGGGTTCGTATACTGGCTTGGTATGGAGGCAGAGGAAGAAGATGCCGCCCCAGGAAGGAGGAGCCCAAAGAGAAGCTAGAGCGCCAGGACACCATGATGGAAGAAGGACAGAGGCCTGAAGAGCGCAAGGAAGAGGACCTTGCCTTCCCCGGTGCAGTAGTTGAAGGCTCCAGCCCTGCTACTGTGATGGACCGTCAGCAGCTGGAGGAAGAAATCGCCATGCTGAACTGCAGTCTGCAGCTGAAGCAGGAAGCGCTGTGGATCTTGGATTGGCAGCGCACCCAAGAGGGGCCTGCAGAAACGGTACCTCCACCACCGGTACCCGCCGCTGCACCAGTTCTCCCCCAGGCAGCACCTGTGAAACCCGTGGCCGCTGCTATGCCATCGGCAGCACCTGTCACCACTTTCACGCTGCTGCAGCCATTGGGCGCTGCCTGCCAGGAAGAGATACCTGAGGACCCAGGAGCTGAATGTGAAGCAGGGACCGTGTTCCTGCCTGGACCTGGCGCGGCCGCGCAGGTCCCCCCGGAGGCCTCAGCAGACCCTGAACCAGCACCTGCTCCACTCCAGTCGCTGCCAGCTGACCAGGCAGCTCCAGCAACCACCGCTGCCACCGGCTGCCGTCCAGGGCCTGCACCGGAGCCAAAACAACACCGTCAGGAAATGTCAGGCAGGTACGACCGCCGTCCCTGCAACTGGGTTGACCCCTGAGTTTCCATCCACCGCATGCAACAGGCCGGTACTTCGCATGGAACAAATGGAGGAGTTGTGTTCTCAATTCCAAGACTCTAAGCTGACTGCGATGGAGAAGTGGAAGAAGTCCCTGCTAAAAAGAGCAAAGCTGGAGCAGACGCGTCCCATTCGGCCGCTTCTGAACTCGGCGGAGGAGCCTGAGCAGCTGATGGGTGTTACCATGCATCATGGATTTCCCCTACCAGAGATTCCTTATCCTCAGGTTTCATCATGCAAGAGACAAAACCACTAAGTACATTTCTAATTAAACTGTTACCCAGGAGGGTATGGGCACCGTTGTGCCCTCATTTTCTGTTTTCCCCCAGTTCGCCCAGTTGGCACCAATTTTATTGAACTGAGCGATCATGAACTTGGAGTAATCCACAAACTTTGCTGTAAATAGTTTGCGCCTCTTAAGGTGCTCTTTCTTGGTTTTACATGAACAGTCTTCAACAAGGACTACCTCAGACCGAGTTCTACTTCAGTTACAGAGACAATGCAAGAAATCTCGGCTGGGAGCGGTGTCCAGCCTTGCAAGAATTACTGTTGTCTTACTGTGAAGTATTTTATAATGTGCCTTTTGAAAATGTTGGTAGCAATGTTTAGCTGCAGTATTAGGAGTGAATGTTTTGCAGAAAGTAGTTTAGAAGTAATCTTTAATAAAAATGTGAAGTTTTGAATAAAAATTTGAATTCAGGTGACGAACCTGGAGTCAGTGGTTGTCACCTATGGGTCTAGAAGAAACAGCAGAATGTGGAAATGTGAATAATAAAGGAAAGTATGTTGCAGCAGGGATAGTAGGCCCTGAACTGGTAGTGAACTTCTTAGCAACGGTTACTGCCAATAAGACTTTAAATTAGGTAAAATGTTAAATTATTGGTAGTCTGTTAACTTGTTCTGCAACGTTCAAGATTCAATGCCTCCCATATTGGGAAGTTTTAGTTTAAAAATTGTTCACCTGTTAAAATGCACTTTAAAAATTTTGTATGTTCCTTATGTAGCACCTTTTTTTTTCACTTACAGCCCGCGGACGTGCTGTGTTTAGCGGGGGGTATGAAGCGCCCCTGAGGATTCAGTTGCCAAAGAGGTACTGCACCTCCTCCTGAGGTGTGGTACCCCACTATCCAGGTAAGGTGGAGACACCTGACCACACTCCAACACTCACATCCCACACGCACACCAGTAGTGTAGCAGAGCAACCTTGGTGGCTCCCTGCTTGGAACACGAAGAGTGCTGGGAGGTGGGTGGAGGTTAGACGGCACAAGAGAGTGGGAGAATATTAGGAAAAGGGTCAGTCTGTGAGAGAAAATCCCCTGAGAGGGATGGCGTGAAGGAAGTGCTGCAGCAGATTCCTGTGACCTGGTGCTGCTGGCACAGGAAAGAGCCATAGAAAGCCTGATTCTTCAGAAGGAGGATAGTTTAGTACAGAACGTAAGGAGAAGAAGAGAACTAAGGACTAAGGTCAGAGCAGAGCCCTTTCTCAAGTTTGAAGCGCATGGCTGGGGTCCGGTCCCAGAGGTTGTATGGATACTGATGTTCCTGCAGCAGAAACCAGAAGAATAGAAGTCGTCACCACTTTATTCCCATCTAAGACTTGGGGGCACAACAGCAACCTGGGTGAGCCGGGACATGATAGCAAGAAGTCCACGAAGCAGGCTACAGCTGTCTGCCATACAACTTTAAACCAACCAATCTGTTTCATATATGTCACAAAAAAACAGAAACTGGCACAATTTTAAATCAAAGTTTAAAATAGTTTTATTACTCCACATGGAAAATTATTAAAAATTCTCATAAACAATTGAAAAAAATTGTACAAACCAAGTAACCTCTATGGTGGGACAATAAAGAAGCTACAGATCACTAAAAATATGTGATTAATGTGTATCCAAATATATACACAAAACAGTACTGGCCCTTTAAATTATTATCATGAGGGGTTAATAATAATTAAAGCCCAGCATACCATAATAGATGCACATAGGCAAAGTATGAAGCGCTGCCAATATATTGACCCCGTAACAGAAGCTCAGTTACCGCATTAAGTTATACAAATGACTCACATATATAGTGTCTTATGCCACGTCCCTCACCCCGACGTGCGTTTCTTCCTCTTCATCAGGGGGCGCGTGAGAGCAAGAAGTCCCTGAAGCAGGCTACAGCTGTCTGCCATACAAGTAGCGTTCTAAATAACATCAAGAAGGAGGAACTTGAGTTTAATACACAACTACAAGTATTTCCGATTAGGCGCTAATGTGGAGACGTTCAGAGAAGGCACATGTTGGAGGACTGCTGGAAAGGTGTACTTTACCTTGCCTGGGAGCTGGCTGACCCCCTGACCTGTAGGACACGGCACCGAAGCGGGCATCTGTGTGCACCAAACTGTGAGTAAAGCCTTGGAACTACATGCCCTTGTGTCCTCCACTTATTCTTGCGTCTTACACCCGGCTCTGCTACATCTACTTCTTTACACCATCTCCCCACTTGTCAACCTCATCTACTCTGCCCTGGGACTACAGCTCCACCTGTGGGGAGCTTCAACATCATTGCTGCACCACACCATCTGTCCCAGAGAAGCAACCCTGCAGCGCTGGTCAAACTGACCAGAAACCACATGTGGCGTCACAAATCATCTCAACAACTTTATCCCCATCACTCTACCCCTTTTACATTGACTGCCTGAGGCCACGGACCGGGTCACTGCCACTGAGACATCTCCCATTGAAATCAACGGGCCCGGCACCGAGTACCTCATGGCCTCTGGGGGCGAGTCACATCCCCACTCCTGGCCTACTGCTGTCTCTCCCGCCTGTATTGGTCCCTACAGCTGTGCCACCACCTTTTGACATCAATCACTGCATTGTAACTCAAAACAAGTTTTAACCCCTTTCTGCCAGATGATGTTCTATCCTGTCCATATGCCCTGGGACTTAATTCTCATGGACGGGTGTCAGCGGCCGGGTGTCAGCTGATTCTCACAGCTGACACCCGGCACTAGTGCCAGGAGTGGTCATGGACCGTTCCCGGCACTATAACCCTCAGAACACTGCGATTAAACATGAACGCAGCGTTCCGGGAGCAGAGGGGCTGTCTGCTCTGAGAGGCCCTCTACCTTTTGAATCGGAGACCCCGTGGCATGTCGCGGGGTCCCGATCACTGCCATGGAGACCTGATGTCATCATGATGACAACCGGGTCTCCAGGCCTGAGAGATTTCCTGTCATGCGCAGTACATGTCAGGAAGTCTCACAGGTCAGTGTAAAATGCATGCAGCGCTGACAGCTTCTATAGCATGCAGATCTGCATGCTATAAAAGCGATCAGTCTGCACAAAATGAGTGGGACACAGTGTAAAAGTAAGAATTGAATAAAAAAATATTTAAAAAAATAATAATTAAAAAATCAATATTTATTCTAACATTAAATCAACATTTGAATAAAAAAATCTAAACAATAAAAGAACACATATTTGGTATCCCCGCATCCGTAATGACCCGACCTATAAAAATGTCCCAATAGTTAACCCCTTTAGTGAACACCATTAAAAAAAACACAAGCCAAAAAACAATGCTTTGTCATGATCCCAGTGCAGGTTTTGACCTGCACGTCAGGGGTTAATGCCTTGAGCTCAGTGCAGGCTTTGACCTGCACACCTGGGGTTAATTATTGTGGACTCTCTTTGGTTCAGGCAGAGCTTTTTATAGCCCTGAGAAACTCCAATCCCTGTCAGTTTTACTTTTGCCTTTGGCCGAGTGTTGTGACCCCTGTGTGCCTCTTCGTTGTCTTATAGCTTGCTTAGGCCGGTTTCACATTTGCGTTTAGGGCCGCAGCGTCAACCTTCGCACGGCAGCAGCTAAGCCCCGCCCCTGCCACGCCTCCGCCGGTAGCTCCGCCTCCGGGTGCAAGACGCTGCATGCGTCATGCGCCCCTATTTTTATCACTGAGGCCGCAGGCCGCGCGCAGTATGCGTTTTGGCGGCGCCTGCATCCTTTTGACGGTGCGCCGACCAGCGCCAAATGCAACCTTTTGCAATTTGGTTGCACTCAGCGCACCGTCAAAAGGACGCAGGCGCCGCCAAACGAATACTGCGCACGGCCTGCGTGATCCGTCATAACAGTGTTAGGGTGAGCCGCCCCTTCAAAAAAGTGACTCCATTCTTCGAATGCCAGCTTGACCGCAAGAAATTCTCTATTGCCTACATCATAGTTTCTCTCGGCGGATGAGAACTTCTTGGAGAAGAAGGCACAGGGTTTGAGATTAGTAAGGGTGGCCGGACCTTGGGACAACACTGCCGCCACCCCTACTTCAGAAGCATCTACCTCCACAATAAATGGTTTGGACCGGTCTGGCTGAACCAACACTGGGGCGGACATGAAACATTTCTTAAGAGCTGAGAAGGACTCCTTAGCGAGTTCCGAACAATTTTTTAGATCCACAGAGGAACGTATTGAGCTACAAGCCGCTGACCTACGGGATAGATTTCTGCACCGTGGCTACAGCAAACGCTGTATCAAGAAACATTACCATCCGTGGCCACCTGCTGTCCTTCTCGGGGAGGAGGCCTGACGACTCTCAGAGTGTTAGATTTATATCTACAAATAATAACAGATGGGACACTATCCGGCATATTCTGAATAAACATTGGCCATTGTTGAAAACAGACCCCAGTTTGAGTAAGTGGCTTCCCGATAGACCCTTGTTAATGGAAAGAAGAAGCAATAACTTAAAGGATTTACTGGTTGCTAGTCATTATGTTGCACAATCACCCTCTACTTTTTATCAGGTAATCCATGGCAGTGATGTTTCCCCGTGGATCCTGTCTTGCCTGTCGCAACATTGAGAAATCTTTCTCCTTTAGTGCCTTGGGTGGCAGACGGTCTTTCAAGATTAGGGAATATATTTCTTGCTCCAGTAATTTCGTTATCTATTATGCCACTTGGCCGTTTGGCCTTATTTACGTAGGTCTCACATCTCATGAGCTACGAGTTTGAACACGGGATCATGTTAGAGACATCAGGGCGACCCTTAATGCTGATGATATCATACCCATCCTTGAAGACGATCCCCGTCACTTTAGAATGAAACATGGATGCGACCCTGACCTATTAAAGGTGCGGGGTATCGATGGCATCCATGATGGTATCAGGGGTTGTGACTTAAAAAAGTGACTTTCTCAGTTGGAGAGTAGATGGATCTAGAAACTGGATACAATGACACCTGTAGTTTTGCATCTATCTTATAATGAGTTCTTGGTGAGCTTGTGGGGCTCTTCTTCCCCCTCTTTTTTTCTTGACTCTTCACCTAGCTGTCACAGCCCTGGGATTTTATTTTTGATTTTAATTGTGTGTTTTGTTGTATTTTATAGTGATTGTGAATGACTTTTTATCATATGATCCCTTCTCCGGATACATGGCCGTCTCTTTTTTCAGTAATCAGACCATACTCCTCCTCCAGCCCTGACGCGTCGGGCAGGGGAATTGTGGGCTGGTCACGTGGGACGCCGAGTCGTCTGACGTCACTCCCCAGCAATGTGAAGCAAGCGCCATGACAAGCTGCCCACTTAACACCAGACAGGACTATAAATAGACCACATATGAATACCTGATATCTACATATCCCCTATTGAAGAAGCTCACGCGAAACGCGCGTCAGGGAGCCTCTGCCACCAGCAGGTTAGGTATTCTTTAATCAGCTGCTATGTTTACTTTTACTCATGTTTTCTCTTTGTGACTAATAGGTCCTTATTTGCACATCTGACACTTTCTGTCTACACACTTGTGAACTTTAGTCATTTTACCTATGGCTTTAAACACATTGTTGTCAGATGGTAACACTTTTTAAATTACTTTAAAAATTCTTTATTTGAAGATTAAATTGCCCTTGTAAAACCTTATTTAGGGTTTTGGATATCTGTTGCCACATGGTAATATTCTTGACCACTTTAATTTTTTGCATGGAGGTATAATTGTTAATATTAAGAAATGTAAAAGTTTTTATGCACTTTGCACTATAAAAAATATTTTTCTCTTCATAACTTGACTATTATTTCTTAGCCATGTGAATTTTGTTTTTGTGCATTTTTGGATGTTTATTAGGAGGATATCTACATTTTGTACAGCAGCTTTTTCAGATAGCCTTATGCTTAATAATAATAATACATTTTATTTCTATAGCGCCGACAAATTATGCAGCACTTTACATTTCAGAGGGAACTTGTACAGACAATAGACATTACAGCATAACAATAATCACATAGATAATAACAGATACCAAGAGGAATGAGGGCCCTGCTCGCAAGCTTACAATCTATGAGGAAAAAAAGGGAGACACGAAAGGTGGGTGGTAACAGTTGCCCTGATTGTATGGACCAGCCATAATGTTAAGTGTGTAACAGTACAGACACAGAGGGCTAATGGATGTATAAAGGATGTGGGAACATGATGCGGGGAACATGGTTATGGTAAAAACTTTTGGCTGTGTCACACGGGGATAGATTAGGTTAATGTGTTGAGGCGGTAGGCCAGTCTGAATAAATGAGTTTTGAGGGCACGCTTAAAATTGTGGGGATTGGGGACTAATCGTATTGACCTGGGAAGTGCTTTCCAAGGAATTGGCGCAGCACGTGTTTAGTCTTGGAGACGGGAGTGGGAGGTTCTGATTATTGTGGATGCTAACCTCAGGTCATCAGCAGAACAGAGGGTGTGGGTAGGGTGGTATACTGAAACAAGGGAGGAGATGTAGGGTGGTGCTGAGCCATGGAGAGCTTTGTGGGTGAGGGTAATAAGTTTGTATTGGATTCTGGAGTGGATGGGTAGCCAGTGTAATGACTGGCACAAGGTAGAGGCATCGGTATAATGATTGGCGAGGAATATGATCCTGGCAGCAGGATTCAAGACAGATTGGAGGGAGGAGAGTTTGGTAAGAGGGAGACCGATTAGAAGAGAGTTACAATAGTCGAGACGAGAATGAATAAGAGAAACAGTAAGAGTTTTTGCAGAGTCAAAAGTAAGAAAAGGTCGAATTCTAGAAATGTTTTTGAGGTGCAGATAACAAGAGCAAGCCAGTGATCGTATGTGGGGGACAAAGGAAAGCTCGGAGTCAAGTATGACCCCAAGACAACGGGCATGTTGCTGGAGAGTAATAGTGGAACCACACATGGAAATGGCAATGTCGGGTATAGGTACATTAGTAGCGGAAGGAAACACAAGGAGTTCAGTCTTTGACAGGTTCAGTTTCAGATATAGTGAGGACATGATGTCTATTTACCTTATTTATGTGCACAGTTGTCCAAGACAAGATAAAGAGTTGTTTGTAACCTATCAGTGGACAAGAATACATATCTGATGCACTCAATCATTATATCTCTGTCCCACAGTTTTGTTTTTGAGTGATCCTGCTGTTGGCAGCTACCTTTTTGCATCTATACATCTCTGTTTTGGACCATTACTATTATGAGTACTAATTTTATGATGTATTAATAAGATGTTTGTTTTAATAAAATGTCTTTTTTTACTAATGATATAGACTTCCCCTTTTTTTGATTGAATATATCGCAGATAGGAAGTTATTATTAGGCCATATTGTGTGGTATACTGAATTTTTCCTGTACTTGATTACAGAGTTTGTGAGCTGGCCTCATGGATACTAAAGCCAGGGACGCTGCCTGGCTATCAATTTTAGACTTAGTCTTTAATGGAGATACAGTGAAAAATGGCAGCCGTGAAAGTGGGCAAAAAATTATTTTAAAAAATTCAATTAAGTATCTTTTGAAAAAACGCACCCGTACATGGTGGAACAGAGCATCCTTAGAAAAATATCTGGTGAAAGGTCTTATATAGATATAAGACCTTTCACCAGATATTTTTCTAAGGATGCTCTGTTCTGTGAGGACTTCGAGTAAGAATCATGCCATCTTTTCCTGTTGATAACAGTATTTTTAAATCAAAATGGGAGGAAATTTGCAATCAATGTTCAATATCCCTTATGGAACTCCTTATAGGTGGCAACAAAAAAAGCTTGGAGAAGTATGATATGGACATTGATAACACGAGAAAAAAACTAACTGAGGTATTGACAGTTGCTGAACCTGAAGATTTGAATAAAGATATAGATACTCAATTTCAGATTTGGGAGAAGGAAATTCAAAGTGTTAAAACTAAAAAAATTCAAAGGGATCTTAATGATTTCAAAAATGGTAATGTTTACTGATGGTTGAGTGTCCCTATATAATACCAAAAAACCTCGGCACACACACTTCAAACGAAACTCAAATGAGTATGAATAGAGAGTTTATTGTTATTGTTTCCAAAATATCATAAAGACCAATATTCCACAGAAAAAAATTCAACGTTTCGGCTATAGCGCCTTTCTCAAGAACTTATCTGCAGAGTAAACAATATATGCACTCATTACACATGAAAAATACAATCACGTACTAATCATACTAAAATACTAAATCATAGGCTGAGTGTCCCTAATCAGGAACATGACCAAACTAGATCTTCATCCATCTCCTCTATGTCGTCACAGGATGAGGAAGGTGAATCAAGTGTTGACAATCGATTCTATAATCTGAGAGGTAATAATTACAGAAGAAGAGGAGGTAATTCCAACAGGAAAGATAGAAGAAAGAATAATCCTTCATCTAAACTACAGGTGATTAATCTTTCAGATGTAAATTTGACAGAATTGGATGTCCTTGGGTTGGGTCTAACTTTTTCACCTACCTCTTCCTTTGACCTTTTCTCAGCTGTGAAGGACCTTCACCTTTTCGCAAGAAAACTGGTTCTAAAAAAACTTCATGAAAAAACAAAATTGGGAGATGTTTGGAGCACTCAAGAATTAGAAGCAATTGCAACTTTAGAGGAACTTAACAATGATCAACAGGTAATTACAACTACCAGTTCAAAATATATGCCTCCCATCCCTAAAAAGTTCCCACCCCTAAATTTGTACCCCAACATAGAATTGTTTGTTAGACTTGTAACAAAAGAATTTGAAAAAATTTCCAAAAGAATTTCTAATGACAATTTGACCTTAACCCAGAGGAAAGCCCTCAGGGAGTTACAAGATCTTAAAGGGGTTACAAAAAAACCGGCTGATAAAGGGCGCAATATTGTTGTGTGGCCAACAGGACAATATGAAAAAGAAGCATTTAGGCAGCTTAGGGATAGCAAGTGCTACAAAAAATTGACCTACAATCCCACTCTGGCTTTTCAAAATGAGTTACTGTCATGCCCTTCATGCCGGCCATGCTGCTTGCGCTGCATGATCCCCATTGTAATGCCTATCATGCCTCATTGTCCCCAGGTTCGGGTTCCTGAGGGCACCCGCGCGGGCCTCGCCTGTGTGTACAGGCGCACCTCATGACTGTTATGCCGCAAGACGCCTGGAGCAGTGTGCACGCACGCCTTACCTCATGGCTGCACGCTGTTGCTAGGTAACCATCCGTCTCTGTTCTGATTCAGTAATCCTCTGTATTCTTGGAACCCCTGATCATGTGACCTTTCCTATGTTCCAGCACTGTCTGATTCTGCAATCCTCTGTATTTCTGGAACCCCTGAGCATGTGACCTTCTCTATTGTCCAGCCAGTCTGATCTAGCAACGCTCTCTATGACCCAGGAGGATCTGAACTGGAAGTCCTTCCCTGGTCCTGACCCGGAAGTCCAGGTGCTATGGTGCTATATCAGACCACCCCTTCCTATGTATTCTGTGCCCCTGCACTTTGCCTGTTGTGCGTCTCTGCACACGCCCTGTGCTTGTACTCTGTCTCTTGTCTCATGCCATGTCTTGTGTTGGCTCTCGTGCCATGTTTGTCCTTGCCTTGCTTTGCCTTGTAGTACTTCCTCTGTTCTCTGCCTTAGCCTGTCTCGCTATGTCTTGCCTATGCTCTTCCTTGTCTTGTTGTTCGTCCTGTGTTCCATGTCTAGTCTCAAGGCTCTGCCTTGACCTGGCTCTGGTCTTCAGCCTACGCTCTGCTGCTAGTTCCACTCTCTGTCCTGATCCCTGACCCTGGCGTGCCCTCTGCACGTGCAGGACCTTGTCTTGAACTCTGTGTCTTGCCTCCGTTTTTTGTGCGCCCTTGCACCTCTCGTACTAGGCTTTGCCGTGCTGTCTGGCACGCGTCTCTGTCCTGTACCTTTGCCTAGCCCTGCCTTGTGGCTGCGTGCCCTCTTGTACGCGTCTGGTTGCTCCGTGCCCGCCTGTTGTGCCTCAGCCGTGCCGCCCCTAGTCGTGCCCGTCTGTGTGCCTCGGCCGTGCTCGCCGTCCAGTGCTATTGTGGTTTCTGCCTGTCTGTGCCTCAGCTGTGCTGCCACTAGTCGTACCCGCCTGCCTGTGCCTCCAGCCGGTAGCACCTGCCAGTGCCCCAGTCGTGGTTTCCGTGCTCCCTTGCACTCACGCTGTTTCTCGCACTGTGAGTTTTCGTGCTACTCTTGCACAAGTCTTTCGCTTTCCTTGCTCTGTCCTGAACCTTGTCTCTCTGTCGTGTTCTGAGTTCTATGACCTGTCTTGTATCCTTGTCTTGCTAGTACCTTGCTCTGTGCTTTGCTCTTTGCCTTGAACCCTGACCTTGGCGTGCCCCTCTGCACGCGCAGGACACCAGTCCTGACCTTCAAAGCCCAACGTGTTCTCTAGCACGTGTGGGACCCGCTGCTAACCTTGTACCCTGGTGTGCCCCCTAGCACGGCCAGGACCACTCTTTGTACTGTGCCCCTGGCGTGCCCTAGCACGTGCAGGACCTTGAATCTTGAATCCTGGCGGCTTCCTTAGCGCGCCGAGGACCTTGGACCTTGAACCCTGGCGTGTCCCTATACACGCACCCTGTCTTGTGATTTGAACCCTGGCGTGTCCCCTACATACGCACCCTGCCTTGAACTTTGCCTTGAACCCTGGCGTGTTCCTTAACACGCATCATGTCTCGAACCTTGTCGTGTCTCCTTGCCTGAACCCTGGTTCGCTTGCTGGATGCCCGGATCCTGCCGATCACCATCAGAACTCCAGAACCTAATGACCTTGTTGATCATTGCCTGCTGTCCGTAGTCCGACATCATCGTGCCTTTGCCTGTACCCAGGCATGTCATCTAGCACGTATCATGCCATGGACCTTGGCGTGCCCCCGCACGCACCTTGCTGTGTTTTCCCTGTGTTTTCACGTCCTGTACCTGATGTTACCCTGAAGTTTTCCCTAATGAAGATACCTTGAACTTACGTCTCGTCTTGTCTTGTTTCCTGCCCGTCCCTGGTCGTCAGACACTCACACTGTGTCTTCCTTGAGCCGGCCGTCTGGTTCCAGCAGTCATGGTGGCTCACCCCCTTGGTCTTGCCCCTGACACTCCCTGTATAGGGGGTGGTTACTCACAAGGTCAGCTCGCCCTTGGGGGGTGGGTGCCACGACTCAGAGGGTCCACTCTAAAGAAAAGTCGACTTAGCGTTAACTGACCTCGTCACAGTTACAACTTATGTTGGATAAGGCATTCCAGGAGGGAACAATAACTAAAGATCTGAGTGATAATTTGATACACAAATACTCAAAAACAGCTTGTGTGTATTTTATCCACAAAATCCACAAAAGTGTATCTAACCCTCCTGGGCGACTGATTGTTTCAGGCAGAGATAGCCTATGTGAACAAGTATGTAAATATCTTGATTTTCATCTAAAACCATTGGCCCAAGCTCTGCCTTCATATATCAGAGACACAGGGGATGTCTTATCAAAGGTAGAGGGTATACCTATGGATAAGGACATGTGGCTAGTGTCGTTCGACGTGGAGTCTTTATACATGTTAATTCAACATAATGACGTATAAAAGCAACCAGAACATTTCTTGTGATGTCAGATTTGAGTACAGAATTAAGTGATTTTCTCATCTCCCTCTTACAATTTTCTTTGGAACACAATTATTTTTTGTTCAAGAATACAGTTTATTTACAACAGTGTGGGACTGCAATGGGGGCAGCTTTCACCCAATCGTATGCAAACTTATTTTGGGGTTTATGGGAAAGGAATATTTTCTTCTCTAAACCCATTGCATTTATTGAGAAGGTCCTGTTCTGGGCCAGATACATAGATGACATTCTTATGATCTGGCAGGGTACAGAACAGGACCTTCTAGCTTTTCTCAATATCCTTAATGATAATTCAATGAACATCAAATTGACCTGCAAGTATAACCAAGAGAAAATTGAATTTTTGGACATTTTGATTTCTGGGGGACCAAACAATTTATTGCAAACTGATGTCTATCGCAAGGACACAGCAGTTAATGCATTTTTACATCCTCTGCACATCCTCAACCACTGCTGAATGGCATACCAATGAGCCAATTCCTGCGAATCAGGAGGATCTGCTCAAATGATTATCTCTTTAAGAAACAGGCAGAAGAATTAACAGAAAGATTTGAAAACAGAGGCTACTGTTATGATTGAGTCACCGTAGGAGGCAAAAACAGAAATGCTATCTAAGTCCAGAAAACCAGAGAAGTTGGCAGCTATCAGATTGCAGACCCCTGAACCTATCAACACAACTAGCAGTAGCCGTGGGGGGTTCCTACGATGCCCTAGACCCCTCGATCACAGCCGGAGAAATAAATAGGCCTAAAGAAAGAAAGGGGAAATCTAAACTGCCCCAGAGCAGACCCCAAAGCAATAGGCAGCCCCCAACATATAATGACGGTGAAGCAAGATGAAAACACTAACACAGGCAGAAAGATAGACTGAGCAAAGACGGGGCCCAAGCTAACTAGATAGAAAAGGACAGGAAGGCTGCTGTCTGCAATCCGTGAAAAACCCTATGAAAATAAGAGCCAACAGACTGACAGTGAAAAAGGCCCTGAAGACGCTAGGCTTCAAAAAAGCTATGCCAGCACTCCGGAATATTCTGAAGACAGAGCTACAGGCAAAAGGAGATTCAGCTCACCCCAGCAGGGAATGGCAGAATCCAGAAAAGCAAGGAAAACAAAAACAAAACACTAATGCTAACAGGCAAAGCAGAAAACTTAGCTTTAGAGGAGCAGGAATCAGACTGGTGTCCACAGAGAAATCACCCGCAGGGCAGAAGGGCGTCGGCAGCCTTATATCCAGTCTGTGACTCCACTCAGCCAGTCATCCTCATCAGGCTCAGGTGCCTGATAATCAAGCTCATTACCTTCCTTCACCAGAATAGGGAGTTCACCAGACTTCAGTGACGAAGGGGAAAATGAACTCACAACAGGCTACTCAAAGAGGAGTATAAAAAGAGGATACAGAAGAGCAATAGCAGAAAAGAGGAATGATCTCTTGCAACCAAAACCTAAGACAAAGAATGAACAAAAGGTGAGATATATCTCAACTTACAGCGAGAAATGGTCCGATATGAGAAGGGCTTTGACAAAGTTTTGGCCAATTTTAAAAGCAGACCATACTGTTAATAAACATGTTTTTGATACTCCTTCTATTACCCATAGAAGATCTCGAAATTTGAGAGACCTTTTGGTCCATAGCTATCATGCAGGAGACGATATAGATGTCAACTTGGGATCTAAAGGACCAAAATGGGGTTTTTACCCATGTAATGACTGTATAGCTTGTCCAAACAGGCAAAGAGCACTTACATTTAAAACAATCGATGGAAAAAAAGTCTTTAAAATCAATAAACACATCACATGCAATTCAGTAGGCGTAGTTTACTACGTGATGTGCCCTTGTGAGAAAGTTTACATCGGTCTCACATCAAGACCTCTGAAGATTAGAATCAGGGAACATGTGAGGGATATCAATAATGCCAAAGACACCCTCGATGATTCTGATTTAAAACCCATACCAAAACATTTCAAGCTTGTACATAACTGTAAAGCTAAATATCTCAAGGTGATAGGCATAAATAAAGTGTTCATTAGTAAAAGAGGAGGTAATTGGAGGAAAAATTTTGCTCAATTAGAAGCCAAATGGATATTCAGGATTGGCTCTGTTCAACCAGACGGGTTAAATGAAATTTTGAGTTTCCTTTAAATGGTTTCATTATGTCTTGTCTTTTGTTTGTTTTTTAACAGCCCTTTTTAGGACTCATTCACAATCCATTTTTTCCATGTTTGGAGGAATTTGTCATCTGTTTTGTCTGGAGGAGTGTGGGGTCTCTGTGTATAGTCTATCTCATTTCACCTGAAGAAACAAGAGGAATGAAGAATAAAGAAAAGAGACTTTTCTACCACATGCATGTATATGTGCATATATCCATGTATGCACAAGTACATGTAGGATGCATTTCTACATATATACTTTTTGTTTATATATTTTTTATGTTTAACCTTTTTGTATGTATTTTTTCTTCTTTCTTTGTAGGTAGATTTTTTTAATTACTATTCTTCATAGGTTGATTAAAAAAAAAAGAGGGGTGGAATTAAAGGTAAATAAGATAAAAGAATGATCATATTCAATCGATAACTCTGGCATTTATAAATTATTATTTTTTTTCTATATATTTCTTAAAAATTTATATTTTAATTTTTTCACTTTTATTTTTTTTTATTTGTGATAATTTCTCCTTAAATTTAGGATGTAATTATATTATCGCACTTTACAGCTGTCATTTCAAATGTACACTATTAATATAGGGATTGGTAATCCTCTTTTATATGGATTTTTGTTGTCTATAAAACATCTGAGCATTTTATATATTATGTATTGATTGCTGGGGTACATGCCCCCCAACATCATAACAAGTTGTTTCTTAGTATGTTCAGATCACACATTTTCAATAGGCGTCGTAATATTGGCACTTACAGTATACACTTTAGGCACATCACAGTTCCACACTATAAAAACTTTTTCCATATATGATACAGTTTTTGATCACACTCTGCTTTGTCTGACGGTGCTCTTTTTCTGTCTGGGTTTGAGCTCCTATATGCACCTTGCCTCTCAGCGGTAATGCCAGCATTTATCTTCCCTCTCCCCTCTTACACTCTTCCAGGCGGTGTGCGCTCGCTATTAGAGCCGGCTAGGGCGTTACCATGACAACGCGTCCTGAGCTTGGCTTACTCCTCCTCCAGCCCTGACGCATTGGGCAGGGGAATTGTGGGTTGGTCACGTGAGACACCGAGTGTGTTGTGGCATTTGTGTGGAATTGTGATTGTGGGTTGGTGTATGTGCGCTGTCTGTGTGAAGTTTGTATGGTGTTAGTGAAATGTTTATGTGTTGTGTTTGGTGGTGCAGCCCCTTTAGCAGCGACTCTTTTGGCGCTGTCGCTATAATCCTTCCATGTCAGTCACAACTGTTGTTTTCCCCTAAGTACTTTTACTTTCACCTTCACATTTCTCTATTATATGTATAGGGCCTAACTTCGGAGGCCCCAATCTCATGATGGGAGGATGCTAGCGAGATTTAACATGCGCAGTATTCTGCTCCTGTGTGTGGAGAGGGGGTGTGCCAAATTTTACCCAAATAGGGTGAGAGCTGTGGATTTGTATAGAGTGGGCTACTACAGATTTTCAGTTTTATATATATATATATATATATATATATATATATATACAGTTGTGGCCAAAAGTATTGACACCCCTGCAATTCTGTCAGATATTACTCAGTTTCTTCCTGAAAATGATTGCAAACACAGAATTGCAGGGGTGTCAATACTTTTGGCCACAACTGTGTGTATATATATATATATATATATATATATATATTCACATTTCTTTATTATTATCTTTTATGTTATTTTTACCAATTGACGTGACATACCGTGCCCCCCGCATACAGTATCAATTTTATCATTTAGTTTCTTTTATATTCTGATTTTAATTTCTTTTAATAAAATTCCTTGTTTTTAAGATGTTGATACTCGCCTGTCACAACTCCAGAGCTGGGACCTTCATCCTCCTCCTACTGCGGCTCCCTCTGTGTCTGAGCATATCAACTTAGTATGGTAACCTAGCACTCACTTCTGTTGTCACACTTCTAGGCTGACTTACAGTGGCTTGTGAAAGTATTCACCCCCCCACCCCGTGGCTTTTTACCTATTTTGCTACATTACAACCTGTGTTTAATTCTTATGGAACTAATTTATGGACTTCCATGCGCTGCTCGACAAAATACAGAATCCCAATTATGGTGAAAGATTAATCATTTATTCCCAACGCGTTTCGAAGTAAGGACTACTTCTTCCTCAGGGGATGACAAACATATTTTGTAATAAGATTTGTTAACTGAAGTGAGAAAAATATAGGCAACAATTAAATTTATGGGATCAAATAACTAAAAATTGGTAGATCGTGCAGGGACTACTGTATAGTACTTGTTATTTTCTCTGCCTGGTTTAGACATTCATGACGACTTCTCCCAGCCATTATTTGCCTCTGCTAAAAACAAACTTCTCTTCCAATCCCCTCCATCTTTTAGCTGCTCTTCTGCATGACGCAGAAGGAACAAAGACATCAGAAAAAATATAGGGAAAAACGGAATGCCTCACCGTTTCAATGTGCCTGGTAACCTTGAAATTGCCAGCAGCGATCCAAAAAATTCCGTCTGATCGTTGGATCACAATGAGAGGAAGAAAAAAGTTGTCGGATCACACAGCTGAATAATAAAAATCAATTCTTTATGTCACACCATCATAAAAACATGTAGATATATCCACAAATCGATAAAAACAGAGTCACATTCTTACGCGTTTCTGGCTATCAGCCCTTAGTCATAGAATGTTATGACTAAGGGCTGAAGCCAGAAACGTGTGAGAATGTGACTCTGTTTTTGTCCATTTGTGGAACAAAGACATAATCTGTCAAACATTGTCATAGACAAGATGCTGAGAGGCGACGCATGGAAATGATGATCATGGCTTGCTGCACTGGACACTGTCATATTTAAGATCGATTTGCAATGGCAATAAGATGCCACATTTGCAGGCAGAAAAAATGCGGCTTACAAAGTTGACAGAGCAAAATGGTGTTAGGTGTGGATTAGGGCATGGCTTATTTTCACCCCTTTACCCTCAGAGGGTGGTTTGCATGTTAATGACCGGGCCAATTTTTACAATTCTGACCACTGTCCTTTTATGAGGTAATAACTCTGGAACGCTTCAATGGATCCCGGTGATTCTGAGATTGTTTTTTTTTGTGACATATTGTACTTCATGTTAGTGCAAAAAATCTCTTTGATATGACTTGCATTTATTTATGAAAAAAAAACAGAAATTTGGGGAAAATTTCCCAAATTTTCCAATTTTGAATTTTCATGCCCTTAAATCACAGAGATATGTCACCCAAAATACTTAATAAGCAACAATTCCCACATGTCTACTTTACATTAGCACAATTTTGGAACCAAAATTTTTTTCTGTTAGGAAGTTATAAGAGTTAAAAGTTAACCAGCAAGTTCTCATTTTTATAACACCATTTTTTTAAGGACCACATCACTTATGTGATGCCCAAAAGTGACACGATTCTAAAAACTGCACCCCTCAATGTGCTCAAAACCACATTCAAGATGTTTATTAGCCCTTCAGGTGCTTCACAGGTATTTTTGGAATGTTTTAAAAAACATTAACATTTAACTTTTTCACAAAAAATTTAATTCAGATCCAATTTATTTTGTTTTACCAAGGGTAACAGGAGAAATTGTACCCCTAAAGTTGTTGTGCAATTTGCCCTGAATACGCTGATACCCCATATGTGCAGGCAAACCACTGTTTGGGCACATGGCAGAGCTCGGAAGGGAAGGAGTGCCATTTGACTTTTTCAATGCAAAATTGGCTGGAATTGAGATCGGAGGCCATGTCGCATTTGAAGAGCCCCTGATATGCCTAAACATTGGAAACCCCCCACAAGTGACACTATTTTGGAAACTAGACCACCCATGGAACTTATCTAGATGTGTGGTGAGTAGAGTTGAGCGAAACAGGTCGGTCAGATTCAAAAGTCGCCAACCTTCGCCAAAGTCGGGTTTCATGAAATGAAACCCGACCACAGTGTGAAGTTGGCCATGGGGTCGGCAACCCAAGCGTCAAAGTCGGGTTTCACCGAATGCTTGCACGTGTCTTTTTTCAGCCAATGAGAGAAGCGGAGCGGGAGCGGAGCTGGAGTGGGAGAGAGAGAGGGAGAGAGAGAAGAGAGAGAGATTTTGCCACCTCTAGGGTTAAAATTCATGCCAAGTGTGTTTGCAGTCCTCCACTCACTGACAACTTTTCTCTCCATTGACTTGCATTGGGTTTCGTGTTTCACGACTTTTCCTGACTTTTCCCTATAGTCGGCCGATTTCGTTCGACTCGACTTTTGAGAAAGTCGGGTTTCATGAAACCCAACTCGACCCTAAAAAAAGGCAAAGTCGCTCATCTCTAGTGGTGAGCACTTTGAACACCCAAGTGTGTCACAGAAGTTTAGAACATGAAGCCGTAAAAATTAAAAATCATATTTTTTCCACAAAAATGATATTTTTATCCCTTTTTTATTTTACCAAGGGTAACAGGAGAAATTGGATGCAAAAGATGTTATGCAATTTGTCCTGAGTACGCTGATATGTGGGAGTAAACCACTGTTTGGGCACATGACAGAGCTCAGAAGGGAAGGAGCGCCCATTTGACTTTTTCAACGCAAAATTGGCTAGAATTAAGATCTGACACCATGTTGCGTTTGAAGAGCTCTTGATGTGCCTAAACAGTTGAAACCCCCCACAAGTGACACTATTTTGAGACGAGACCACTCAAGGAACTTATCTAGATGTGTGGTGAGCGCTTTGAACTCCCAAGTGTTTCACATATTTTTTCCACAAAAATTATATTTTCACCCCTACTTTTTATTTTACCAAGGGAAACAGGAGAAATTGGACCCCAAAAGTTGTTGTGCAAATTGTCCTGAGTATGCTGATACCCCATATGTAGGGGTAAAACCACTGTTTGGATGCATGGCAGAGCTCAGAAGGGAAGGAGCACCATTTGAGTTTTTCAACGCAAAATTGGCTGCAATTAAGATCGGACACCAAGTCGCGTTTGGAGAGCCCCTGATGTGCCTAAACAGTGGAAACTCCACACAGGTGATACCATTTTGGAAACTAGACCCCCTCAAGGAACTTATTTAGATGTGTGGTGTGCACTTTGAAACCCCACGTGTGTCACAGAAGTTTATAACGTAGAACCGTGAAAATAAAAAATCATATTTTTTTCACAAAAATCATCTTTCCACCATGATTTTTTTTATTTTATCAAAGTTAACAGAAGAAATTGGACCCCAAATGTTGTTGTGCAATTTCTCTTGAGTACACCAGTACCCCATATGTAGGAGTATACTACTTCTGAGGCACAGTGCAAAGTTCAGAAGGGAAGAGGTGCCATATTCGAGTTCAGATTTTACTGGAATGGTTTGAGGGTGCCATGTGACATTGGCAGAGCCCCTGAGGCTCCAGAACAACAGAAATCCCCAATATGTGAATTCAATTTACAAACTACACTCCCCAATTAATTAATCTAAGGGTGCAGTGATCATCTTAACACTAGTGATGAGCGAACGTGCTCGTCACTACTCGTTACTCGCCCAAAAATCACGGTACTCGGTGAGCACCGAGAATTTCTGGGATTACTCGGTGGGAACTCGGGTCTCCACCCAGCTTATTTGGCAGACTTTACATACCCAGTCACGATACAGGGATTGTCTGCCAGACAATGAAATGCCGTAGCCATCTTTGTTGTGGCCATGCAGTAATTGGCTGGCTGCAAAGCATCATCAGGGGTATAAAAGACCGGACGCCGCCCTGCTTGGCGCATTCAGCTCCGGATTGAGATAGTGTAGGGAGAGCTGCTGCCTATATAGGGTCAGAATTGGGGATTTATTAGTTAGTGTGGGGTCTACCATCCAAAACTACTCAAATCCAGCTGAACCAACAGTCCTTCTAAAGACTAACTCTGGAGTATATAGGTTCCAGTGTTAGGTAGGCAGGGTAGTGTGCATTGCTCTATACACATCAGTGCAAGGCCTGCAGGCACTGTATGTGTGTATATAGATTATTGCATACATCAAGAGGGTCCATTCCCTTCCTGTGCTCTAGTGCTGCTGATGCTACCTGTAGAATATATTGGCTGTATATAGCAAGCCCCAGATGTAATTGGAATACAGGCCACACATTTTTTGGTGTGGTATCTCCGTGCTAGCTCATATCTGTGCGTACTCAAAGTTTGGCCAGTTTACGGCGGCTTTCTTTTTCTGTCCTGGCTGTCACTGTACTTACATACAGCAGTATTCAGCGAAAAAACTAAAAAAACAGGCCACACATTTTTCAGTGTTGTATCTCCATGCCAGCTCATATCTGTGTGTGCTCAAAGTTTGGCCAGTTTACGGCGTTTTTCTTTTTTTTTGCCCTGGGTGAAACTGTACTCATATATAGCACTATTTAGCCGAAAAAACTAACAAAAAAAAATTTTGTTGTAGTGGTATCTATGCCAGCTCATATCTGTGTATGCTCAAAGTTTGGCCAGTTTATAGCAGTTTTCTTTTTCGTGTCCTGGGTGAAACTGTACTTATATACAGCACTATTTAGCCAAAACAAAAAAACAAAAAAAAAACATTTGTTGTAGTGGTATCTCTGTGCTAGCTCATATCTGTGTGTGCTCGAAATTTGGCCAGTTTACAATGGTTTTCCTTTTTTGTCCTAGCTGTCACTGTACTTAAATACAGCAGTATTTAGCCAGCCAAAAAAAAATACAGCCCACACATTTGTCGTAGTGGTATCTCCATGGCAGCTCATATTTGTGTGTGCTCAAAGTTTGGCCACTTTAGGGCATTTTTCTTTTTTTGTCCTGGGTGAAACTGTACTTATATACAGCACTATTTATTCATAAAAAAGAAACAAAAAAACACATTTGTTGTAGTGGTATCTCGGTGCCAGCTCATATCTGTGCGTGCTCAAAGTTTGGCCAGTTTACGGCGGTTCTCTTTTTATGTCCTGGCTGTCACTGTACTTAAATACAGCAGTATTTAGCCCCAAAAATACAGCCCACACATTTGTCGTACTGGTATCTCCATGACAGATCATATCTGTGTGTGCTCAAAGTTTGGCCAGTTTTCGACGCTTTTCTTTTTTGTGTCCTGGGTGAAACTGTACTTATATACAGCACTATTTAGCCAAAAAAAAAAAAATTGTCGTAGTGGTATCTTCGCACCTGCTAGAGTTGAGCGAAATGGGTCGAAAAATTTCAAAAGTCGCCGACTTTTAGTAAAGTCGGGTTTCATGAAATGAAACCCGACCCTAGGGTGATGTCGGCAACGAGCTCAGCGACTTTAGCGCCAAAGTCGCGTATCAAAAGTTTGTTTTCCGCCCTTTTTCAGCCAATCAGGATCCACGGACACTGTGGGCAACGTGATGACATAGGCAGGGGTCACCACCATCTTTGAGAAGGGCATGCAAGTGATTGGCTTGCATTAGGGGGTATAAAAGGGCGTGCACGCCGACCGCCATGTTACTCATGCTGATCTCAGAATAGGGAGAGCTGCTGCTGCTGCTGATTCTGTAGGGAGAGCGTTAGGCAGGGAAGAAGACACCAAAAACTGCTTCTGCTGCTAGCGATTTTGCCTGCACAACACACCAGTCACTGTGTGTGCAGTGCAAGTGGAGGCTATATTTTGCTGGATCAGCTGTGTTGGTTGTTAGGCTGCCTTATAAGGCTTCCTGATAGCTGCATTGCTGTTTTCCCACTGCTCTGCAAACTGCTTTTTTAAAAGCAATCCAAATTGTTTTTTTTGTCCTGGTGAGGTACTGAGCATGCATTTTTCCACACCATACAGCGGTGTACGCTCCTCACACAGTACCGTGTAACGGCTGTTATCACGGCCACAGTGAAGCTATCTGTGTGTCACTCTGTAAGAATAAGTCGAGGACATGTTCCGTTCTTACAGACCTACACCTCCTAGTTTTGTCTGCTTTTCAAACAGTTAAGTATATTTGCTGTTTGATCACATTCAAAACTATAGAGAGACAGCGTGTGTCAGTCCGTATACTTAAAAAACACGGAGCTTGACAGTTTTACGGACACCGGACAGCGGTGTACGTGCATGCTCCTCTTCACAGTACCGTGTAACGGCTGTTATCACGGCCAGAGTGAAGCTATCTGTGTGTCACTCTGTAAGGATAAGTCGAGGACATGTTCCGTTCTTACAGACCTACACTCTAGGGAGATTCCTATTCTGCCCAATTCTATATACACCTTGTAGTTTGTCATACACTAGCCAATTTCTGCCTGTGACATAGCGGTGTGATAGTAACTGGGCCTCACACAATCCAACAGTGTCCACAAGTGTGTTCAGAAATTATACATCTCCCCTGTCCTAAAGTGACATTTTTCACACCTACGACATTGAGCCTGTGACATAGCGGTGTGATATTAACATGGCCTCACACAACAGTGTCCACAAGTGTGTTCAGAAATTCTACATCTCCTCTGTCCTATAGTGACATTTTTCACACCTGCGACATTGAGCCTGTGACACAGCGGTGTGATATTAACTGGGCCTCACACAACAGTGTCCACAAGTGTGTTCAGAAATTCTACATCTCCCCTGTCCTATAGTGACATTTTTCACACCTGCGACATTGAGCCTGTGACATAGCGGTGTGATATTAACTGGGCCTCACACAACAGTGTCCACAAGTGTGTTCAGAAATTCTAAATATCCCCTGTCCTATAGTGACATTTTTCACACCTGCGACATTGAGCCTGTGACATAGCGGTGTGATATTAACTGGGCCTCACACAATCCAACAGTGTCCACAAGTGTGTTCAGAAATTCTACATCTCCCCTGTCCTATAGTGACATTTTTCACACCTACGACATTGAGCCTGTGACATAGCGGTGTGATATTAACTGGGCCTCACACAACAGTGTCCACAAGTGTGTTCAGAAATTCTACATCTCCCCTGTGGTATAGTGACATTTTTCACACCTGCGACATTGAGCCTGTGACAAAGCGGTGTGATATTAACTGGGCCTCACACAACAGTGTCCACAAGTGTGTTCAGAAATTCTACATCTCCCTTGTCGTATAGTGACATTTTTCACACCTGCGACATTGAGCCTGTGACATAGCGTTGTGATATTAACTGGGCCTAACACAACAGTGTCCACAAGTGTGTTCAGAAATTCTACATCTCCCCTGTCCTATAGTGACATTTTTCACACCTGCGACATTGAGCCTGTGACATAGCGGTGTGATATTAACTGGGCTTCACACAACAGTGTCCACAAGTGTGTTCAGAAATTCTACATCTCCCTTGTCGTATAGTGACATTTTTCACACCTGCGACATTGAGCCTGTGACATAGCGTTGTGATATTAACTGGGCCTAACACAACAGTGTCCACAAGTGTGTTCAGAAATTCTACATCTCCCCTGTCCTATAGTGACATTTTTCACACCTGCGACATTGAGCCTGTGACATAGCGGTGTGATATTAACTGGGCTTCACACAATCCAACAGTGTCCACAAGTGTGTTCAGAAATTCTACATCTCCCCTGTCCTATAGTGACATTTTTCACACCTACGACATTGAGCCTGTGACATAGCGGTGTGATATTAACTGGGCCTCACACAACAGTGTCCACAAGTGTGTTCAGAAATTCTACATCTCCCCTGTCGTATAGTGACATTTTTCACACCTGCGACATTGAGCCTGTGACATAGCGTTATGATATTAATTGGGCCTCACACAACAGTGTCCACAAGTGTGTTCAGAAATTCTACATCTCCCTTGTCCTATAGTGACATTTTTCACACCTGCGACATTGAGCCTGTGACATAGCGGTGTGATATTAACTGGGCTTCACACAATCCAACAGTGTCCACAAGTGTGTTCAGAAATTCTACATCTCCCCTGTCCTATAGTGACATTTTTCACACCTACGACATTGAGCCTGTGACATAGCGGTGTGATATTAACTGGGCCTCACACAACAGTGTCCACAAGTGTGTTCAGAAATTCTACATCTCCCCTGTCCTATAGTGACATTTTTCACACCTACGACATTGAGCCTGTGACATAGCGGTGTGATATTAACTGGGCCTCACACAACAGTGTCCACAAGTGTGTTCAGAAATTCTACATCTCCCCTGTCGTATAGTGACATTTTTCACACCTGCGACATTGAGCCTGTGACATAGCGGTGTGATATTAACTGGGCCTCACACAATCCAACAGTGTCCACAAGTGTGTTCAGAAATTCGACGTCTCCCCTGTCTTATATACACCTTGTACCTTGTTTTACATTACTGTATAGTTTGTGGGATTTTTGTGTACATTTTTACCAAAAATGAGGAAGGCTGGTGGAAGAGACCATGGAATTGGGCGGGGGTTGCCAGCTGGTAATGATGGTGTTGGTGATGGATCTGATGGTAGTGGCAAAAGCAAAATAGGACGGAATGCAGGAGGTGTTGAGCCTGCGTCATCATCTGGCTCCACAAGGCCTTGAAGGCTTAGTTTTCTAGGAGTTGGCAAACTGCTTTTAAAGCCAGAGCATCAGGAAAAAGTTTTGGCTTACATTGCTGACTCAGCCTCCAGCTCTATCACCTCCTCTTCTGAAGTTGTAAAAAATAAAAGCACTGAGTCGTCATTGGAGGGTCATGTTCATGAACCACACCTTTCCTTGTGTCCTTCACCCCAACCAAGATTGAAGGATGATGCAGGCCATACAACTGATTACTCCATGGAGCTGTTGTCACATACCATGCCTGGGTTATTAAGTGAAATGGTGAATTACCCAGGCCAAGATGAATCTGACATGGAGTGCACTGATGCACAGCCACTGATAGATGATTCTGCTGGTACATTCACTCAGAGCACTACATTGTCCTCACAGTGTAATGAGCCAGATTCTGACCCTGATGAGACTCAGGTGCCCCTTCCCACATACTATACCACCATACACGGTGACACAGAGGAAGGTGCACATGGCATTGAAGAGGAGGTGATGGATGACCCAGTTGTTGACCCAGATTGGCATTCATTGGGGGAAGAGGGTGCTGCTTCCAATAGCTCAGATGAGGAGGAGGAGCATCCACAGCAGACATCGACATCGCAACAGCTGTTATCTGGCAGGCCCGGAGCACTCCAAAGACAGGTTCCAAAAATCAAAAGAGTTGCTGGACAGCTTGTCCAGACGGTCAAAATAGCACAGCGTGCTAGGCCGCAAAATGTCTTCCAAAGTAGGAAGAGTGCAGTGTGGCAATTTTTTGAACAAAATCCTCATGATTAGGCCAAGGTTATCTGTAAGAAGTGCGCAAAGACCTTTAGCCGAGGGAAAAATCTGAAAAATTTGAATACCGGTTGCATGCTTAGACATTTAACCACCATGCACTTGCAAGCGTGGACACAACACCAAACCTCAAGTACCACATGTGCAACTGATCACAAAGAAGGTAGTCAGCAATGCTACATTGTTTCCCCCACTGTAAGCCCACCGGTTATGACAGCAGCAAATGTTGAGGTGTCGTTGCAAGGCCAAAGCAGTCAGGGAATCCCACTGTTATATCAACGAAAGACTGAATCTAGGCCATCAGAAAGAACACCAACTCCATCACCATCATCAACCCTCTCTCAGTCCACCCTGTCCACCACTAGTTCCACCATATGCAGCTCTCAAGTCCAGCTCACCCTCCCAGAGACTATGAGTAGGTCAAGAAAGTACTCAGTCTCTCATCCGCGTACACTGGGTTTGAACGCCCACATTGCCAAACTAATCTCGTTAGAGATGATGCCCTATCGGTTGGTGGAAAGCGCAGCTTTCCGCAAACTCATGGCCTATGCAGTACCACGCTATGACCTACCTAGTCGCCACTTCTTCTCTCGCAAAGCCATCCCAGCCCTCCACCATCATGTGAAAGACTGCATTGTCCATGCACTCAAGCAGTCAGTGAGTGGAAAGGTGCACCTCACAACAGATGCATGGTCCAGTCGGCATGGCCAGGGCCGTTACGTGTCCATCACTGCGCACTGGGTTAATGTGGTGGATGCAGGGTCCACAGGGGACAGCGGTGGTGGGACAGTGCTGCCTAGCCCACGGTATAGGAAACAGTTGGCTGTAGGCGTTCGACCCTCCTCCTCCTCCAGAAGCGAAAGCTCGTGCACAGAGCGCAGTCGTACGAGCACTCCATCTGCAGCTACCACTGTTGCACATGAGGTGTCCCCCTATCGAGCAGCTAGTGGAAAGCGTCAGGAGGCTGTGTTGCAGATGATGTGTTTGGGCGACAGACACACCGCGGAGGTGCTGGCGGAGTACTTTCAGCGACAAACTGAGTCATGGCTGGGCAGTATACATCTTGAGGCAGGCAAGGTAGTTAGTGATAATGGCCGTAATTTTGTGGCAGCCATAGCCCTTTCAAAAAACTCAGCCACATACCTTGCTTGGCTCACAACTTGAACCTGGTGGTGCAGTGCTTCCTCAGCAATTATCCGGAGTTAACAGCCCTGCTCCAGAAGGTGCGAAGACTGTGCGCGCACATCCGCCGGTCGCCTGTACACTCCATTCGCATGCAGAAGCTGCAGCGATTGCTCCACCTTCCCAACCACCGCCTCATTATCGACATTGCAACAAGGTGGAACTCCACCCTGCACATGGTTGAGCGGCTGTGCGAACAGAGGCAGGACATAATGCATTTGTGGGAGGATACACGGCCAGGCACTTTGAGAGCATACATGGAGTTGACAGGTGTGCAGTGGTCGAAGCTGAAAGACCTCTGTAAAGTCCTTCAGTGTTTTGAGGAATGCACACAGCTGGTAAGCGCAGACGACGCCATCCTAAGCATGAGCATCCCACTTATGCATCTGCTCATGCAAACTTTGACGCACCTTAAGGAGCAGGCGTCTGCAGCCAATGTTGACGAGGAGGAGGAAATCCTTGATGACATTCAGCCATTGTCTGCTCAGGGACCTCTCCTGGACGAGGTGGAGGAAGAAGAGGAGGAGGAGGATGATGATGGGGATGATTACTTAGGGGAGGAGGATGCATCTCGTGGGGCAAGTGAAAATGTTGGCGTGGCAAGGTCTGGTACAGGGTTTGTACGTGACTGGAGGGATGTGGATTTGCCAGAAAGTGCTCCTCCACCCAGCACTCGCAGTGCATCATTGACACCGGGAACATTGGCCCACATGTCAGATTATGCCTTGCAGATCCTAAAAAGGGACCCCCGCATTGCCAAAATGATGAACGATGACGACTACTGGTTGGCCAGCATCCTGGATCCACGCTATAAAGGCAAATTACAAAACATCATGCCACACGAGAACCTTGACCTAATATTGGCTAGTAAACAAGCAACTCTGGTAAACCGGTTGGTTGAGGCATTCCCAGCACACAGCAGCGGTGATGGTTCTCACACGAGCCGCACAGGCTGGGGGCAGCTTGGCAGAGGTGTTCGTGGTGCACACAGCAGAAGTGGCGTTGGAGACAGGGGTTTCATGACAATGTTGTGGACTGATTTTTCAAGTACCGCTCACACAACTGGTAATACTGCATCGATGGAAAGTGACAGGAGACAGCAGTTGTCAACTATGGTTACAAACTACTTTTCCTCCCATATCGATGTTCTCCCGCACAGGTCATTCCCCTTTGACTATTGGGCCGCTAAACTGGACACCTGGCCTGAATTGGCACAATATGCCTTACAGGAGCTCGCTTGCCCAGCTACAAGTGTGCTATCGGAAAGAGTCTTCAGTGCAGCTGGATCAATCCTGACAGAAAAAAGGACCCGTCTGTCAACCCAAAATGTGGATGATCTAACCTTCATTAAAATGAACCATTCATGGGTTTCCAAGGATTTTGTCCCACCTTCCCCTGATGACACATAGGGTGACAGAAAAATGGCTTGCTTTGGTCCTCCTCTTCCTGGGACTTGAACAATTTCGCCTTTTGCATCAGCTGAATGTCCAACATCAACATATGCCACTTTCTAAATCTCCCTAACTGTGCTGCCTCCCTCCCCATGGCCGGGGTCACCACCAAGCGCAAGAAACCGTGCGAGTGCCGTTGCCCTGGGCAGGTAGGTAGGCCGACTCTTGGGCGCGGGCACTGGCACAGGGTCCCTCATAGTGCAATCAAGTGTCTCTGACGGTGGTGGTGCACACCCACCGTCAGACACACCGCCATACTATGAGGGGCCCAGTGCCAGTACCGACGCCCACGAGTGGGCCCCCCGTGCTTGGGCAGGGCCCCAGCATTTGCAATCTTTACCTCTCCCTGCTCCTTCGCTGTGTAGTCTGGGCCGTCAAATCCATACTGGGCCTGACACCGTCTGAGCCTGCCTCCTGATCTATAGACATATATTTTGAATGTGTACACTATGCTATCCATACATGTTATCTGGGGATACGGTACCTTTTCTCACCTTTGTGCAATCACGTGTAATCCATACTGGGCCTGACACCGTTTGAGCCTGCCTCCTGATCTATAGACATATATTTTGAATGTGTACACTATGCTATCCATACATGTTATCCGGGGATACGGTACCCTTTCTCACCTTTGTGCAATCATGTGTAATCCATACTGGGCCTGAGAACGGCTGGCGAGCTGTTAAGCAAGCTACAGCACCTGTGGTTTGCACACGTAAGTTTTTCATTTTTTCAGGAATGACGGTTAGGCCTAATTCCGGAACTGCGGTTGACCTGCACTTACTGGGAAATCATCGTTTGCGGGTAATAATTGTAATTCCAGATCCCCATCACTAACGTTGTTCAGCGGGTTATCTGCACCTGTAAGTGACAAACGCTGGCCTTTTCAGTGTAGCGCACATGCAGCCACGGACATGTAAGGGCAGGACACACCAGTTATTGGCCAATCTCACGTGCCAGAGCCTCGCGTGTCCCTCTAGTAAGCCGGACTCGGACCGCGGGGCATGACGGAGTCTCGTTCGTTAACGGAATTAAGCTTGCAATGTGTGCATCTTTTTTGTGGCTGGATGGTTGAGGTTGCTCATGTTGAGTCAAATTACGCCATAGGCTCCACTCCTGGTGGTGCCCTTCTGGACATTCCTTTAAGGTTCAGCTTTGCAACCATACTGCCCACGTAAAACAAACACTTTGCCTTCATGAATGCTGTTTGGAGGGTCGTGACTCGTGGGAATAACGCCGCCCAATAAGTTAACCTGCTAGAGAGATCCTTCGTTGCTCCCAAGCATGACATCACACTCCCTAGGAGGAAGGTAATGCTACTGTGGGGACCGTACTCCTGGGGGCGACACAAGTGCACTGATGCCCAGCCACTGCTCGATGAATCTGCTGGTACATTGACCCAGACCACTACATTCCCCTGGCATGCTACACGGCCTGAATCTGACCCTGATGAAACTCAGGTTACCCTTCCCATATACAGTTCCATCTTACACGGTGACAAAGAGGAAGCTGCAGATGAAAGTGCAGGTTCGGCCCACCCGCCGTCAGACACACCACCGTAATATCAGGGGCCCTGTGCCAGTGCCGTCGCCAACGAGTGGGCCCCCCCTGCTTGACAAGCATCACAGCACTTGCAAGGTTGAAATACTGTGCAGTGAGATGGAAGATGGGGACGACGAGGAGTCCAGACTAGTACAGGGATTCCCTAGCGAGGAGACTTATTTCATTGTTTTCAATGTTGCGACAGCAATTTTTGGGGAGCACTATACTCTGGAGAATGAAAGATGGGGCCCACCATACACTGGAACATTCCAAAGGTGGACATCAGACACTGGAGCAGCATTTACAGGGCCCATTATGCACTAGAGCATTAGAAATGTGGCCCATTATGTTTGGAGCATTATTTGGGCCCATAAGACAGTGGAGCTTCATCCATGGGGACCAACATATACTGTAGCATTATGTGGAGCTCATCATATACTGTTTCAAACATTATATGGGACCAATGATTCTGTATGGAGAAATAGATGGGCCTCGTCATGAGATGTAAAAAGTGAAGTATTTTTCATTGTACTATACCGCTATTTCTCTGCCGTATCGGAGCATCATGAGTTGTGGTATGTGTTAAAGGGGCGCTCTTTTGCCCAGGGCACATGAAAACCTGGAGCCAGCCCTACCCCCCCACAACTTTAGCCAAATAACCCCCATTTTTCAGTGCGTAACTAGTATTATGAAGTTAATTAAGGTTGACAAGCTTAAGTAAGAAGAATTGATGCTTTTGGCATTCAAATGGGCACTGTAGGTGTGTTTCCTGTCCTCCTCTCACTGCCGACTTTAATTCCCCATTGACTTACATTGGGTTTCGTGTTTCCGTCGGACCCCCGATTTTTCCCTATAGTCGGCCGATTTTCCTCGACCTGACTTTTGGAAAAGTCGGGTTTCATGAAACGAAACTCGACCCTAAAAAAGCAAAAATCGCTCAGCTCTAGTGCCTGCTTGTATCTGTGCATGCTCAATGTTTAGCCAGTTTAGGCCGGTTTTCCTTTTTTGTCCATTACTGATATACAGCACAAGTTAGCCCCCCCAAAATAACAGGGCACACATTTTTTTAGTGGTATTGCCGTGCCAGCTCATATCTCTGCGTGCCGTGGGCAAGCTAAAATTGGCCCACTGAAAACACCCACATCTTCTTGCTGGACCTTAGTGTCTGAAGTCCTAGGGGACCACGGCAAGACAGCACTATTGAAGCCTGAGCAGTGTGAAAAGGTTGTTGGTTGGATGGCGGATAATACATCCAGTTACTTATCTACCACCACCTGTTCCACTAGAATCGGGGCAAGATGATATTCCTTGCAGCGATGAACAAATATTTGAGCAGCCACAGTCACAAGAGGTGGACGATGATGAGATACAATTGTCGGAAAGTAAGGAGGAGGACCAGGGTGGGGAAGTGGAACATAAGATGGTGGACGATGTAGTAACAGACCCAACCTGGCAGGAGGACATGCAGAGCGAGGACAGCAGCCACAGAGGGAGGTAGGCATTGCACCCCTTCAGGCAGAAGAAGCAGTGTGGTGGCTGCAGACAGAAGGCGTGCAACCTTTCCCTGTAACACCAACCTGATGGAAGTTGCCTGTCCAACTGTTAGGTCTTCCCGAGTCTGATTATTTTTTAAAGACTCTGCCGATAACCCCTAACAGGCCATTTGCAACACCTGTCATGCCAGCATCAGCGGGGGTAGCAAAACTACAAGCCTTACCAGCACCAGCATGATCAGGCACATGGCAGCAAAGCACCCGACTTTATGGGCCCAACCCCAGGCTCCAGGAACAGTGCCTGCGGGTGACACCACTGCTTCTTCCACTGTTGTGCGTGAAAGCCAATCTCCTGTCCACGTTGCATGCGAAGATGCCTCCTGCCCTGCACCTGCCGTTGCTCACAGTCAAATAGCACCATCATCAAGCACATCCATGTTCTTTTCCCAGCACAGCCTTCAGTTGTCCATACCCCAGTCATTGGAACATAAGCGGAAATACGCAACCAATGCCCCACAGGCCACCGTACTGAATTCTCATATTTCTTGTCTGCTTGCGGTCGAAATTTTGTCTTTTAGGCTCATGGAGATGGAAGCTTTCCGCAACCTGATGGCGGCGGTCATCCCAAGGCACTCTGTCCCCAGCCTCCAATATTTTCCCTGCTGTGCCGTCCCGGCATTACACAAGCACGTGTCCCACAACATTACCCGTGCCCTCAACAATGCAGTTACTGGGAAAGTACACCTAACTACGGACACATGGACAAGTGCTTGTGGCCAGGGATCGTACATCTCGCTGACGGCACACTGGGTTAACATAGTAGAAGCCGGGACCCGGTCAGACCTTGGGATGGAACATGTCCTCCCGATGCCAAGGATTGCAGGCCCTACATCAATCAGGGTTGCCCCCTCAGTCTACAGTTCCTGGACTTCCACCTCCTCTTCAGCCTCCATGTCAGAAATGAGCACATCATTCACAAGCTGGAAGCACTGGAGCACTGCCAAAGCAAAGTGGCAACTAGCTGTGCTGAAGCTAATTTGCTTAGGTGACAAACCACACAATGCTGAAGAGTTGTTGACAGCTCTGAAAGAGCCGGCAGATGTGTGGCTGACACCCTTAAATCTACAGCCAGGCATGGTTGTGTGTGACAATGGCAGGAAACTGGTGGCGACTTTGAGGCGAGGCGAACTGACACACGTACCATGCCTGGCCCATGTGCTGATCCTCATTGTTCAATGTTTTCTAAAAAGCTATCCAGAGCTGCCAGATCTGCTGGTTAAAGTATGCCGCCTGTGTGCACATTTTGGAATGTCAGCTACAGCTTCAGCCGCCCTTGCCATGCTTCATCATCGATTGCAGATTCCGGCTCACTGACTGGTATGTGATGTCCCCACGTGTTGGAACTCTACACTGCATATGTTAGAAAGGATTTGTGAGCAGTAGCGGGCAGTTGTTGAACTCCAGCATCAACAAGGCCATCGTTTTTCAGGTTTGACTCCACACATAAGACCTCAGGAGTGGACATGGATATCAGACATATGTAGCACCCTCCAAAACTTTGAGGAGTCCACCAAGATGTGACCGGCGATGACGCCATAATTACCATCACCATCCTGCTCATGTGCATTCTGAAAAGCTCTCTGCTCACAATGAAAGAGGAGGCATTGCAGGCGGAGCATGAGAACATGGATCAAGGAACCATACAGGGTGATTACACACAGCCCAGTGTCGTGTCATGCCAACGTCTATTGTTTGACAATGAGGAAGAGGAGGAGAAGGAAGAACAGGAGCTACTTTCATGCGCTATAGACGGGACTACAACCACAACTGTCATACTGTCTGCTCAGCGTGGATGGCCTGAGGACAGGGAAGAAGAGGAGGAGAAGGACACCTTGGTCAGTCATCCTGTTGGTGAGGATACGGAAGTCTTGCCTGTTACCAGTCTGGCACGCATGGCTGACTTTATGTTACACTGCCTTTCCTGTGACCCTCGTGTTGTCAAAATATTGGGTACCAGTTATTACTGGCTAGTGACACTTTTAGACCCATGGTACAAGGAGAACTTTATATCTCTTGTTCCAGAGGCAGACAGGTGTACCAAAATGGTGCAGTACCATAGGGCCATTGTTGCAGAATTATTACAAAAAATTCCCATCTCAAAATGCTGGGAATAACAGTTCATTGACCTACCAAGCAGGACAGGCAAGACAGACACAAGTCCACTCCAGCAGAGGCAGGGGAACACTGGCAAAGTTCTGGTACAGTTTTCTAAGACCCTCCCATTGCCCATGCACTGAGGCGCAGGGTAAGCGCCCAAGGAATGCAATCTTCTCTTAGATGCTGAGGGAGTACCTTGCTGACCGTACCAAGGTCCTCCGTGATTCCTCTGTGCCTTTTAATTATTGGGTATCCAAGCTGGACACGTGGCATGAACTGGCTCTCTACACCTTGGAGGTCCTGGACTGCCCTGCCGCTAGCGTTTTGTCCGAGCGGGTTTTTCGTGCTGCTGGTAGCTTTATCACAGATAAGCACATTTGCCTTTCTACAGAAAATAAAGACAGGCTGACTCTTATAAAAATGAACAAGAGATTGATTGGGCCTGACTTCTTGACACCACCAAATGATGAAAGCAAAACATAAACTCCAATGTAGTATTTTTTTGGGAGGTGTATTCCCATGCACCTCTTCAGAAGCAAACATGGATATATGCTCCCTGATTTTGGCTATTTGGTGTCCTCCTTCTTCTGCTCATCCTCACCATCCACCACCACTTGAACACTGGGGTGAACGTATTCAGTCATGCTCTGGCCGCTCTATGTTTTGGAAAGGGTGTTATGATGCCCGTCACCAAAATAGAAAAAATATGTACACCTCCAAGGGGAAATGTTTGCCAACTCATACACTAAGTGTATGGGCATTCCAAGTCTAGGAGACCCGCTCCTCGAAATTGGACCTATTTTTTAATCAGGCCTGTTTCCACGTCTCATCATTCACCGCTACTAGGTCAAAAGGGTTTACGTGTTCCATGCAGCTACAGCCAGTGTCGCATTATTAACAAGGGTGGGTGGTTATGCTGTGCATAAAAGACTAGTTCTGAAAAAGGTTGAGGTGTACCCTAGAGGGGAAATGTGTGCCTGCCCATACACTAAGTGTATGGGCATTCTAAGTCTAGGAGACCCGCTCCTACAAATTGGGCATAGTTTTTAATCAGGCCTTCCTCCACGTCTCATCATCCGCTGCCACTAGATCTCCAGTGTTAACGTGTTCCGGCTGCTACAGCCATTGTCAAAATCCTAACAAGGGTGGGTGTTTTTGCTGGGCGTTAAATACTTATTATGGAAAAGTTTGAGGTGTACCCCACAGGGGAAAATGTTTGCCAGCCAACACACTTAGTGTATGGGCATTACTAGTCTAGGAGACCCGCTCCTTTTTACTGGGACATTTTTTGTTTAGAGGCCCTCCTCTATGTTTCTTCCAAGGGGGCATTGGGGTTATTGGGGTGCATATGATTGGTAGCAGGGCAGGCCTTGCAGTCAATGCATAAGAAAACAGAATGGGAGTACAAAATGAATAATGTGAAGTGGATTTTCCTGGGCCCATCCAGTACCTGGGTTCTAAGGCATATTGGGGTGCACATGACTTGGTAGCAGGGCAGGCCCTGCATTCAATGCAACATTTTTTATGGAAGCCCTCCTGGACATCTCGTGAAAGGGACATTGGGGTGCATCGTAATTCCTGGCAGCCCATCCACTCACTGCATAGGCTATAACAGTTTAGGAGACCCACTGTTTAATAATGACCCACCCTTTATGGCTAGTTTCACACTAGCGTATGGCAAAGCTGCGGAGGGATGCGGATTTCATTAAGCTCTGCCCACTGTCTCACCTCCTCCGTTCAGCTCCGCCTATATCAGCATGCGGCCTGCATACCATATCTTTAGCATTGGCTACGCAGGCCATTCCGATGTATGTGGATGCCTCCGCATGCGTCATTTTAACAGTGTGGCAACCACAACAAAATGCAACACGTTGCGTTCGGCACAGGTCACCGCACTGTCAAAACGACACATGCAGAGGTATCTGCATACATCGGCATGGCCTGCATACCCAATGCTAAAGATAAGATACGCAGGCCGCATGCCGACATAGGCGGAGCTGAATGGAGGACGAGCGGCAGTGGGCAGAGCTTCACGAAGAAAATCCGCATCCCTCCGCAGCTCTGCCATACGCTAGTGTGAAATTAGCCGAAGCAGATTAATGCTGCCTGATGCCCCTATAAAAATAGTCTCTGTGACTTTAAGAGTCCCTCCTTCATAAATGAAACAAGATATGTCTGCTTATGTGTCACACACCACATAGCCAGCTAAGGTTGTTAAACGTTGCAATGACATTTCCCAGTGAATGCATTTGTTTTGCATTGTTCATTCACATCTGCCTAGTAGTTAAAAATACAATTGCCTTTCCTTGGAAAAGTCAAACTCTTCCGAACAAGGACGACATTATCCGGAAAATAGCTCTCTATGTCTTAAGAGCATTGCCATATTATTGTAGATCTCATTATCTGACTGTTTTCTAAAATGGTAATATTTAATAAAGCATAAGTTCTCTGTGTGTTTTTCCCCCTCCTCACTTATACTTTTCTCATCCCCCTCCCCTTTTCCTGTCCCCCTCCTTCCCCCTATCCAGCTGTGAAACACTTTTGTCATTACTGTATGGTTTTAAAATTTGTCAATAAAAATATTGGAAAATAATGCATTTGTTTTGGTCTGGGGTTGTTAAAGTTGAAAAATGCTTCAAAAACGCTGCGTCTGAGCATAGCCCAAGTAGTGAAGTAACATTTTGGCCTGGGGTTATTTATTTTGCCTTATATACAAGTCATTAACATAGAAAAAATAATAATAATTTTATTTCTATAGCGCCAACATATTCTGCAGCACTTTACATTATAGAGGGGACTTGTACAGACAATAGACATTACAGCATAACAATAAACATAGATCAAAGTAGATACCAAGAGGAACAAGGGTCCTGCTCACAAGCTTACAATCTATGAGGAAAAAAGGCAGGCACAAAACGTAGATGGTAACAATTGCTTTCATTGTTCTGACCAGCCATAGTGTTCGAATCGGGTGTTCATGTAATTCTGCATGGATGTACAGTACCTTAACATATTTCCCAGCAAAATCAGTTTTGGTTTAGTTTTGGTATGTTTTTTGGTGCACCAGTAAAAATGGCATGAAACTCTGACAACATTGTGTAAAGCTGTGAACTAGGAGTCAGGAATTCTTCCACGGGCGATCTCCATGATGTCCCTGTGTCATTTGAGCAGTGTTTCCATCATTTTCAGACGTTTTTAGACCTTAAAAGGACCCCCGGGGGGATCGCGGCAAAAATGCTTGGGTCTCCCATAGACTTACATTGTGCTCATTGTTCTGTCTGAGTACTCAAGTATTCCAATTTGCTCGACCCGAGCAACAAGCACATGAGCATTTAAGTGCTCGCCCATCACTACTTAACACCACATGTGCCTCACAGAATTTTATACCACTGAGCGGTGAAGAAAGAATAAGTTAAATTTTTACCACTAAAATGTTGTTTTGCTCCCAAGTTTTTAAATTTTCTAAGGGCTAATGGGACATTTTTTTTTACAAAAAACTGAGGTCCATTTTTTCCTGAATGTGCCAATAACCTACATGTAATCAGGAAATATTTTTCAGGCACAGTGCAAAGCTCATAAGGCAAGGAGAGCTAGATTATTTTGTTATGGTTTGCAGGTGCCATGATCCACTGGGACTGCCCATGAGGTGCCAGAACAGCAGAACCTCCCCATAAGTGATCCCATTTTACTAACTTCACCTCTCAATGAATTCATCTAGGGGTGCAGTGATCATATTGACACCATGAGTATGTCACAGAATTTTATACCATTGGGCAGTGACGACAAAATAACTACATTTTTACCATCAAAATTTTGTCCTAGTGATTGATCGCGATGACGTAATATTCCATCCATTGTCAAATTGGGCCAGGTCACATGGATGGAATATTACGTCTGATGTCAGAAAGGGGTTAAGATGCAGTTGTGGTGGGGACAAATAATGAAATACCTCTCACAGAGTGCCCATTTCTATGCAAGAATATGCCTGGAATTCAGAATATCGTAATTTTAACTAAAGTTAAAGTCTTTATGTCAGTTTTCTATATTCAAATTAGCTTTTTACCTTGAGTCATCTTGTACAATTCACTACTCTGTCACATTTGTCTTTGAGATCTGTCAGTGAAGATTTTAATTTTAACAAAATGAATGACAAGGTAGGGAGAATATAACAATTTAATTCAGCTAAAAGTCTTACAGAATTTGGCTTGAAATAATTCAATATATAATTGCACAGAAAGAACAAAACCTAATAATATACGATCCTCAACAGTCAGCAACTAATGTATTTATTGAGGAACAATATTAATTGTTTCGATAAACAATTGTACTTGTTATACACTATTAAAAATGGCAAGGTATAAAGACAGGTAATTGAGATGTGAAGGGAAACGTGATATATTATTTGGAAAAATATGTGTGTGATGTACTCAGTGCATGTTTAATGTGTAGTTTGTGTTTTTTTATTAGCACTATAAAGTGATTATGCCATTTTTTGCTTGCAAGGAATTTAAATGTCTCAAACTTTTGAATAAAGATTAAAGGACTTGAATAATGCATAGTTATAAATTTTGACCATAAGTCGCATATATTGATTTCGAGTACTAAAATAAATATAGTTATGCACTGTTATTTTATAGGAAATAGACAGATCACTTAAAGGACACCAACTACAGATATGGCAGCAAATCTGTGTTACAGAGTCACTGGTGAATTGATGGAAGGGAGATACGTGTCACTGAGCATGATGGCGTCAGTGATCTAAAACCCGAATAGTTTCCTCCACCACACTGCGTGTTGGGTTGGTTTACTGCAAGCCATATTATGGGCTGGTTTTAGTGAACATTCATAGAGCAGGAGGGGGAATGTCCCCATATCTCCCATGTAGTGTCCTTATAGGACCTGTGTGATGTCAGGATCATGTGATCAGTCACATGATGGAGAGTCACATGGTCTGGGCTTAAATAGCTGAGCTCCAAGGTTAGTCTGGGCTGTTGAGGGCCTGGGGAGGAAGACTCGAGGAGAGTGCTTGTGTACAAAATGTTTGTGTAAAGACATTGTTAACCATGAGTGTGCTGACCCCCACTAGTGCAAGCACTCCACCGTTATTTTTGTTTTGCTATTTTGCTCAAAGGGCCATATTCATTTTTGTGCTTGAGACCTTGGTTTATGCTGTAATAATAAACCAAGTGTATCCTTAAAGGCGCAGTGTTCCATTGACTACCTCTATGTGCAGCCGAGAGAGCCAATCTACCACACCTTAAACAACTAGGCATTTTGTGGACCGTAGAAGCAGTATTTATTTACAACCCAACAGGTATAATTAGGCTCGGACTGGCCCACAAGAGGAACTGATTAATCCACTGGTGAGCCCCTCTGTAGCAGTGAGCATCCCATCACCCTATATGAGCAGTAGTTGGCACAATAGAATTGAATCTACAGTATATGTACAGACAAAAGTCCATCTTGTTATTCATTTAATAGTAAACAATTAATTTTTATATAGAATCATAGGTACCTTTTTTGAATGAGGGTCATGTAATATTTGCATTTAACTCACAAGTGGGTCCCATAGTCAATTGACTTGACTAGACTTGTAGGAGAGTATACATTAATAAGAGAGATAGTTGCAAATGTGAGTATTGTTCAGCTAGTATTCTGGTCATGTAAAGTATTCTAGTCTGCAAATGTCTCGTAAATTAGATCAATTGCTGTGATTTTGGGACAGGAATATTGTCCCATCCTCGTCTGATGTAGGATTCTAGCTGCTCAGTTTGTACGGGTCTTAATTGCTTTGCAAATGTTTTCTAGTGGTGAAAGATTTGGACTACAGGCAAGCCAGTTCACCCAAACTCTTTTTCTACAAAGACATATTGTTGTGATGGATGCAGTACAGGTTCTTCTCACAAAATTAGAATTTCATCAAAAAGTTAATTTACTTCAGTTATTCAATAAAAAAAGTGAAACTCATATTATATAGAGTCATTACAGAGTGATCTATTTCAAGTGTTTATTTATGTTAATGTTGATGATTTTGTGCTTTAGCATTATCATTATCTGAAATATGCAAACCATTCCCTGAAATCATCATCTAGATGGGCCCATGTGTTGTTCCTAAACCTCTATATAATGCTTATCATTGATAGAGCTTTTTAATCAATCAATCAATCAATCAAATTTATTATCGCCAAGTACATATTACATATATACAAGGAATTCTTTGTGGCAAAGAGGCAACATAATATATAACAACAGATACAACAAGTAACATCTAACAAGACAGATACAGTATATAGTCTACACATGACGATTTAATTGTTGAACAGAGAGTGGATAGAAGCTGTTCATATGGCGGTTGGTGCTGCATTTGGGGACTCTGAAGCGACGTCTTGAAGGTCGTAGTTGGAATGAGGAGTGTCCCGGGTGAGAGGGATCGGATCAAATTTTCAATGCGTGGGATTGAATACTCTTATCATAAAGATCCTGGATTTTAGGCAGGGGGGAACCTATAATTCTCTCTGCTGTTCTGAAAGTCCTTTGTAAGCGGAGTTTGTCATGCGCAGTGGCTCCCCCATACCAGACTATCAGAGAGGAACAAATCACAGATCTGATGACAGCATTAAAGAATAAGATCAGCAGATTCTTAGACAAACCATATCTTTTCAGCTGACGCAGGAAGAACATCCTCTGTTGTGCTTTTCTTATAACAGCATCCACGTTTTTCCCCCATTTAAGATCATGAGAGATGATAACACCAAGGAATTTGGTCTCTGTGACCCTAAGAACCACTTCGTCATGGATGTAGATTGGAAGTATCTCATGTTGATCTTTCCTAAAATCCACAACCATCTCAGCAGTTTTTTTAGTGTTGAGTACAAGATTATTGGCTTTACACCAGTCACATATTCTTTTCACCTCACTCCGATACAAGTCTTCAGCATTTCCCCTGATGAGACCAATCAGTGTCATATCATCGGCAAATGTCAAGATTTTTACTGAGTCTGCTGAAGAGATGCAATCATTCGTATAGAGAGAAAACAGTAACGGGGACAAAACACACCCCTGAGGTGCCCCGATGTTTGTGACCAAGGTGTCCGAAGTGAATGGTCCAACTTTTACACTCTGTATCCTGGCTGTCAGGAAGTTAAAAATCCACAAGCATAAGTTGAGAGGGACTCCAAGAGCTACCATTTTCTTATGAAGTAAATTTGGATCAATGGTATTGAACGCTGAGCTAAAGTCCATGAAAAGAATCCGGACATATGAGTGCAGTTCATCTGTATGATCCAAAATGTACTTCAGTGCCAGATTGACAGTGTCGTTTACCGAACGATTCTCCTTATAGGCAAACTGAAGCGGGTCCCATAGCTTCTGCGTGAATTTTATCAGGTGGGACATCATAATTCTTTCGAAGACTTTCATAGCTACAGATGTGAGTGCTACTGGTCTATAGTCGTTCAACTCAGAGGATCCCACTTTCTTGGGGACAGGGATATTTGTGGAACTTTTCCAACACTGAGGTACAACGCACTCTTTCAGTGACACATTGTATATATTTGTCAGTATAGGGGCAAGCTGGGTAGCACATACTTTCAGACATATTGGTGATACACCATCAGGGCCAGGTGCCTTTTTGACCTTAAGTCCCTTCAGGATGCGTATCACCTCTGCCTCGGAGATCACTACTTGGGTGTTGCACAATGAATGATCTTTATATGAACAGACTGAGGAGCTTAGAGATGAATAGCCACTGTGTGTAGAGCTTGCCTCAAATCTGCAGTAGAATTCATTTAACTCTGCTGCCAGACTTCTGCTGGGGTTCACTATAGTGGGGTGGCTTTTATAATTGGTGACCTCTCTTAATCCTCTCCATGCAGATCTAGTATCTTTTGATGAGAACCTTTCCTTCAGAATCTTTGCATACTCGTGTTTGGCTAACTTGATCTCTTTAGATAGCGAGTTCCTAAGTTTCTTGAATTCAGTAATATCGCCTGCTTTATAAGCCTCCTCTTTTCTCTTATGGATCAACCTGACTTTATTTGTAAACCACGGCTTGTTGTTTCCCCGAAAGTGGACAGATTTGGATGGAATAAACGTGTCTTCACAAAAACGGATATATGAGGACACTGCATCAACCCATTCATCCAGACCCGAGCATGTTTCCTGGAATATCTCCCAGTCCGTGCATTCAAAGCATGCTTGTAGTTGCAATTTTGCCTCCTCAGACCATGTCTTCTTTGTATAAACTGTAGGTTTGGATGTTTTCAACCGTTGCCTGTAGGCTGGAATTAAATGAATTAGACAATGATCTGAAAAGCCCACTGCTGCTCTCCTCACTGCCCTGTAGGCCCCTTTTATGACTGTATAGCAGTGATCAAGCGTATTGTTCTCTCTCGTGAAGCACTTTATATGTTGAGTAAATTTGGGGAGATCCAGGTTGAGTTTTCCTTTGTTAACCCCTTCTCACCCGAGCCTGTTTTTGCCTTTGTGACAGGGCCAATTTTTTCAATTCTGACCAGTGTCACTTTATGAGGTCATAACTCTAGAACGCTTCAACGGATCCTACTGATTCTGACATAGTTTTCTCATGACATATTGTACTTCATGATGGTGGTAAAAATTTTTAGATATGATCTGCACTTATTTGTTAAAAAAATCAAAATTTGGCAAAAATTTAGAAAATTTTGCAATTTTCAAACTTTTAATTTTTATGCCCTTAAATCAGAGAGTGATATCGCACAAAATAGTTAATAACTAACATTTCCCACATGTCTACTTTACATCTGCACAATTTTGGAAACATAATTTTTTTTTTTTAGGAAGTTATAAGGGTTAAAAGTTGACCAGCGATTTCTCATTTTTACAACAAAATTTGCAACACCATTTTTTTTAGGGACCACCTCACATTTGAAGTGAGTTTGGGGGGTCAATATGACAGAAAATACCCAAAATTGACACCATTCTAAAAACTGCACCTCTCAATGTACTCAAAACCACATTCAAGAAGTTTATTAACCCTTCAGGTGCTTCACATGAATGAATGGAATATGGAAGGAAAAAATAAACATTTAACTTTTTTTCACAAACATTTTACTTCAAAACCATTTTTTTTTATTTTTACAAGTGTAAAAAGAGAAAATGAACCACTAAATTTTTTGTGCAATTTCTCCCGAACACGCCAATACCCCGTATGTGGGGCTAAACCACTGTTTGAGCACACGGCAGAGCTCAGAACGGAAGGAGTGCCGTTTGACTTTTTCATTGCAGAATTGGCTGGAATTGAGATCGGATGCCATGTCGCATTTGGAGAGCCCCTGATGTACCTAAACAGTGGAAACCCCCCACAAGTGACCCCATTTTGGAAATTAGACCCCCCCAGGGACTTATCTAGATGTGTGGTGAGCACTTTGAACCCCCAAGTGTTTCACTAAAGTTTATAATGTAGAGCCGTGAAAATAAAAAAAAATCATTTTTTTTCCACAAAAATGATCTTTTAGCCCCCAATTTTTATTTTCACAAGGGTAACAGGAGAAATTGGACCCTAAGAGTTGTTGTCCAATTTGTCCTGAGTATGCTGGTATGCCATATGTTGGAGAAAACTACTGTTTGGGCACACGGTGGGGCTCGGAAGGGAAGTAGTGACGTTCTGAAATGCAGACTTTGATGGAATGGTCTGTGGGTGTCATGTCGCGTTTGCAGAGCCCCTGATGTACCTAAACAGTGGAAACCCCACACAAGTGACCCCATTTTGGAAACTAGACCCCCCAAGGAACTTATCTAGATGTGTGGTGAGCACTTTGAACCCCCAAGTGTTTCAGTAAAGTTTATAATGTAGAGGCGTGAAAATAAAAAAATCATTTTTTTTTCCACAAAAATGATCTTTTAGCCCCCAATTTTTATTTTCACAAGGGTAACAGGAGAAATTGGACCCTAAGAGTTGTTGTCCAATTTGTCCTGAGTACGCTGGTATGCCATATGTTGGAGAAAACTACTGTTTGGGCACACGGTGGGGCTCGGAAGGGAAGTAGTGACGTTCTGAAATGCAGACTTTGATGGAATGGTCTGTGGGTGTCATGTCGCGTTTGCAGAGCCCCTGATGTACCTAAACCGTGGAAACCCCACACAAGTGACCCCATTTTGGAAACTAGACCCCCCCAAGGAACTTATCTAGATGTGTGGTGAGCACTTTGAACCCCCAAGTGTTTCAGTAAAGTTTATAATGTAGAGGCGTGAAAATAAAAAAATCATTTTTTTTTCCACAAAAATGATCTTTTAGCCCCCAATTTTTATTTTCACAAGGGTAACAGGAGAAATTGGACCCTAAGAGTTGTTGTCCAATTTGTCCTGAGTACGCTGGTATGCCATATTTTGGAGAAAACTACTGTTTGGGCACACGGTGGGGCTCGGAAGGGAAGTAGTGACGTTCTGAAATGCAGACTTTGATGGAATGGTCTGTGGGTGTCATGTCGCGTTTGCAGAGCCCCTGATGTACCTAAACAGTGGAAACCCTCCACAAGTGACCCCATTTTGGAAACTAGACCCCCCAAGGAACTTATATAGATGTGTGGTGAGCACTTTGAACCCCCAAGTGTTTCACTAAAGTTTATAATGTAGAGGCGTGAAAATAAAAAAATCTTTTTTTTTCCACAAAAATGATCTTTTAGCCCCCAATTTTTATTTTCACAAGGGTAACGGGAGAAATTGGACCCTAAGAGTTGTTGTCCAATTTGTCCTGAGTACGCTGGTATGCCATATGTTGGAGAAAACTACTGTTTGGGCACACGGTGGGGCTCGGAAGGGAAGTAGTGACGTTCTGAAATGCAGACTTTGATGGAATGGTCTGTGGGTGTCATGTGGCGTTTGCAGAGCCCCTGATGTACCTAAACAGTGGAAACCCCCCACAAGTGACCCCATTTTGGAAACTAGACCCCCCAAGGAACTTATATAGATGTGTGGTGAGCACTTTGAACCCCCAAGTGTTTCAGTAAAGTTTATAATGTAGAGGCGTGAAAATAAAAAAATCATTTTTTTTCCACAAAAATGATCTTTTAGCCCCCAATTTTTATTTTCACAAGGGTAACAGGAGAAATTGGACCCTAAGAGTTGTTGTCCAATTTGTCCTGAGTCGTGAGTACGCTGGTACCCCATATGTGGGAGAAAACTACTGTTTGGGCACACGGTGGGGCTCGGAAGGGAAGTAGTGACGTTCTGAAATGCAGACTTTGATGGAATGGTCTGCGGGCGTCATATTGCATTTACACAGCCCCTGATGTACCTAAACAGTGGAAACCCCCAATTCTAATTCCAACCCTAACCCCAACACACCCCTAACCCTAATCTCAGCCCTAACCATAACCCTAACCACAAACCTAGCACCAACACACCCATAACTTTAATCCCAGCCCTAGCCCTAGCCCTAACCCTAGCCCTAGCCCTAACCCTAGCCCTAGCCCTAACCCTAGCCCTAACCCTAACCCTAACCCTAACCCTAGCCCTAGCCCTAGCCCTAACCCTAACCCTAACCCTAGCCCTAGCCCTAGCCCTAACCCTAGCCCCTGCATTTTTTTTTTTTCCTTTTTTTTTATTTTTGTCACAAGATCGCTGCACTGCGATCTGACTCATAGTAACGCCACTTCACCTCTGATCATCTGTCAGTGTGAGATCAGAGGAGAAGCAGCGTTACTATGTGACAAGATCGCTGCCTGGCACATAATAACGCGACTTCTCCTCTGATCTCACAATGACAGATGATCAGAGGTGAAGCAGCGTTACTGTGTGACAAGATCGCTGCCTGGCACAGCTGTGCCAGGCAGCGATCAGCTGTGCCAGGCAGCGATCTAGTCACACAATAACGCTGCTTCACCTCTGATCAGCTGTCAGTGTCAGATCAGAGGGAGAAGCCGCGTTACAATGAGGGAGATCGCCGGGAAACAAGCAGCTTTCCCAGCGATCGCTCCCATTGGCTGCTGTGACGCTGACGTCATCGGGACCTGAACCAATCAGGTCTCGATGACGTCGGGGGTCCCAGCATGCATTGCGCACCGGGATCCCCGCGTTGGAAGGTATGTGGGGGTCCCGGGGGGCACAAAACCGCCGACAGTAGATAAACGTCGGCGCTGCACAAAGACCAGCAAGCGCCAACGTTTATCTACTGTGGGCGGTCGTGAAGAGGTTAAAGTCCCCCATTAAGATCTGTAAGCAGCCTATGCCATAGGCACTAAATCAATGTCATACCATCAGAGATGCAGCCTTTTGAAATGAACACTGATAGGCTTGACTGTTCTCCTTTTGAAAGCGAAGGACACAAAATCCGTGAGTTCCAACTAATTTAAATTTAGATTTATCGGACCGTAGCAGTTTTCCATTTTGCATCAGTACATGTTATAGTTTTAACTTTCATTTGTGGATTAGACTGCAAACTGTGTTCACAGACAATGTTCTCTGGAAGTATTCCTGAGCCCACGCAGTGATTTGAACAACCGAATCATGCCTGTTTATAATGCAGTGGCGCAAGCACTGGATCCAGTATTGACTCTCGGTCAGGTCTGTGAATCTTTTAATGATATATTGTACTAGATGGTGAAATATTCAAAGTCTTTCCTCTTTTACAGTGTGTTTAAGAACATTTTGCTGAAATTGTTCTGCATGTTTTAGATGCAGTTGTTCACAGACTGATGAACCTTTGACCATCCTTAATAATAATAATTTTATTTTTATATAGCGCTAACATATTCCGCAGCGCTTTACAGTTTGCACACATTATCATCACTGTCCCCGATGGGGCTCACAATCTAAATTCCCTATCAGTATGTCAGAATGTGGGAGGAAACCCACGCAAACACGGGGAGAACATACAAATTCCTTGCAGATGTTGTCCTTGGTGGGATTCGAACCCAGGACTCCAGCGCTGCAAGGCTGCAGTGCTATCCACTGAGCCACCGTGCCGCCCATCCTTCTTTTTGAGACAATTTTCTTCTATATCATGCTCTTCTTATACAAAGCTTTATGAGTTAGTTGAAAAATTACCTTCCAACTCTTTTTTCATTAACCCCTTCATGACCAGAGGTATTTCCATTTTTGCGCTTTTCACTTTTTTGCGCCTCTTCTTCCCAGAGCCATACCTTTTTTATTTTTCAGTTAATATGGCCAAGTGAGGGCTTGTTTTTTTACAGGACAAGTTTTACTTTTGAACTACTCCATTGGTTTTAACATTTCGTGTACTGGGAAACGGGAACAAAATTCCAAGTGTGGTGAAATTGCAAAAAAAGTGCAATTCCACAGTTGCTTTTTTTTTTTACCATGTTCACTAAATGCTAAAACTGACATGCCTTTATGATTCTCCAGGTCATTACAAGTTCATATCTAAATATATAACATGGCACTACTGTGCAGGTGCTCAAGTAGGTTACCCAAACCCAATAAATAGTAAGAAAAACTTGACACTCAACTTATGTCTTATTGTGGTAAATTTTATTCCGCAGTCCGTAAAGAAACGTTTCGGTCCCACATGGACCTTCTTCAGTCTCATGCAAAATTGTGCATGGGTACTCCCCGTATTGTAAGAGATATTGCTAGACACAAGATATCACCAAAATCATATAAAAAATTATTATATTCTATCACTTCAATCAAAACCTGGTTCAGGAGAAAGTTCTAAGGTAAGTGGAATAGGGAGGAAACCTACCAGACTGCTTTACTGGGAGTACCCATGCACAATTCTGCTCACATTTATGTCCATTTGTATTTATGTTAGTGTTTTTACATTTCTCTTGGTTAAAATGAAATACCATAGAGGGACTCATCAATATATATTTGTTATTTTTAATTTTGTTATGCCATAGACTGAAGAAGGACCGTGTGGGACTGAAACTTTTCTTTACAGACTGCAGAATAAAAATTACCACAATAAGACATAAGTTGAGTGCCAAGTTTTTCTTACTATTACAAGTTCATAGACGCCAAACAAGTGTAGGTTCTTTTTTTAGTTAAGTGGTGAAAATAAAAATCCAAAGTTTGTAAAAATAAAAAAAAGCGCTATTTTCCGAGACCTATAGCGTCTCCAATTTTCATGATCTGGGGCTGGGTGAGGGCTTATTTTTTGTGTGCTGAGCTGTCGTTTTTATTGATACCATGTTGGTGTAGCTAAGATCTTTTGATTGCCTGTTATTGCATTTTATTGCAATATAGCGGCGACTAGAAATGCGTGACTTTGTCTCCGGGAGGGTCGAGTCGGGTTTCGGACCACCCGACTTTACCAAAAGTCGAGTTGAACGAAATCGGCCGACTATCGGCAAATTCGGATTTCCAACCGAAACCCGACCCCAATGCAAGTCAATGGGGAATAAAAGTCGGCAGTGAGTGGAGGACAGTAAACACACCTACAGTGCCCATTTCAATGGCAACAACATCAATTCTTATTACTTAAGCTTGTCAACCTTATTTTACTTTATAATAATAGTAACGCATTGAAAAGTGGGGGTTATGTGGCTAAAGTTGTGGGGGGGGTACAGCCCAGTTAGGGAAGTGGAAAAACTGGCATACGTTGAGGTGTTGGCTGGACATTAAGCAGCTTCAAATGGAGGAATTGGAGAAGTCGGAGGAAGAGGAGGACAAAGCGAGCCATTTTGCTGGCAACCTATGTGTCATCAGGGGAAGGTGGTACAAAATCCTTTGAAACCCAGCCATGGTTCATTTTAATGAAGGTGAGATCACCTACATTTTGGGTCGACAGCCGGGTCCTTCTTTCTATCAGGATTGATCCAGCAGCACTGAAGACTCTTTCTGACAGCACACTATCAGCAGGGCAAGCGAGCTCCTGTAAGGCATATTGTGCCAATTCAGGCCAGGTGTCCAGTTTACAGGCCCAGTAGTCAAAGGGGAATGAACTGTGAGGGAGAACATCGATAGGGGAGGAGAGGTATTTTGAACCATAGTTGACAACTGCTGTCTCCTGTCTGTTGCAATCGATTCAGTATTACCAGTGGTACTCGAGAGATCAGTCCACAACATGGTCATCAAACCCCTGTCTCCAACGCCACTTCGGCTGTGTGCACCACAAACACCTCTTCCATGTTGCCCAGTACGGCTCGTGGTACAACCTGCACCGCTGCTGTGGGCTGGGAATGCCTCTAACAAACTGTTTACCAGAGTTGCTTGTTTGTTTGCCAATATTAGTTCTAGGTTCTCCTGTGGCATGATGTTCTGTAATTTGCCTTTATAGCGTGGATCGAGGATGCTGGCCAACCAGTAGTCGTCATCCTTCATAATTTTGGCAATGCGGGGGTCCGTTTTTAGGATCCGCAAGAGATAATCACACATGTGGGCCAATGTTCCAGGTGTCAATGATGCACTGCCGGTAGTGGGTGGAGGAGCACTTTCTGCCAAATCCACATCCCTCCAGTCACGCACAAACCCTGTACCTGACCTTGGCAAGCCAACATTTTCTCTTTCCCCCTGAGAAGCATCCTCCTCCCCAAAATAATCATCCCCCTCATCCTCCTTCTCTTCTTCCTCCACCTCGTCCAGGACAGTTCCCTAAGCAGACAATGCCTGACTGTCATCAAGGCATCCCTCCTCCTCCTCCGCTGCAGATGCCTGATCCTTAATGTGCGTCAAAATTTGCATGAGCAGACGCATAAGTGGCAAAACTCAAGATAAAAAGTGGATGGCACTGCTGTTACCGTGTACTTCAAATGATGAGCAGCATACAGAAGCCCAGCAGCTGGGAATCTCGGGTGCCAGACCTGGAAACAGTCAATCCTGGGAATCCATGCAAAGAGAAGAGGTCGCACTCATCGAGATGGAAGTTTCACTGGTTTATTGACATATCATGAACATGTCAAGTCGGGGGAGTGACATAGGAGTGCAAGAAAGGCTGACAACGGCCATTTCGCGCTGCTCGCATGTGACCCGTTGAGCCGCTCGAGCAGCGCGAAACGGCCGTTGTCAGCCTTTCTTGCACTCCTTATGTCACTCCCCCGACTTGACATGTTCATGATATGTCAATAAACCAGTGAAACTTCCATCTCGATGAGTGCGACCTCTTCTCTTTGCATGGAGACGCATAAGTGGGATGCTCATGCTTATGATGGCGTCATCTGCGCTTACCAGCCATGTGCATTCCTCAAAACACTGAAGGACTTTACAGAGGTCTTTCAGCTTTGACCACTGCACACCCTACAACTCAATGTCTGCCCTCAAACTGCCTGCCCATGTATCCTCCCACAAATGCATTACAGCCTGCCTCTGTTCGCACAGCTTCTCAACCATGTGCATGTTGGAGTTCCACCTTGTTGCAACATCTATGATTAGGTGGTGCTTGGGGAGGTGGAGCGATCGCTGCAGCCTCTGCATACGACTGGCGTCTACGGGCGAGTGACGGATGTGCGAGCACAGTCTTCGCACCTTATGGAGCAGGGCTGGTAACTCTGGATAATTATTTATGAAGCACTGCACCACCAGGTTCAAGGTGTGAGCCAGACAAGGTATGTGTCTGATTTTTGCAAGGGCTATGGCCGTCACAAAATTACGTCCATTATCACTGACTACCTTGCCTGGCTCAAGATGTAGACTGCCCAGCCATGACTCAGTTTCTCGATGCAAGTAGTCAGCCAATACCTCCGCGGTGTGTCTGTTGTCGCCCAAAGACATCATCTTTAAAACAGCCTGCTGACGCTTACCACTAGCTGTTTGACAGTGAGACACCTCGTGTGCAACATTGGCAGCTGCGGATGGAGTACTCGTACGACTGCGCTCTGTCAACGAGCTTTCGCTTCTGGAGGAGGAGGAGGCGGAGGGTAGAACGCCTACAGCCATCTGTTGCCTATACCGAGGGCTAGGCAGCACTGTCCCACCGCCGCTGTCTCCTGTGGACCCTGCATCCACCAAATTCACCCAGTGCACAGTGATGGACACGTAACGGCCCTGGCCATGCCTACTGGCCCATGCATCTGTTGTGAGGTGCACCTTTCCTCTCACTAATTGCTTGAGTGCATAGACAATGCGGTCTTTCGCATGCAGGTGGAGGGCAGGGATGGCTTTTCTAGAAAAGAAGTGCCGACTGGGTAGGTCATAGTGTTGGACAGCGTAGGCCATGAGCTCTCGGAACACTGCGCTTTCAACTAAACGGAAGTGCATCATCTCTAATGAGATCAGTTTGGCAATGTAGGCGTTCAAAGCCATTGTATTCAGATGAGAGGATGAGTACTTTCTTGTCCTACTCAGAGTCTCTGCTAGGGTGAGCTGGACTTGAGAGCTGCATATGGTGGAACTAGCGGTGGACATGGCGGACTGAGAGGGGGTTGGTGATGTGATGGTGGTGGTGGTGGTGATGGCCTAGATGCAGTCTTTCGGTGTAAAAACATTTTGATTCCCTGACTGCTTTGGCCTTGCGACGACACCTCAACATTTCTTGCTGGTGGTGTGCTAACCGGTGGGCTTACAGTGGGGGAAGCGATGTAGCGTTGCTGGCTACCTTCAGTCAGAGCAGGTGCACGTGTGCCACCTGAGGTTTTGTAGTCCGTCCACGCTTGCAAGTGCATGGTGTTTACATGTCTAAGCATGCAACTGGTATTCAAATTTCGGAGATTTTTCCCTCAGCTAAAGGTCCTTTGCCTTATCAATAGGAATTTGGTAAAAAAAAGTGCCACACTGCACCCATCCTACTATGTTAAAAATTTTTAGGGCTTGCACGCTGTGCTAATTTGACCGTCTGGCCAAGCTGTCCTGCAACTCTTTTTTTTTTTTAACACGTTTTTGGACTGCTACGGGCCTGCCAGATATCCGCAGCTGCGATGTCGATGCCTGTTGCGGATCCTCCTCCTCTTCTGCGCTATTGCCAGCGGCACCCTCTTCCCCAATGGATGCCAATCCGGGTCAACAACTGGGTCATCCATCACCTCCTCTTCAATTTCATCTGCACCTTCCTCTGTGTCACCGTGTAAGGTTTTATAGTATGTTGGAAGGGGCACCTGAGTTTCATCAGGGTCAGAATCTGGCTCAGTAGACTGCAAGGGCAATGCATTGCTCTGGGTGAATGTACCAGCAGAATCATATAGCAGTGGCTGTGCATCAGTGCACTCCATGTCATATTCATCTTGGACAGGGGAATTCAGGATTTCACTTGATAACGTAGGCATGGTATGTGAAAAGAGCTCCAGGGAGTAATCTTAAGTGTGGCCTGCTGCATCCTTCACTTCTGGTGGGGGTGAAGGACACAAGGAAAGGTGTTGTTCCTGACCAGGAGCCTGCAATGACGATTCAGTGCTTGCAGTTTTTGAAACTTCAGAAGAGGAGGCGATAGAGCTGGAGGCTGTTTCAGCAATGTAAGTCAAAACCTGTTCCTGATGCTCCGGCTTTGAAAGCGTTTTACCTACTCCCAGAAAAGGGAGCCTTGCAGGCTTTCTTGAGCCAGACGATGGTGCAGGCTCAACACCTCCTGCCTTAGGTGCTATTGTGCTTTTGGCACTACCAGCAGATGCACCACCACCACTATCAGTACCAGCTGCCCCCCCCGCCCACGTCCGTGGCCTCTTCTACCACACTTCCTCATGTTTGGGAAAATGTACCAAAAATACCACCAGATATATGGTACTGTATGAGGAGCGTACAGCTGTATACAGTGTAGTCGAAAATTTAAGTCTCCATATATACTTCCGGAGTCACACACAGACGCTCACTCAGTATGGATTTGACCATAATACAAACAGCAGATAAATGGTACTGTATGAGGAGCGTACAGATGTATACGGTGTAGGGGAAAATTTAAATTTCCGTATTTATTCCTGGAGTCACACACAGATGCTCTCTCAGTATGGATTTCATCATAATGCAAACAGCAGATATACGGTACTGTATGAGGAGCGTACAGCTGTATACAGTGTAGGGAAAAATTTAAATCTCCGTATATATTTCCAGAGTCACACACAGACGCTCTCTCAGTATGGATTTCACCGTAATACAAACAGCAGATATACGGTACTGTTTGAGAAGCGTATAGCTGTATACGGTGTAGGGAAAAATTTAAATCTCCGTATTTATTTATGGAGTCACACACAGATAGTCAGCATGTATTTATCCGTGATACCAGCCGGTACATGGAAGTGTGTGAGGAGCGTACAGCTCTATACGGTGTGTGAAAGAATGAACGGTCGGTAACTGTGCAGGGAAAAAGAAAAAAAGTGCTGTGTAAAAAGCAGTCTTCACAGCCGTGTACACACAGCAATACATCCCTCAGGCAGCCTAATAACCAGCCCTGCTGCACACAAGAAAATCCTCCCCGTCACTGCACACTAACTGTACAGCACAATTGCTATCAGCACAAGCACATAAGAACTTCATCTTATATCTTTACAGCCCTAACTCTCTCCCTACTGATAAACAGCAACCTCTCCCTACTGTTAAGATCGGCAGAAGTGAAATGGAGGTTGGCGATCAGGGCTTTTATAGACACTATGACACCCCCCAAAGCAAGCCAATCACTGCAATTCCCATCTCTACGATGGTGGTGGACGCTGCACATGTCACCTCGTTGCCCACAGTGTACGTCCTTGCTCATTGGCTGAAAAAAAGGCGGCTGCAAGCATTCTGGGGAAATCCGACTTTGGCGCTCGTTTTGCCGACCGCATGGCCAACTTCACGCTATGGTCGGGTTTCGGTTGGCAAAACCTGACTTTGGCATAAGTCGGCGACTTATGAATCTGGCCGAGCTGTTTCGCTCAACTCTACCGGCGACCGAAGAAAACATAATTCTAAAATTAAAGAATTTTTGTCTCGTTACGATGTTTAGCGATCTATTTTTATATTGATAGATTGGGTGATTCTGAATACGGCGATACCAAATATTGGTATATTTTATTTTTTTTTATTGGTTCATTTTGAATGGGGCCAAGGGGGTGATTTGAAATTTTAAATATTTTTTGCAAATTTTTTTTTACTTTTTACATGCTTCAATAGTCTACATGGGAGACTAGAAACTGCAGTACTTCAATTGCCTTTGCTACACACAGGCCATGATCAGATTGCCTATGCACAGCAGAAATGCTCACTTGCTATGAGCGCCGACCACCGGGCGGTTCTCATAGCAATCTGGCAATGACAAACTTGTCATGCCAACCCATCGGTGACCCGCGATCATGTGACGATGGTCACCGATGGGCGTGATTAGTGTTGCACTTCCAGGGAGTACAAGTTAAATGCTGTGTCAGAAATTCACAGCGACATTTAACTAGTTAACAGCAGCTGGTGGATTGCAATATATCATATCATATCAGCTGTCATGTGCCCAGAAAGGTGCGGGCTCCGGCGCTGAGCAAACAGGCGGAGTCCGACATCGGCGTACTATTACGCCCAATGTTGGAAAGGGGTTAACTACTTACTTTTCCAGCCTTTTGTTAACCCTCACCCAACTTCTTTTGAGGTTTATAGCTGCTGTCAATTTCTAAAGGAGTTATTTTTTTCCAAATGAAATAGAAAAATGTCTGATTTTAAACTTCTGATACATGTTCTATGTTTTGGTGTGAATAAAATATGCCTATAAGAGATTTCCAAATCATTGTACTCTTGTTTTCTTATCATTTTAGACAGTGTCCCCAATTGGAATGGAGGTTGTACAATATCAGTAGGCAGTTCTTTTCAAACTAACCTACTGTATATTTATGGCCCTTGCACAATCCTGTCTACCCAAAATCTCATTAGCAAGCCTCTCAACCTAAGCTTTTCCAGGAGTTACAGAGAAAACACACTGTTTATATCCTCTCAATAGACTTCAGCTGTATCCCTGTTGCAAATTCTCTGCCTATCATGGAAATAATTACTTCACCCCAGTGTTTACAACAGGTCAAAATGCCCAAATCATTAGTACAATTTTACACATTCAAATGTCTCAAAACGCAGTAAACATTCTGGAAGCACCTTCAGCTGGAACCAGAGCATTAAAAGGAATTTTTATATGAGTATATAACACACTTTAGTATATATCACACATAAATCACAGTATAACATATACATCAATATACAGTGGAAACTAGAAGTTTGCATAGAATAGATAAAAAGACACATATGTTGTAGATTGTGAGTCCTCGCGGGCAGGGTCCTCTCTCATCCTGTACCAGTCGTGACTTGTATTGTTTAAGATTACTGTACTTGTATGTATTATGTATACCCCTCCTCACATGTAAAGCGCCATGGAATAAATGGTGCGATAATAATAAATAATAATAATAATATGCATGTTTTTATCAATATCTGTAAAGTAAAAAATTTACATACACTAAGATTATACCCTTTAAACAACTCAGGACTACCCATATGATGATGCCATCTGTTTGGAAGTTTATGTTTTTTGACAACATCTGAGTTAATTAGTGACACACCTGTGGATGTATTTTAATGCACACCTGAAACACACTGCTTCTTTGTGTAACGTCATGGGAAAGTCTCAAGAAATCAGCCAAGATTCACGGTGAAACAAGTAATGTGTCAACATGGGCTGAAAGGCCACTCTGCCAGGAAGAAGCCATTACTCCAAAAGAAACATTAAAAAGTCAGATTAATGTTTGCAAATGCACACAGGAACAAAGACCTTAATTTTTGGAGACATGTCCTGTGGTCTGATGAAACTAAAATTAAACATTTTGGATATAATGACCATCGTTATGTTCCGAGGAAAAGTTTGGAAGCCTAAGAACACCATCCCAACTGTGAAATGCTGGGGTGGCACCACCAGGAGGGACTGGTGAACGTCACAAAATAGATGGAATCATTAGAAAGGAAGATTATGTGGCAATACTGAAGCAACATCTCAAGGCATCAGCCAGGAAGTTTAAGCTTGGGTGGAAATGGGTCTTCTCAATGGACAATGGCCAGAAGCATACTGCCAAAATGGTAAAAAAGTGGCTTAAGGATAACAAAATCAATGTTTTGGAGTGGCCATCACAAAGCCCTGATCTCAATCCTATTGAAAATTTATTGGCAAAGCTGAAAAGACTGGTGCAAGCAAGGCGACCTACAAACCTTGATTCAGTTACACTAGTTTTGTCAGGAGGCATGGGTCCAAACTCCGACCAACAATTGTGAGAACCTTGTGGAAAGCTATCCCAAAGGCCCTGTGCCTTTGATTGTCTAACATCCCCTGGTGTGCTAGCCAATTGGTAATTTATCCCAAATTAGTTCCCACAATCCCTCTCACCTGATCCTCCACTCAGTCCTATATATTCAGATGCTTTCTAGGGGGGCATGTGTACGGGGTTAGGCACGTGTCTCCCTGCAGCATAAGTATCACTGCAGCAAAAGTATCGTGAAGATGCAGTTATTACTACGGCAGTTAGTCACGGCAGGAGTCAGGACCCCTCACTATGCACCTGTCTCTTTTGGGTATGTCTGCTGAGTAAGTACTTCTTATTACTGGGATCTAGCTTTTCTATTAACCCTCCTATTCCTCCACCATGTTTACATATGCCCTCACAGTGTTTGCTTCATTACTCCTCACTCTCCATCGCTATCCCCAAACTCCAGCACCCTCTAACCAAATGATCATCTCCCCTTCCCTCTTTTCTCCCCACCTGACCTCCTCTGCTGAACTGCTCCTCAACCTCAAACCTGTCCGAATGAAACATAAAACAAGCTTCCCACTCTCCTTCTCCCATCTGCTCTACCTTTCTCTGCTTCTCCTCACAGCTGGCGACATATCTCCCAATCCTGGCCCCCACAGCTCATACCTCCCATTACTACCCCTTCCTACTGCTCCCTGTTATGATGAGTCACCGAAGGAGGAAAAAACAAAATACCAGCTAAGTCCAGAAAAACCAGAGAGGTTGGCAGCTATCGGATTGCAGACCCCTGAACCTATCCACAACAACTAGCAGTAGCCGTTGGGGGTTCCTACGGTGCCCTAGACCCCTCGATCACAGCCGGAGAGCTACATAGCCTAAAGACAGAAAGGGGAAAAACTAAACTGCCCCAGAGCAGACCCCAAAGCAATAGGCAGCCCCCAACATATAATGACGGTGAAGCAAGATGAAAACACTAACACAGAGAGAAAGATAGGTTGAGCAAATGATGGGGCCCAAGCTAACTACATAGGATAGGATAGGAATGCTGCTGTCTGCCATCCGCAAAAACCCTATCAAAATGAGCCAACCGACTGATAGGAAAAACAGGCCCTGAAGTCGCTAGGCTTCAAAAGACTATATCAGCACTCAGGTATATTCTGAAGACAGAGCAAAAGATCAACAGATCAGAGACAAAAATGGAATTCAGCTCACCCCCGGCCGGGGATGGCAGAACTCCCAAAAAACAAGGCAAAACAAAAACAAAACTGAAGAGTACAAAGCAGAGCAGAAAAACTTAGCTTTGAGATGCAGGAATCAGACTGGTCTCCAAGAATCCAGCAGGAAAATCACCAGCCAGGAAGGAGGGCGTCGGCAGCCTTATATCCAGTCCTCAATTCCAGCCACCCAGTTATCATCTAGCTGCCCAGGTGTTTGGTAATCAGTCTCACTACCTTCCTTCACCAGAGGAGGGAGTTCATCAGACCTCAATAGTGAAGGGAAAAATGAACTCACAACAGTACCTCCCCCTTGAGGAGGGGTCACCGAACCCTCATCCATGCCACCAGGGCGATCCGGGTGAGCCCGATGAAAGGCACGCACCAATCTTTCGGCATGAATATCAGAGGCAGAGACCCAGGAATTATCCTCCTGACCATAATCCTTCCACTTAACCAAATACTGGAGTCTCCGTCTGGCCAGACGGAAATCCAGTATCTTCTCTACCTCATATTCCATGTTACCTTCAGCCAATATAGGGTCAGGAGGTGCCACCACAGGAACTACTGGTTCAACAAACCTCTTCAACAAGGACTTATGAAACACATTATGAATTTTAAATGTGACAGGAAGAGCCAACCGAAAAGAGACCGGATTAATAATCTCCAAAATCTTGTAAGGTCCAATAAATCTAGGCTTAAACTTAGGAGAAGCCACCTTCATAGCGATATTTTTTGACGACAACCAAACCATATCACCCACCTTAAACTGGGGACCAACGGTCCTACGCCGGTTGGAAAACCGCTGGGCCTTTTCCTGGGAGAGAGACAACTTATCCACTACTTGGTCCCAGATCTGGTGCATTCTCTCCACCACAGTGTCAACACCTGGGCAGGCAGAAGGCTCCACCTGCCCTGAAGAAAATCGAGGGTGAAAACCAAAGTTACAAAAAAAAGGTGACATCAAAGTGGCAGAACTAGCTCTATTATTTAAAGCAAATTCGGCCAAGGGCAAAAATGAAACCCAATCATCCTGATCGGCAGAAATAAAACATCTCAAATACGACTCCAAAGTCTGGTTTGCTCTCTCCTTCTGCCCATTGGTTTGAGGGTGAAACGCAAAGGAGAAGGACAACTGAATTCCCAGCTTGGAACAGAAAGTCCTCCAAAATCTAGACCCAAACTGAACTCCTCTGTCAGATACAATGTTCTCAGGAATCCCGTGCAAGCGAACCACCTGTTGCAAAAACAAGGGCACCAACTCAGAGGAAGATGGCAACTTAGGAAGTGGTACAAGATGGACCATCTTAGAGAATCTATCACAAATCACCCAAATAACAGTCATTCTCTGAGAGACAGGCATATCAGAGATAAAATCCATTGAAATATGGGTCCATGGCCTCCTGGGCACCGGCAAAGGCATCTCAACAAGCCACTAGAGCGAGAACAAGGTTTAGACCGGGAGCAAGTCCCACAGGACTGCACAAAATTCCTGACATCATGAGACAAGGCGGGCCACCAAAAAGACCGACTCACCAGATCTCTAGTACCAAAAATACCTGGATGACCAGCCAATGCAGAGCAATGAACTTCAGACATCACTCTCTTCCTCCACTGGTCAGGAACATACAACTTTCCACTGGGACAACGCTCAGGTTTGTCCTCCTGAAACTATTCCAGAGCACGTCTCAAATCGGGAGAGATGGCAGAAAGAACTACCCCCTCGACTAAGATGGTAGCAGGCTTAGTCACAACAGGAGAATCAGCAAGAAAACTCCTAGAGAGGGCGTCTGCCTTGACATTCTTAGTGCCCGGAAGAAAAGAGACCACAAAATCAAAACGTGTGAAAAACAAGGCCCACCTAGCCTGTCTAGGATTCAAGCGCTTGGCCGACTCCAGGTAAATCAAATTCTTGTGGTCAGTAAGGACCACAACTTGGTGTTTGGCTCCCTCCAACCAATGTCTCCACTCCTCAAATGCCCATTTCATGGCCAACAGTTCCCGATTCCCCACATCATAGTTACGTTCGGATGGGGAGAACTTTCGGGAAAAGAAATCACAAGGATTCATTTTAGATGTCACAGGATCTTTTTGGGACCACACCGCTCCTGCACCAATCTCAGAAGTGTCCACCTCCACCTGAAACGGGAGTGAGACATCAGGTTGCCGCAAAACCGGAGCAGAAGTGAATCTTCGCTTCAGCTCCTGAAAGGAAGAAACAGCCTCCGGAGACCAACTCAGCACATCAGCACCCTTCCTAGTCAAATCCGTCAATGGCTTGGCAATACCAGAAAAATTAGCTATAAATTTCCGATAAAAATTAGCAAAACCCAAAACCTTCTGGAGGGCCTTCAAAGAAGAGGGCTGAACCCAATCATAAATGGCCTGTACCTTGGCCGGGTCCATTTCAATAGTTGACAGAGACAAAATAAATCCCAAAAATGAAACCCTCTGTACCCCAAAAAGGCATTTTGATCCCTTGACATACTGGGAATTCTCCCTCAAAATCCGAACACAGTCCGAACATGTTCCACATGAGAGTCCCAATTCTTGGAGAAGATCAAAATATCATCCAGATAGGTAATCAAAAATTTATCCACAAAGTCTTGGAATATATCATTCATGAAGCACTGGAAGACAGAAGGGGCATTAGTGAGCCCAAAAGGCATCACCAGGTACTCAAAATGTCCCTCCGGAGTATTAAACGCCGTCTTCCATTCATCCCCATGCTTAATGCGAATAAGATTGTACGCCCCCCTGAGGTCAAGCTTGGTAAACCAGCAAGCACCTTTAACTCTGGAGAATAGATCAGAAATCAGGGGTAACGGATACTGATATTTAACAGTAATTTTGTTGAGGGCACGATAGTCAATACAAGGCCTTAATGAACCATCCTTTTTAGCCACGAAAAAAAACCCAGCACCTAAGGGTGAAGAGGATGGTCTAATATGACCCTTCTCCAATGCCTCCTTAATATAGGATCGCATAGCCTCGTGCTCGGGTACAGATAAATTGAAAAGCCGACCCTTGGGGAATTTACACCCCGGGTTCAGCTCAATTGCACAGTCATAACTCCTATGAGGAGGCAAAGATGCAGACTCATTCTCACTAAATACATCATAAAAGTCAGCCAAATAGTCAGGAACATCATGCGACTGGGGAAAGGTGGAGAAAACAGGAGCATCACTAAGGGCACACCGACAACCCCAACTCACCACAGACAAAGATTTCCAATCCAGAACTGGATTATGGATTTGCAACCAGGGAAACCCCAGAACAATGGTATCATGCAAATTATGCAACACCAAAAATCTGCAATTTTCTTGATGGTCTGGGGCGACCCGCATTACCACCTGGGTCCAAAACTGAGGTTTACTCTTCACCAAAGGAGTAGCATCAATACCCCTCAAAGGGATAGGCATCCGCAGAGGTGTCATAGGAAATCCACAATGTTTAGCAAAATCCAAGTCCATCAGGTTCAGAGCTGCTCCTGAATCCACAAAAACCTTGGCGGAAAATGTGGACAGGGAACAGATCAGAGTAATTGCCAGAAGAAACTTAGGTTGAACACCACCCACAGAAAACGTGTGTGCACAACGTTTCTCTCGTTTAGGGCAGACAGAAATAATATGCGAGGCATCTCCACAAAAAAACACAGCTTATTACGCCTTCTGAACTCCTGACGTTGCACCCTAGACAAAACTTTATCACATTGCATAGGTTCAGACATTTGTTCAACAGGTGGCAACATCTCTAGTGTAGTTTTGCGTTCACGTAAACGCCGATCCACCTGAATGGCTAATGACATAGAATCATCAAGACCAGAGGGAACAGGAAATCCCACCATAGTATCTTTTACAGTTTCTGACAAACCCTTCCGAAAGAGGGCTGCCAAGGCACCATCATTCCAGGTAGTAAGGACCGCCCCCTTTCGGAATTTTTGACAGTACAACTCTGCCGAATCCCGACCCTGGCTTAATGCCAACAGGGTCTTTTCAGCCTGATCAATAGCATTAGGTTCATCATACAACAACCCCAAGGCTTGAAAAAATGCGTTCACATTATTCAGAATAGGATCATCAGGTTTCAAAGAAAACGCCCAATCCTGGGGATCGCCGCGCAGCAAAGAGATGACAATTTTAACCTGCTGCGCGGAGTTCCCCGACGAGTTAGGCTTCAAGGCAAAAAATAATTTACAATTATTCTTGAAATTCAAGAATTTAGACCGATCCCCAAAAAACACATCAGGAGTAGGAATCTTTGGTTCAGCAGCATGTAATTGAGCAAGATAGGCGGAAATTCCCTGCACTTCAGCAGCGAGCTGCTCCACACGATCAGACAATTGCTTCATCTCCATTGAGAGAAAAATTCCCCCTACGGCCTCAGAGATATAGAGGAAAAAATATGCACACAAAAAAAAAAAAATTCTGACAGTTTTCTTTCTTTTTTTTTTCTTTTTTTCCCCTTTTTCTCCTTTTCTACAATTCTCTCCTGCTATTGAGTACCCTAGGATCTGCGGTATGGCTGGTGATTCTGTTATGATGAGTCACCGAAGGAGGAAAAAACAAAATACCAGCTAAGTCCAGAAAAACCAGAGAGGTTGGCAGCTATCGGATTGCAGACCCCTGAACCTATCCACAACAACTAGCAGTAGCCGTGGGGGTTCCTACGGTGTCCTAGACCCCTCGATCACAGCCGGAGAGCTACGTAGCCTAAAGACAGAAAGGGGAAAAACTAAACTGCCCCAGAGCAGACCCCAAAGCAATAGGCAGCCCCCAACATATAATGACGGTGAAGCAAGATGAAAACACTAACACAGATAGAAAGATAGGTTGAGCAAATGATGGGGCCCAAGCTAACTACATAGGAATGCTGCTGTCTGCCATCCGCAAAAACCCTATCAAAATGAGCCAACCGACTGATAGGAAAAACAGGCCCTGAAGTCGCTAGGCTTCAAAAGACTATATCAGCACTCAGGTATATTCTGAAGACAGAGCAAAAGATCAACAGATCAGAGACAAAAATGGAATTCAGCTCACCCCCGGCCGGGGATGGCAGAACTCCCAAAAAACAAGGCAAAACAAAACCAAAACTGAAGAGTACAAAGCAGAGCAGAAAAACTTAGCTTTGAGACGCAGGTATCAGACAGGTCTCCAAGAATCCAGCAGGAAAATCACCAGCCAGGAAGGAGGGTGTCGGCAGCCTTATATCCAGTCCTCAATTCCAGCCACCCAGTTATCATCTAGCTGCCCAGGTGTTTGGTAATCAGTCTCACTACCTTCCTTCACCAGAGGAGGGAGTTCATCAGACCTCAATAGTGAAGGGAAAAATGAACTCACAACAGCTCCCTATCTAATAAGAACTACCGCAATCTTTCCAACTTAAAACCTGTGCCATTGACACCCAACTCCCTGCTCCCACTCTTGGGAGCACTTTGGAATGCCCGCTCCATCTGCAATAAGCTCCATATGATTCATGACCTCTTTCTCTCTTGCAATCTTGCCTTCCTCGGCCTCACAGAAATCTGGCTGACACCCTCTGACACCGCCTCCCCTGCTGCACTGTGTTACAGCGGCCTCCACTTCACCCACACTCCACGACCTGGCAATAGACATGGTGGAGGAGTGGGTCATCTCCTTTCTTCCAACTGCACCTTTAACCCAATCCCACCTCTTCCCTCCCTTATCCTCCCCTCTTTTGAAGTCCACTCTGTCCGCATCTACTCTCCCTACAACCTCCAAGTGGCCTTCATATACCGACCTCCAGGCCCGACCACTGCCTCCATTGACCAATTCTTTACCTGGCTTCTTCATTTTCTTTCAACTGACATCCCCACTGTCATCATGGGTGACTTCAAAATCCCCACTGATACCCTTCAGTCAGCAGCTTCCAAACTCCTGTCCCTTACTTCATCCTTTGGACTTACTCAATGGTCCTCCTCAGCCACCCACACAGACGGACACACATTAGACCTGGTCTTCACCCGCCTCTGCTCTCTTTCTAACTTCACCACCTCCCCTCTCCCTCTGACCACCATCTACTCACTATCTCATCCCTGTCCTCCTCACCTGTCACCCATGTCCAGCAACACGCGCACCCCCGCAGAAACATTACACACCTAGGCACCCACACGCTCTCTGACTATTCTACCACTGGCATTCATATCCTCACTCCATGACACAGACACTGCCACTGCTTTCTACAATGCCACTTGTTACGTGTTACAGAACCACTCAGCACCCAGAATATGTTGTGCAGTTGTATGTATGTATAATAGGTTCTATGTGAGATGCATGTCCCTAATGTATCAGCCCACAGGCTGCGCCCCTGGGCAGAGGGGACACGATATTCTCCATTTGTCCGCCCTCCCCCCACCTTTGTAATTCCCACAGTAAATATCGGCAGGCTCCGGCCACCTGCGGCTTTTGTAATGCATGTCAGGCCTGCCACTTTTCTATTGGCCTGCCCTCTGTATCTGTGTGATATATTCTGTGTCCTGTGAGTAAAGTGTTGTCAGACTGGAAATACGTGGAGAAGCAGTGATCTTTTATTTGTGCCCATGTAACCAAGGAATTCCAGCCAGCGTCATTCATTTAGACTCCAGCCAACGCAGAGCTGACCTCCAAAAACACGGGGTGGTACTGAAAGAGGTACCCCAGCTTGGGTAGACCCCATTACACTGGTGGCAGACAGCGGGATTTGATACCCCTTCTACAGGAGGAAAGGAATGAATGGAAAATAACTACCAGAAGTTAAAGAGGACTACATTAAAAGATCTGGTGGAAGCCCGAGGGTTGATCGCCAGCAACAAAACAAAAGCGGATTTGATAGCAGCCATCATGGAACACGACAGTGCAGCTCCCCCCAATGTGAATGTGGAGGAGACCGAATTCCAGAGGGAGGTAAAGAACAGACTGGCGTTCTATGGCCTAAACCCTGCAGTAGAGATCATACGAGAGGTGATGGCTCATGTGCGTACTGATCTGAAGGAAAAGATGGCCGAGCGGACCGGGATAGAGCTAGCCAAGATGGAGATGGCAGAGCGGACCAAAGTGGAGCTGGCCAAGATGGAGATGGCAGAGCGGAGAGAGGAGAGTCAGCGAGCAGGGGGAGCTCTGGCCTTCGACCAGGTACCTTCAACGGTAAGCCATAAAAAGATCCAGTATAATGTCTTCCGACAGTTGGGGGAGGCAGAGGAAGACATTGATGGCTTTCTGCAGGACTTTGAGCGGCAGAGTGCCCTTCATCAAGTGAAGCCGGAGGAACGGGTTCAGATTCTGGCCAGCAAGCTGACAGGCCGGGCAGCGGACGCCTATCGCACGGTACCTGATGAGGACTGTATGGACTATGAGCGGATCAAAGAAGTGATCTTGGCCCGGTATGCGCTGACACCAGAGGCCTACCGCCAAAAGTTCCGCGGACTTTTAAAACGCGTAACTGATACCCACGCTGAATGGGCCTGTAAATTACGGCGGTCACTGCTACAGTGGGTACAAGGGAGCCAAGCAACCACTAAGGAGGACGTCCTCCAGCTCTTCCTGTTAGAACGATTGTTTAATGGACTAAACCCCGAGACACAGGAATGGCTTCGGGACAGGCGGCCAGCGACTCTTGAAGAAGCCGCTCGTCTGGCCCATGAACATCATGATGCCAGGAGGCCGTAGTTGTCCGGATCAAAGGTGGTCACTAGGGGCCCGCCCATGGACCTGGAGGGCCCCAAACCACCGAAGATTGTAGGGGGACCAGCTAGAAACCCGGCCTACCACAGTCCCCCTGGGGCGCGATGCCACACCTGTCGTCAGCTGGGTCACCTGCAAAGACAATGCCCCAACCGGACTCAGCATACCCAGTGGCCAAAGGCGGGAACAGCTACCTTCAGCCAGGCTGCTGTACACTGCTACCAAGGCGAAGCTGACCCGGCATTGGGGGCTACGATTAACCAAGGGGTGGAAGAGATGGAGGAAGTGCTGCATGAAGTAGACCCCGTGCAGGCAGCCCGGGCAGATAATCAACAACAGCATCGACAGGTCGTGTGGGTTAATTGGAAACGTATGCAGGGACTATGAGATTCCAGGGCAACTTTGACCCTTGTGAAGCCTCATCTCATCCGGGACCAAGAGAAGACGGACCGGACAGTGGCAGTCCGTGTAGTAGGGGGAGCTATACATTGACTACCCACTGCCAGGATTCAGCTGAACTGGGGAGTCAGGGATGGCCTTGTTGAGGTCGGCTTGAGGAAGGATTTGCATGCAGATGTCTTGCTGGGAATTGACTTGGGGCCCATGTTGTCTGCATTCTCGGTGGCCCCACTGGCTGAGACCTATCCTGTGACCACCTGGAGACAAGCTCGAGCTGCGGAGGCGGAATCACACTCAGAGGAGGCCCAGGTAAGACATCCCAGTCCTGCACGTATTCCCATAGCCAGACACATTTCTTGGGCCACCCCAGATGAATTTAAGAGGGAGTTGCTTGAGGATCCTTCATTAGAGGGATATCGTGGGAAGGCACAGGAGGGGAGAGGAGTACTGGAAGGGGAACAGTTTGTATGGAAGCAGGGACTCCTCTACCGGATCACAGAGCTGCACCACACAGGGACGAGCCCCACTATAAAACAACAGCTGGTAGTTCCCAAGAAGTATAGGCAGGAGTTACTGCGAATCTCTCATGCTATACCCTTGGCCGGGCACTTCGGCGTCAGTCGCACCTGGCATCGTCTGACACAAAACTTCTTTTGGCCGGGGGTAACCTATGATGTTCGTCAGTACTGCCAGACCTGTGACAGTTGTCAGCGCATTGGCAAGAGGGGGGATCGATGCAAGGCCAAATTACGCCCCCTCCCCATTGTGGAGGAACCATTTAGTCGAGTAGCGGTCGATCTGATAGGGCCGTTAGCCAAACCCAGTCCATCCGGGCAAAGGTATATATTGACAGTGGTAGATTATGCCACACGGTATCCAGAGGTGGTTGCGTTACCTAACATACTGGCAGAGACGGTGGCAGCCGCCCTGCTCCAGGCTTTCTCATGGGTTGGATTTCCCCGGGAGATTATCTCGGACGAGGGTACCCAGTTTACAGCAGAGGTGACCAACCAACTGTGGAAGCTGTGCGGCGTAAAGTCCATTAGAAGCGCCCCGTACCACCCACAAACCAATGGGTTGTGTGAACGCCTTAACGGGACATTAAAACAGCTCATTGGGACTTTTAGCAGGACCTACAGGGACTGGGAGAAATTCTTGCCACACCTCCCGTTTGCCTATCGGGAGGTGCCCCAAGAATCCACGGGGTTCTCCCCATTCGAGCTGGTATACGGGAGACGGGTAAGGGGACCTCTAGACTTAGTGCTGGAACACTGGGAAGGGGAGGGCCTCATAGAAGGGGTACCTATTGTACCCTATGTGCTGGAATTCCGGGACCGCCTACAGGAGCTGACCCAGGTTGTACGTGAGAACCTGCAGGCGACACAGTGGCGCCAGCGCGTATGGTATGATCGGAGGGCCAGAGAGCGCACTTTGGAAATAGGACAGAAGGTCCTGGTGTTAGAGCCCACTAAGCAGAATAAGTTTCAAGCTGCATGGCAGGGGCCCTACCAGGTAGTGGGGAAAATAGCCGACACAACCTATAATGTCGCCAATTGTGACGACCCCAGGGTTATCCGCATGTTCCACGTGAATATGCTGAAGACCTACCGGGAGCGCCCTGAAGAGGTAGTGGCCATCTGTGCACCTGAAGCAGAGGATTTAGCCGGACTTCCCTTGCCGGATGTTAGGGGAAAGGACTCAGTCTAAAACATGGGACCAGGCACACTTGGGTGAAGACCTAGGCCCCCGGGAGAGACAGCAGGCGGAGGCATTGTTGAGGCGGCGACAGAGGATGTTTTCAGAGACACCGGGGTACACTCGCCTGGCACAACACAAGGTTGAGACCCAGGATAAGACCCCTTCCGCGTCCCTGAGTCTGTACGAGAGGGGATGCGACAAGACATACAAGAGATGTTGCGTTTAGGGGTCATTGAAGAGTCAGATAGTCCCTGGGCATCCCCCGTAGTGTTAGTGCCCAAGAAGGATGGGACTACACGGTTTTGTGTAGACTATCGTAAGCTCAATGAGAAAACAGTGACGGATGCATACCCCATGCCACGTGTGGATGAGTTGTTAGACCGGCTGGCGGGGGCAAAGTATTTGACCACCATCGATCTATGCAAAGGCTTCTGGCAGATTCCCCTTAGTCCTGACTAGTGTTGAGCGATACCACCCGATACTGAAAAATATCATATCGGAATGGATCGGCCGATCTAAAAAAAAGTATCGGGTATCGCCGATTCCGATCCCAGAAGTCCCATTCAAGTCAATGGGACAGAAATATCGGAATTGAAAAAACCCCTCTCTTGCCTTGTACAGCCTGTTCGGGAGGGGGGAAGAGTGTGGGTGGTGTGTGGGCAGACACTGTGCGTGTCTGTGTGTGTGGGCGGGGTCTGTACGGGCCTCTTGGTGGTCTGTACGGGCCTCTCGGTGGTCTGTACGGGCCTCTGGAAGGCCTGTGCCGGCTTGTCGGGGGCCTGTGCGGCTGTCGGTGGTCTGTATGGGCCTCTCGGGGGCCTGTGCCAGCCTGCCGGGGGCCTGTGCCGGCTGCCGGTGGTCTGTATGGGCCTCTCGGGGGCCTGTGCCGGCCTGCCGGGGGCCTGTGACGGCTGCCGGTGGTCCGTATGGGCCTCTCGGGGGCCTGTGACGGCTGTCGGTGGTATGTACGGGCCTGCCGGGGGTCTTGTGTGTGTGCAGGCATCGTCAGATGGGACTACAAGTCCCATCGGGCGATGCCTGCTACACTGACAGTGATTGACACATTAGCCAATGATGGGACAGTAGTAGTCCCATCATCCGGCTAATGTGTTGAATGTAAAAAAAAAACCAACATACTACATACATACTATATACATGCTACATATATACATACTACATGCATACTACATACATACTACATACATACTACATATATACATACTACATACATACTACATACATACTACATATATACATACTACATACTACATGCATACATACTACATACATACTACATATATACTACATTCATACAACATACATATATACTACATATATACTACATTCATACAACATACATATATACTACATACATACAACATACATACTACATATATACATACTACATACATGCTCCATACATACTACATATATACAACATTCATACAACATACATATATACATGCTACATATATACAACATACATATATACTACATACATGCTACATATATACTACATTCATACAACATACATATATACTACATACTACATATATACTACATAAAACATACATACTACATACTACATACATGCTTCATATATACTACATTCATACAACATACATATATACTACATACATGCTACATATATACTACATTCATACAACATACATACATACTACATACTACATACATGCTTCATATATACTACATTCATA